>NC_133617.1:353802399-354119066 GCF_048593235.1 Sminthopsis crassicaudata | reverse complement strand
AAACAAAAAAAAAAAATGAAAAGCTGGAGAATTATGTCAAATACTTAATGGGAAAATCTATAGACCTGGAAAATAGATCTAGGAGAGATCATATGAGGATCATTGGACTTCCCGAAAACTATGATCAAAAAAAGAGCCTAGATTGTATTTTACAGGAAATCATCAAAGAGAACTGTCCAGAGATAATAGAAACAGAAGGGAAAATGGGCATTAAAAGAATTCATCGAACACCTTCTGAAAAAGACCCCCCAAAAAGAACTCCATGGAACATTGTGGCTAAACTGCAGAACTACCAAACTAAGAAAAAAATACTGCAAGCATCTAGGAAAAAAACAATTCAAATATCAAGGTGCCACAATAAGGGTCACGCAAGATCTGGCTGCCTCCACATTAAAGGACTGAAGAGCCTGGAACCTGATATTCTAAAAGGCAAAAGAACAAGGATTGCAACCAAGAATAAACTACCCAGCTAAGTTTAGCATTTTCTTCCACGGAAGAAGATGGTCATTTAATGAAATTGAGGAATTCCATTTGTTTCTAAGAAAAAAAAAAAAAAACAGACTTAAACAAAAAATTTGATCTACATCCACAAGACTGAAGAGAAGCAGAAAAGGGTAAAAAGAACTCTTGAGAACTGTATCTCTGTTGTGGATATACAGAAAGTCTACATGGATAATTTGATTTTACTGATATAATATAAAAAAGGGAAGTAGTAAATGGAAGGGGATAGTATCAGAAAATGGGAAAGGAGAGATAAAAAGAGGGAAACTAAAGCCCAGGAAGAGGCATAGAAAATCTTTCACATCTGAGGGAATTTAGAGAGGGGGAGAAACATTGTGTGAATCTTACTCTCATCAGAGTAGGCTCAATGAGTAAATAATTGACATATTTCTTTTTCAGAGAATTCTCTCTCACCTCATTAAAAGGAGAGAGAGGAAAAGGGAAAAGGAAAAGGGGAATAAGGGAAGGGTACAAGAAAAGGGAAGGGACTTAAAAGGAGGGGGTAGGGATACTAAAAAGGGAGGGCTGCATGTTACAAGTGGGGTCTATAAATTAAATACTGGGGAAGAGGCTCAGGGGGGAAAGGGGGGTAAAATCATTATCAGGGGATAATATGATGGCAGGAAATACAGAATTAGTAATTTTAACTGTAAATGTGACTGTGGTGAACTCTCCCATTAAATGGAGGCAGATAGCAGACTGGATCAAAAGTCAGAACCCTACAATATGTTGTTTACAGGAAACACATTTAAAGCAGGGAGATACTTACAGAGTAAAAGTAAAAGGTTGGAGCAGAATCTGTTATGCTTCAGGTGAAGCCAGAAAAGCAGCAGTTGCCATCCTTATCTCAGATCAAGCAAAAGCAGAAATTGATCTAATTAAAAGAGAAAAGGAAGGAAACTATATTCTGCTAAAAGGTAGCATAGACAATGAAGCCATATGAATACTAAACATATATGCAACAAGTGGTATAGCATCTAACTTCCTAAAGGTAAAGTTAAGAGAGTTGCAAGAAAAAATAGACAGCAAAACTATAATATTGGGAGATCTCAACCTTGCACTCTCAGAATTAGATAAATCAAACCACAAAACAAATAATAAAGAAATTAAAGAGGTAAAAAGAACATTAGGAAAACTAGGTATGATATACCTTTGGACAAAACTTAATGGTGATAGAAAGGAGTATACTTTCTTCTCAGCAGTTCATGGAACCTATACAAAAATTGACCATATATTAAGACATAAAGATCTCAAAATTAAATGCAGGAAGGCAAAAATAGTAAATGCCTTCTCAGATCACAATGCAATAAAAACTATATTCAATAAGAAGTTAGGGGTAAATAGACCAAAAAGTAATTGGAAACTCAATAATGTCATCTTAAAAAATGACTGGATGAAATAGCAAATTATAGAAACAATTAATAAGTTCACCCAAGATAATGACAACGATGAGACATCATACCAAAATTTGTGGGATGCTGCTAAAGCGGTAATAAGGGGAAATTTTATATCTTTAGAGGCTTACTTGAATAAAATAGAGAAAGAGATTAATGAATTGGGCCTGCAATTTAAAAAGCTAGAAGAAGACCAAATTAAAAACCCCCAATCAAAAACTAAACTTGAAATACTAAAATTAAAAGGAGAAATCAATAATATTGAAAGTAAAAAAACTATTGAATTAATAAATAAAACCAAGAGTTGGTTTTATGAAAAAGCCAGTAAAATAGATAGATAAACCTTTGGTAAATCTGATCAGAAAAAGGAAAGAGGAAAATCAAATTGTTAGTCTTAAAAATGAAAAGGGGGATCTTTCCACCAATGAAGAGGAAATTAGAGAAATAATGAGTTATTTTGCACAACTTTATGCCAATAAATTTGATAACTTAAGTGAAATGGATGACTACCTCCAAAAATATAGGCTTCTTAGATTAACAGGGGACGAAGTAAATTGCTTAAGTAGTCCCATTTCAGAAAAAGAAATAAAACAAGCTATTAATCAACTCCCCAGGAAAAAATCCCCAGGATCAGATAGATATACCTGTGAATTCTACCAAACATTTAAAGAACAATTAGCCCCAATGTTATATAAACTATTTGAAAAAATAAAGGATGAAGGAGTCCTACCAAACTCCTTTTATGACACAGACATGGTACTGATACCTAAACCAGGTAGGTTGAAAACTGAGAAAGCAAACTATAGACCAATTTCCTTACTGAACATTGATGGTAAAATCTTAAATAAGATATTAGCAAAAAGACTTCAGAAAATCATCCCCAGGATAATACACTATGATCAAGTAGAATTTATACCAGGAATGTAGGGCTAGTTTAATATTAGGAAAACTATTAGTATAATTGACCATATTAATAATCAAATGAACAAAAACCATATGATCATTTCAACAGATGCAGAAAAAAGCATTTGAGAAAATACAACATCCATTCCTACTAAAAACGCTTGAGAGTATAGGAATAAATGGACTATTCCTTAAAATAGTCAGGATCATGTATTTAAGACTGTCAGTAAGCATAATATGTAATGGGGATAAACTGGAACCTTTCCCAGTAAGATCAGGAGTGAAACAAGGTTGCCCACTATCACCATTACTATTTAATACTGTATTAGAAATGCTAGCCTCAACAATAAGAGTTTAGGAAGAGATTAAAAGAATAAGAGTAGATAATGAGGAAATCAAACTGTCACTCTTTGCAGATGATATGATGGTATACTTAGAGAACCTCAGAAATTCTAATAAAAAGTTATTAGAAATAATTCACAACTTTAGCAAAGTTGCTGGATACAAAATAAATCCACATAAATCCTCAGCATTTTTATACTTCACCAACAAAATGCAACAGCAAGAGATACAAAGAGAAATTTCATTCAAAACAAATGTCGAGAGTATAAAATATTTGGGAATCCATCTACCAGAGAAAAGTCAGGAATTATATGAGCAAAATTACAAAACACTTGCCACAAAAATAAAGTCAGATTTAAATAACTGGAAAGATATTCAGTGCTCTTGGATAAGCCGAGCGAATATAATCAAGATGACAATACTCCCCAAACTAATCTATTTATTTAGTGCTAAACCAATCAGACTCCCAAGAAACTATTTTAATGACCTAGAAAAAATAACAACAAAATTCATATGGAAGAATAAAAGGTCGAGAATTTCAAGAGAATTAATGAAAAAAAAGTCACTTGAAGGTAGTCTAGGTGTACCTGATCTAAAGCTATATTATAAAGCAGCAGTCACCAAAACCATTTGGTATTGGCTAATAAATAGACTAGTTGATCAGTGGAACAGGTTAGGTTCACAGGATAAAATAGGGTACAACAATAGCAATCTAGTGTTTGACAAACCCAAAGATACCAACATTTGGGATAAGAATTCATTATTTGAAAAAAACTGTTGGGAAAACTGGAAACTAGTATGGCAGAAATTAGATATGGAATCACACTTAACACCATATAGCAAAATAAGATCAAAATGGGTCCATGATTTAGGCATAAAGAATGAGATCATAAATAGATTAGAGGAACATAGGATAGTCTACCTCTCAGACTTGTGGAGGAGGAAGGAATTTATGACCAAAGGAGAACTAGAGATCATTATTGGTCACAAAATAGAATATTTTGATTACATCAAATTAAAAAGCTTATGCACAACAAAACTAATGCAAACAAGATTAGAAGGAAAGTAACAAATTGGGAAAATATTTTTACAATTAAAGGTTCTGATAAAGGCCTCATTTCCAAACTACATAGAGAATTGACTCTAATTTATAAGAAATCAAACCATTCTCCAATTGATAAATGGTCAAATGATATGAACAGACAATTTTCAGATGATGAAATTGAAACTATATCCACTCATATGAAAGTGTTCCAAATCACTACTGATCAGAGAAATTCAAATTAAGACAACTCTGAGATACCACTACACACCTGTCAGATTGGCTAAGATGACAGGAATAAATAATGATGAATGATGGAAGGGATGTGAGAAAACTGAGACACTAATGCATTGTTGGTGGAATTGTGAAAGAATCCGGCCATTCTGGAGAGCAATTTGGAACTATGCCCAAAAAGTTATCAAACTGTGTATACCCTTTTACCCAGCAGTGCTACTACTGGGCTTATATCCCAAGGAAATACTAAAGAAGGGAAAGGGACCTGTATGTGCCAAAATGTTTGTGGCAGCCCTTTTTGTATTGGCTAGAAACTGGAAAATGAATGAATGTCTATGAATTGGAGAATGGTTGGGTAAATTATGGTATATGAATGTTATGGAATATTATTGCTCTGTAAGAAATGACCACCAGGATGAATACAGAGAGGTTTGGAGAGATTTATGAATTGATGCTGAGTGAAATGAGCAGAACCAGGAGATCACTATACACTTCAATAACGATACTGTATGAAGATATATTCTGACTGAAGTGGATATCTTCAACATAAATAAGATCCAATTCACTTCCAGTTGCTCAATGATGGACAGAAACAGCTACACCCAGAAATGAAACACTGGGAATTGAGTGTAAATTATTTGTACTACTGTCTTTCTACCCAGGTTATTTATACCTTCAGAATCCAATTCTTAACGTGCAACAAGAAAATTGGATTTACACACATATATTGCATCTAGGTTATACTTTAACATATTTAATATCTATGGGATTGCCTGTCATCTGGGGAGGGAGTAGAGAGGGAGGAAGGGGAAAATCTGGAAAAATGAATACAAAGGATACTATTGTAAAAAAATATTAATCATGCCTAGGTACTGTCAAAAAATTATAATTATAAAATTAATTAAAAAAAAAACACAGAGAAATCTAGACTATTCCCCTAATGTTTGGCTAGTCTTATGAACCTTACATTACTTACTGATCCCTCTTCTGTGAAACCAAAAGCAAACAATTCATTCCCATTCTTTAGCAAGCTCAATTTTCTGTCAACAGTTTTTCCCCCTCTCAAAAATTCTGACCTTCTGTTGTACCTAGTGAAGAAAAAATTCTTTGGAACTCTTTTTTTTTTTTTTTTTTTCCATTTGCTGTTTTGTTTTGTTTTTGTTTTTACATTCTACTCTTTCTTTTTGTTTGTTTTTGGTCTTTGATGAGTTTATATCCTCTTTATGCTTACTTTTCTCAATCTCAATTAAATTTCTCACTTCTTAATTCATATAAACTAGTTTTTTTATTTTAAAACCCAATGTATTTATGATGCTAGAGCACACAAAACTTAATGTCAAGTAAGATTAACTTATCTGTAAATATATTTCATTTCTCCACTTCTTGGAGGCTAACAGTTTTCAATAAACATTGCTTCAAAAAGGAGGGATGAGATGTACAATATAACAAATATTTTGTATTTCACAGCACTTTTTAAAATGATTCACAAAGTGTGTTATCAGCATCCTAAGAAATGCATTAAAATTGGATAACTCAGATTTATTTAGGCCTATCAATTTTACAAAGTCTTTTCTTAAAACTGTATGAGGAAGTTGTTTTAAATATTATTCCCATTTTTATAGATAAGGAAACTGAGGCACTGCAAATTTAGTGGATTTAACCATAATCACATGGCTATTACAGCTCTGAAAAAAGATTTAAGCAAATGTCTTCTGACTAAAACTAATACTATAATCACTGCATCACACTATGTTAACATTTGTTATCCTTCCTCCTTCCTCACCATTAGCTTTACCATTAGGAGATGGTTATAACCCAAGGACCAATCTCCTGAAATTGGTGAACCCCAATCCCAAGTCAAAATTTCCCCGGGGGTGGAGAAGGTAGGGAAAGAGAGTAACCAAACTCACTCATCCTGGGCTTGATTTACTTTCTAGATTGCTATACTTCCTTACCAATAACCTTTCCCTGGCTTGGGCACCTCTACATGTGCTGAAAAAATTCTTTGGAACTCTGAGAATCTCTGAATTCTTTTGGAACAGTGAGAATCATTCACTATTTACCTCTCTAAATGGACTAAATAGTTTTTTTTTTTTTATTTTTGAATTATGTTTACTTTAGACTCCTTTTTATTACCACCCCCCAAACCTACTTATTTTTTTTTAAATAATTTTTTATTTTTTTATAATATTATCCCTTGTATTCCTTTTTCCAAATTATCCCCCCCCCTCCCTCTACTCCCTCCCCCCGATGACAGGCAATCCCATACATTTTACTTGTGTTACAATATAACCTAGATACAATACATGTGTGTAAATACCATTTTCTTGTTGCACAATAAACATTAGATTCCGAAGGTTCATGTAACCTGGGTAGATAGACAGTAGTGCTAACAATTTACATTCATTTCCCAGTGTTTCTTCTCTGGGTGTAGCTACCTCTGTCCATCATTGATCAACTGGAAGTGAGTTGGCTCTTCTTTATGTTGAAGATTTCCACTTCCATCAGAATACATCCTCATACAGTATTGTTGTTGAAGTGTACAGTGATCTTCTGGTTCTGCTCATTTCACTCAGCAACAGCTGATGTCTCTCCAAGCCTCTCTGTATTCCTCCTGCTGGTCATTTCTTACAGAGCAATAATATTCCATAACCTTCATATACCATAATTTACCCAACCATTCTCCAACTGATGGACATCCATTCATCTTCCAGTTTCTAGCTACAACAAAAAGAGCTGCCACAAACATTTTGGCACATATATGTCTCTTTCCGCTCTTTAGTCAAACCTACTTATTTTAGCTAGAGCATTGTTTTTAATGCTAAAATTGTAAAACTGTCTTTAAATTAGATACTTTCTGGGTTTAGGGACATTGAATCTCAAAACAGCTATTAATTTCAATGCCAAAGCTTTTAAAATTTTTTCCCACTTGTGACCCTTTTTCACCATACAAATTCTTATGTAACCCCAGGTTTAAATACACACACACTTTTTTTTTTAATTTATGAAAAAGGCATATAAATCAAACATTTGTTAATAAATCATGATTTTGTGATCCCCATATTCAATTATGCAACCCCATATGTGGAGATAACCCATATTTTAAGAAGGTTTTTCCTATACTACTAACTTTACAATCTACTTCTCTGAAGTCCAAATGCACTGTACTAACTTAAAGAGAATTTTTATTCAGGATGGATATTTTTGATGACTCCTTTCCCCTCTTTTCCTTTTAGCTTTACATTACGAGACTTTTGTTCTTAACGTGGCAGTTAGAGCTGTGAGCTAGTTCTTCTAGTTCTGCCTCCATAAAGTTGGTCTATAGCAATGTTTTCCTACTAGTCAATATCACTAAAATAAAACCACATCTACTCAGCAATAGTCTATAATATTGCCTTAAGCTCCAAAGCTGGAGGGAAAGAACAGGTTTTATTGTTAATGATCAATATTTTGAGCATGTTCAATGTAGAAAGTATTAATATTCTAAACACTCCTAAAACAAATAGGAATCTTACTTGATAAGATGATATAATTAAAAAGAAAAAATAAATAGCATTAATAAATACCAACCTTGCTTGTTAAAACAGAGCAATAATTAATGAAAATTTTTCTATCCAGTATCAAATTTCAATATTAAAGTGTACAATTTTAAATGATGATAGAGTCAAGGATTTCAAATTCTAGACATATAATGCTATATACAACCTTAAGTTAAATAGCATAAATTGTCAAAGAAATTGTATTGGAGATTCAATTGGATACCTCCTTGGACATAGTATAACTGAAAATAAGCATTATGAAATTCAGTTCTATGAAATTAAGGGAACACTAAGTTATAGGGAACTAAGGAGAGGGTCTGATGTAATAGCTTTCCAATTCCAGTTCTGATTATGCTGGTGATTCTTCTTTGAGATAACTTAAGCTTTATCAGACTTTAAAGTTTTATACAAAGTAACTAAGAAAATACTAATCCAAACTATTAAAAATTTACAGTGGTAACTCTAAATTCCCAATAGCTACAAAAGCTTAAAGGTTAGGAACAGACAATTCTGAAGAGGAATTTACTTGAAAAATGCTCAAATCCCCACCTCCAAAAATGTTCAATCACTAATAAACAAAGAGTTGCAAATTAAAGCAATACTACCTCATGCTCATAAACAAAAATATTTTAAAAGCAGTAAAACTCAAAGTTGATAAGATCTTTGAGAAATACGTACATTTCATCCATTCACTGCTGGTGGAACACCTAAATTGTAAAAAAATCTGGCATTAAAAGTTACAAAAATAATCTTGACTTGACTTAATCATTCCATTATTGGAAAATGCCCTGAAAATGCTCATCTTTTCTGATTATACATTTTCTTGACCACATATTTTGCTCCAAATCTCTGAAGTTTGTTATATGCTATATATTAAAGCCTACTCACACTCACCTCACAAATCTCCATTGCATTCTGTATGATAACTATTTTAATTCTTGAGAGGCCATAATATTTCATTATTTATTTTTATTTTTCATTATTTTTAATATAACCACATATCAGTTTTTGGCTGACAGTACTCTAAATATGAACTCCTTGTCACATTTTCACAATGATCAAATGGACATATTTATTACTGGAGGAACTAAATTCTATCAATCTCAACATTCTTGCTAAAAATGAAACAAGGAGGAAGTACCAACCTATCAAAAATCCTATTTAATGAAATCTCACTTTTAAGCTCTGGTTTAAATGCCACCTCTTCCATCTCTGATCAGAGGCAATTATTCTAGGAGGCCCTCTACTTTAAATACAAGTACAGAATGAATGACTTTGTCAATAAAATATCAAACTGCTCATGTTTAGAGTGCTTTGCATATACATTCTTGATAAGTATTTTTTATTAATTGCAAAATTAAATAATTCTGTAGGAGCAATTAATAAAAATACTAATCAAGAATGTATATGCAAAGCACTCTAATCATGAGCACTTTGATATTTTATTGACAAAGTCATTCATTCTGTACTTGTCATTAAAGTAGAGAGATATAAACTAGATGATAGTATCTTTACCTATATTAATGCCAGAACCCAAAAAGTAATTATAATTGGGCAATGCCAACTTGGAAAGAGTCTTTCCAGAGTGCTCTAGATATCTACTCTTGACCATATGCTGTTCATCATTTTTTTATTAAGCATTTAGATAAAAACTCAGATTAGATGTAGTTTATCAAATTGGTAGATGACAGGAAACCTGAAGGAATAACAAACGTGGAATGATAATATTCAGGTCTAAAAAGATCCTGACTGGGTAGAGAAGTGAATCTAAAATAAGTAAGTTTAATAGGTATTAGCATAAAGCTCTATGTATGAAATAAAAAAATTAGCTAAAATTATTCTTAAGAATCTCTTAGTTACCAATAGAGATTACTCAAGAAGGTAGTAGAACACTAAATATCAATTCTCTACATATTGCATCAAGTTATACTTTCAGAATATAGAAACATCACAAAAAATCAAACTCATGTGGAAACAGGATGAGGAACATATCCCTGTTATCATTCATATATATATATATATGTATATATATATATATAGCTTTAAGGTTTGTAAATTGCTTTACAAATTTTATCTCATTTAATCTTCACAACAATCTTGCTATTATTACCCCCATTTTACAGTTGAGAAATCTAAGGCAGAGAGAAGTTAAATGACTTGTCCAATCAAACCACTAGTAAGTATGTGAGGTAAGATTTGAATTCAGGTCTTCCTGATTTCTGATCTGACATTCAGCTGCTCTGATACCTTGTTGCCACATCCTATCTCTTATAGAAGATGTACCAACAACATGTTTAATAAATTTACTGGAAAAGAGATTAGATACTAGTACTTTTGTCCAACTAATTAAAGCAGTTATTTTATCCACCTATGCAAAGTCTATACTACTTTAATTCTAAAGAATAAAAGCAGCATTGTGATTTGTCCTTGAATTGTTTCTATCTAAATTCTACTGAACAAAATGAGATCGATCACTATCATTACAATTTTCTTTTGTTAAAAATATATTTATATGATAATTTAAAGTTTCACAGTATTTTATTAACATTTTCTAATATCAAATCTTAGAAATATCCAGTGAGATAAAGTACTATAAGGATCATGTAATGAGGAAACAGTCAGAAAGATTAAATCACTTTTCTCATGCTTGTCAAGATAGTAAACATCAGAGAGTAGACTTGAATTCAGGTCCTCCAGAGTTTAAATACAATATGCTATTTTGGCTAATCAAGTATAGTTGACTAATTATCTCCTTCAATTTAGACATTTTGTGTCTTAACTGACCTTGCGATTAACATAGCTTTTATTGTAACTTCCATGGTCATTATTTTACCGTAAGTCCACTAAAACTCTAGTTGTTTTTCGTAGTTTTTATCTACCAACACCTTAGCTGTTTAATATGTCCTTTTTTTAGTTATAATCAACCATAACAATGCCTTTGTTATCAACTATTATTACTACAAGTTAAATAATATTTATTTGTTTTAACAGCATTTATGAAGGTTTTTGATGTGATATGAAAATGTCTAACAATCCTAATCTCCTCTTTCCTTTCTAATCTATTTTATCTATCCTTTCTAATCTTTCTATATAGACTCTGTACCTCATTACTATCATGCAGGTTTTTCTCAGTATACATCACATATCTATTGTGATCTAGTTTACAATTCTGTAGGACTAGAATACCATAGAGGCTATTGTTTTAAATGTGTTCTTCCCAATCAGCGTTGATTTTAGGATGCAAGTATCTTAACATATTCAGTCACTCTTAATATATTCATTCAGTCACACTTTTCTTCTTGACAACTTTATGCTTAATATGTCTTGCCTGGAAGAGACCAAAATACTTACAGATAATACCTTGGACAATTATTAAAATGTAATTTCTAGACTCAAACTCAAAAAACTTTAGTACCTATTTTAGGTACTTAGGAAATTTATATGTAATAAATCCAAATTATATTTTATCATATTGAAGAAAGAATTCTCACTTATTGATTCCATAAGATGGAGTTATTAAAAGTGTTTTTGCTAGTTATTTGTCTTAATTTAATATATGTACATAAAAGGATTAAAACATAAAATGATTTATATGATTTTTTTTGTTTGACTCTTTTAGCATGGGATTACTTTTTAGAAATAAGCACAGATTTCAGGCTAGATAAAACTATTATTTACCTATTTCCCCAAAATTGCTACTTGATGTTACAGAATCATTAGCCTGTTTTAAATCAAAAATATTTTCCACATAGAAATCAAGTATATTCCAACTATACTTAAGTGTAAAATATTTGCTGCATTCAAATAGGTTCTAAGTGCAGAAGTTGTGTGACAAAACCAAAAAAGGCAGCATAAATGTTGTAGTGCTTTTCAGGAAAACTGTTCAATAATTACCAAATTGATGAATAGTTGCTCTTTATGTGTCTGGGACTTTTTGGCACACTTTTTGCTCCTCAGTCAGCATGCTTTCCTGTACTTGAAGATGTTTTTAGTGACACAAGCAGTGAGTGCTTTGTATCAAATATATCAATCCATAGTGGCCTATCTGTGAATAGTTATCATTTTTGAGAACTGGTATATGACTGCTTCTCTTAAGAAAAATGGAATCTAGTTTGTGTTTGAGAGAGAAGTGGAAAAGTCCGTTGCTAATAATTTATGCAACACTGTTAAGGCATTTGAGCCATTCATTGTGGTTCTTATCAGGCCTCACTGATTTTAACTTTTTCGGAGAGGTATCACTTTTCCGGAGAGGTATCACTTTTCTTTGATATTTTTGTCATTCATTATAATAACAATGAGCAAATTTTGTTTTCTTGTTTGATCTAACTTGTGTACATAATATGTGGAACTTGCAATCACATGTATTCACAGAAATTTTCCATATCATTCGTCATTGAGCATTTTCCTTTGACTCTGGTAAAAAACAGGTGGTAAAATAAATAAGACTTGGGATCAGGAAAAACTGAATTCAAATACAACCTCAGACACATACAAGTTAGATGTACTTGGGCAAGTCATTGAATCTATGTTTACTGCTTCAGCTTCTTCAACTATAAAATAGGGACAATAACAACATCTGTCTCCCAGAGTTATTGCAAAGATCAAATGAGATAATATTTTTAAAGTGCTTAGTACAATACTTGACACATATAGGGACAATAACAACATCTATCTCCCAGAGTTGTTGCAAGGATCAAATGAGATAATATTTTAAAAGTGCTTAGTATAGTACTTAACACATATTGAATCTTAAAATAAATGCTTATTTCTTTTCCTCATTCCCTCTCTTGTAAACTTTTTTTTTAAATTAAGGTAAAATTGTTTCTTGTATTGTTAGCTGCTCTGAATCTTAAAATTGCCTTAGACAATTTGTTTTTGTCTTTTACCTGTTTGAGTAAGAATATCTAAAATTCCCTTTAAATTTTTGTTTTCTGGGTTTTTCCCCCTTTTCCTTCTTCTTTTTTACTTTTAACTGGTGTAATGGTTGATTTTAATTGAGTTATATAATTGAATAATATGTTAAGGTTCTATTATGTGTACTAGTGAATAATAATAAACTTTCAGTCCCTTTCCATATATTTTCAGTAAGTCAAGTAATTTCTGCCAAAGTAATTTTTGTCACCTGTCCTTTCAGAATTTAACTTCATATTCTACTTTTTCTTCTATGTTTTTACTTCAGTAATGGTAACATAATATACTGTGTGCAGATCCTGAATGTTATTAGCCCTTTTTTCAAAAATTGTGTAAGAGTACATTCATTCATGGCACTTATAGCAGAAATTGTGTGTGTTTTTTAAACTGTTCTCTTTTGATATAATTCTTCATGCAGTCTAACTCAAAAGCAGCTTTTAAAAATTTGAGTCTAAACATGACCATCTCCTTTTCAGAATCACTTGAAATAATGGTGCAGTTTTTGTCAACTACTTCATAATTAGATATAATTTATGGTATTTGTATTAAGTGAAGATCTTCAATGATTTTTGGCTCTTTGAAACCCTCTAAGTTTTGATTAGACCTCAATATAATTTCTGATTTGAATTAAGCTTAGGGCCACAGTTAATCAATTAACATTTATTCAACACTTACTGTATATCAAGCATGTTGATGAAAATAATTAGTAAAAGATAGTTCTAGCCTTCAAAAAGCTCACAATTTAAAGAAGGAGAAAACATGCAAACAACTATGTACAAATTATATAGATGATAAGGTGGAAATAAAAAACAGAAGGTAGGCAACTAGGTGGTTCAATGGATAGAGCAGTAGGCTTAGAGTAAGGAAGACCTGAGTTCAAATCCAGCCTTAACTACTTACTAGCTATGTGACACTGGGCAAATAACTTAACCTTGATTTGTCTTAATTCACTGAGAGAAAATGGCAAACTTTTCTAGTGTCTTTGTCAAGAAATGCCCATGGCAAGTACGGGTATGATGTGGTTCATAAGGTTAGGAAGACTTGGATAGGACTAAAATACAACTGTAATTAAAAGGAATTGGGATAGGTTTCCCATAGACTGGAAGGAAGTCACAAAAGGAGCAATGAGGGATAGCATTCTATGTATGAGAGAGAATCAATGAAACCATCTAGAGTTATTGCTATTATTTTCAAATAAATAAACAGTAAATAAATAGTTACTTCTTCTGTCTTCAAGGAATAGCAAAGAGGCCAGTGTTACTGGATCAATGAGTAGGTGTGTGGCAGGGGGAAGGTAATGAGGTTTAGAAAGACTGAATGGAGGAAGAGGGTGGCACTAGGTTTTGAAGAGTTTTGAACATTAGAAAATTTAATATTTGATCCTAGAAGTGATAAAGAACAATGGACATTTATTAAGTAGGGGATAACATGGTCAGACTTGATAGAATAGAGAATGGATTGAGGTAGCAGGAAGACCAACTAGCAGGCTATTATAATAATCCAAATGTGCAAAGATGAGGGTCTACATCAGGGAAGTGGCAGTATAAGGAGAGAGATGGGGTCATATTCAAAAGATGTTACAAAGGTAAGACTGGTAGGTTAGGCAGAAGATTGGCTATGGTGGGGATGAGTAATGAATCAAATTTAGGAGTCTAAACTCCTAGGAGAATTATAGGGACAGTTAGTAGTCTTTAAATATTGAAGGGTATTCATGTGCACTATATATTAAGAGTTTCATTGCTCAGTGTCAGAAAGTTAAATAAGGAGCAGGAAATAAAAGCTACAATTGAGAAATTTAAGTCCAATATAAGGAAAAATTATTGATTAATAATTAATATAGGATTATTTAAAATGAAGTGAACTGCAGTGGAAATAACTGAATGAGATGGAACCTTAGACATCATATAATCCAACTTTTTAATTTTACAGATGATAAAATTGAGGCCCAGAGAGAGCCTTTGATTTCCTAAATCAAAGAGATGGGATATGAAATCAGGTTTTCAAGCAATCTTGAATTATCATTTGTGTTTATGATATTGTAGGCAGTATTCTTGATTAGGTATAGACATACCACAGATTAGTGGTTCTCAAAGTGTGATCCAATGGAGGTTCCTGAGACTTGCAGGGGATTTTGAGGTCAAAATCATTCTCATTATACTATTAAGATGTTCTAATTTCTAATCAACAAAAACTCTTTAGGGGATCTTGAGACCAAAAAGCTTGAGAACTTAAAGATATTTTTTTCCAAAGTTCCTATCAGTTCTCAGATCTTGTAACTAGTTTGAATCATTTGAACTTTGAACAGATATAGCCCAATTAATGTCAGTAAATGAATTTAATAAATGTATTAGTCAAAACATTTGTCAGTTCCATAGAAACAATGATATAAAAAGAATGGTTTATGCAATGATTCTAGTGTGGTCAAATTACACTAAGGTCTAGTTATAAATATGTGATGTTAATAAGGTAACACAGGTTTGCCTACTTCATTTACTTTTTAATGTTTTTGTTCCCCTAAAAGAATTAGGCTTCTTTAGGAGATACATTTTTTTAGTCCATATACTACCTAGAATAGAGCATTTACTCAAGAAATCTTTATAGTAGATACTAGTTGATTTTTGAACTCATCATGTCTTCTCTAAATTTTGGGTTTTTGTATAATAAACAGGGCCTTTGTTCTCCTTGCTCAGAATGTATGCCTTCCTCATTTGTTTTTTAGAATTCTTGTCACCATTCAAGGTTCAGCTCAGATGCACCCTTTTAGAAAGTCTTTCCAGATGTCTACAATTAAAAGTGTTAGCGAAGTTACCTAAAAATTCATAATCATGTCAATTGACTAAGCTTTTGATACTCAATATCTACAAAATTACCAAACAATTGCACTAATTTCACACACCAGCAAGATTATGCTTAAGATTTTGCAAGATAACTTTGCAAGGTTGCTTCAGAAATATGTGAACCAAGAATTACTAGAAAGACAGACTGGTTTTTGAAGAGGAAAAAGAACTAGAGACCAAATTGCCAAAATTCACTGAATAATGGAGAAAGCAATTTATACAATTAAAATTAGAAAATAAGACAAGGTGATACATATTTAACCAGTGCTAAATTATGTTATATGGAATATATTATTCAGTAGCCTAAACATCCAACCTGTGGCCTAGGCAAAACAACTTTGCCTGACTTCAGGGTATAACCTGTTTAAAATTTTTGGCCATTAAAAAAAAATTGATTTAACATGCAAGAGCTAGTTTCCAGGAGAGTCTAACCATTTGCAAATTGCAACTGTTATATAACTGACTACTACACCAGGTATAATGCTAATATGCTTAGATTGATTAGTAATGGTAATTAAAGATTATATAATTAATTATTCAATAAACACTAATGGAGTCCATAAACTTATGAATTTCAGGAGGGGGGGAATGACCCTCTAAAAAACATTCTCCTGCTATACGAATTTAAAAAAATGAAATATAACATCATTGCAGGTAGATTGCAATAGTAAGAAAACGTGGATAAGATTTAACTTGGATCTAGAATTCAGTAAGATTTGGACCAGTAGAGGTGGCTGAAAGAATAGGCATAAAGGAGTTGGGAATGGAATCAGCTTATGTGGGATGAATCTATCTGATAGAAATTGAAAGGTTTTTGTTCTGGAATCATGAAAGGTAAATCTAGTTAAGTTGAATGGAAGTCAATGGAAGCATGGCCTTAAATACCATGTGGAATAAATTGGATTCAATCACAGAGGCAAAAGAAAGCTTCTGTAAATTACTGAATAGAGAGTAACATGAGGAAAGTAGCAGTGTTAAGATAGCAGCAATGTTCAGTACAAGCAAATAAGGAAATGAAATAAAAACAACAATAATAATAACTTATATAGGGCTAGGAATAGGGACTAATTTTGTGATTTCATTGATTTAGGAGCATGATTTTACATATGTATTCAGGTGAGTAGTACTATTCAATCAACCATAAACTAGGGTGACATTTCAAGACAAAATGGATCACTACACCACTAAAATTAATGTACATATATATATATATATATATGTGTGTGTGTGTGTGTGTGTGTGTGTGTGTGTGTGTGTGTGTGTGTGTGTATGTATATATATATATATATATGCCTGAAATACTATAAAGTTAAGTGACCTGACCATGTTCAAAAAGCCAGCTCACATGTCACAGCAGTGACTTTGGGTAATCTGAATCTGAACCCAGGGGTTCTAACTCTAAACCCTGCTTGCTTTCCAGGATGTAGTACCTTTCTAAGGAGATAATGGCTCTGCTTTATTGAACATTAAAAATCATCCAATACCTATTTTTCAGATAGTTAGGAGTTTCAGTTTCTTTTCTTACCTACACTCATAACTTTGAATCTTAAATATAAGATTACAAAAGTACTTCCTACTTACTCAGGCAAAATCTTTAAATTCTAAAAGACACTATCACCCAGGAGAGAATTTGCCCAAACCAAACATGGTTTTTATAAAAATGATACTCTAGTCATTCTCAAAAAATTAAAATCCAACCTTGATACTTTAATCACTTCCAAAAAAATTAAAATTCAACATTTAAAATTAACATTTAATTCAGATTTTTAAAAGCTTGTGCTTTTAAAAGCCTTCCTTTTAAGCTTAGATTTGTTTATCCTGCATATCTCTTATTTGCACAAAGTTGTTTACATGTTGGGAATGATTTTTGCCCCCCCCCTTTTTTTTGGTATCTCCAGGGCTTAGCATGGAGCCTGACACATAGGCAGGTGTTTAATAAATACTTGTAGACTTAACTTATACATACCTCCAGAGTTACATGCTGGCTCTCCATTAGAAAGAAAGCTTTTGAGGTCAGGGTCTGTTTTTGTTTTGTCTTTTGTAACCTCAGGATTTATAAGGCACAATGCCCTGAGCACATAATAAGCACTTAATAAATCACTTTAAATTGTTTAATGAATAACTTCAGAGGCTATTTACAGGAATATTGTATGGTACCCAACCCATGGCTGAACCAGAACATCTTCTAAAGCATGGTCAATAAGTATCAAACTTCTAGTGTTTGAAAGACTTTCAGTAAGAAGGAACTCACTACTTTCCAATAAAGTCCATTCCACTCTTGAATAGCTCTGTCAGGAAACTAATTGTAAGTCTGCATTTTGTTCTTTTCAACTTCTGCCCCATTGCTCTTAGATATGTCTTTTGGGACCAAGCAGAATAAGCATCTTCCCTTTCCCTAAGAAAGTCTTTTAAATACTTGAAGACTGCTTTTTGGCAGTGTCCTTTTGGTCTCTTTTCTATGTTAAATATTCCTAATTCTTTTAACTAATTCCTCACATGGCATGACATCTATTAAGGAAACATTTCAAAGAGCTAAAAGCTGAATGTAGGATTGGCAAGAGCACAGGTACCCCACCTCACAATTTAATGTCTTTCTCTTTCCTAAAGAATCATTACTGGCCTTGATGGTCAAAATGTGAAGAGAATAAGTAAGTGGGGCCTTGAGAAGATGTGAGTATATATTATGTGTGGAGAAGGAAGGAGGAATAAGAGCAAAAGGGAAGCTCTAAATAGGAAAAAGACTAAGAGATTTATGATATAAATTTAAAATCATTAACTAGAGCATGGATGAGCTAAGGAAAGAAAAAAATATAAAGGAACTTTGAAGAACAGGATGGTAAGGAGAATAAGAGAACTATGATATAAACTTAAAAGTTATGAACCAAAATGTGGGGACAAGTATCTTGTAACATGTTTTTTAATTAATTGTTTTTTCACATCCTCAAATTGAGAACAAGGGGGAGAAATGAAACTCATGCTATAAAGCTAATTTCCACATCAGTCATGTCCAAAAGGGGAAAAAATGTTAATACATATAAATTCATACATGTCTCATTCTGCACTCTGAATCTTTCACATCTCTATATGGACTTAGATAATATGTTTCATCATTTGTCCTCTGGAAGCAAGGCATTATGCTGATTAGAACTGCTAAATCTTTCAAAGTTGTTTTCACAATATTTTTAAAATTTTTTTAAATTAAAGCTTTTTTATTTTCAAAACATATGCACAGATAATTTTCAACATTCATCCTTGCAAAACCTTGTGTTCCAAATTTTTTTTTGTAATCTGTGTTAAACATGTGCAATTCTTCCATACATATTTCCCAAATTATGCTGCACAAGAAAAATCAGATCAAAAAGGAAAAGTGAGAAAGAAAACAAAAAGCAAGCAAACAACAAAAAAGTAAAAATATTATGTTGTCTTTATAATATTTATGTTATTGTACAAATTATTCTACTGGCTCTGCTCATTTCACTCTACATGTCTTCCTAGGTTTCTCTGAAGTATCATCTTCATTTCTTATAGTACAGTATTTCTTACAGTACATTTCTTACAGTATTTCATCATATTTATATATCATTATATATCCAATTCTTTGGAACCACAAAAAGAGCTTTAAATGTTTTTGAGCAATCTTAGTAGTAATTTGTTTTGTTTATGTATAATCTCTTTCTTAAATTATCCTCCTTGTAATTCTCCCTTTTCCCTCTTTAGTTCTATTTCCCCATTGAAGAAATATATAACTCTGTGTGTATATAATATATATATTTCTCCTTTTTTTTTTTTTTTTTTTTTTTTTTTTTTTTTTTTTGAGGCTGGGGTTAAGTGACTTGCCCAGGGTCATACAGCTAGGAAGTGTTAAGTGTCTGAGACCACATCTGAACTCAGGTCCTCCTGAATTCAAGGCTGGTGCTCTATCCACTGCGCCACCTAGCTGCCCCTATATATTTCTCCTTCGACTAGCTCAGAGTGAGAGTTCAAGTGTTAGTCACTCTCTCTACCCATTACTTTTTGTTTGTAGTCTTCTACTTGTATACCCCAATATATGAAATGATTTTCTCAATACTTTCTCTCCCTTTCTTCTCCTGCTATATTTCTCTTCCTCTACTGATTTCCATTCTTTTCTTAGGATTATCAAAACAGAACAACTACCAAGTCTTGTCTCTTAGATGATTCTTGATGATAGACTTCAGAGGGGAAATATGTACTATTGTCCTGTGTTAGAATATATGCAATTTATCCTTGTTTAGTCCTTTATCACTATTTGTATTTATATTTTTACATTTTTCTTAATTCCTATTTTGAACTTCAAAGTTTCTTCACAGCTCTATTCTCTTCATGAGGAATGTTTAGAAGTTCTCTGTTAAAGGTCCATTTTTCCCTTGTAGCATTATATTAAGTTTTGTTGAACCATTCTTGGCTATAAGATCAGATCATTTAATACCTGAAATATTATATTCTAAGCTCTCATTCCTTTTTAGTGGTGCTTGATAAATCATGTGTGATTCTGACTCTTGACTCCTCAGTAGTTGACTTCTTTCTTTCTGGCTGCTTGCAGTAATTTTATTCTTGGACTGGGAAGCTCTAGCTACAAAATTCTGACAAGTTTCGAGTTAGGGGTTTCTTTCAGGAGGTGGCTGGCAGATTCTTTCTAATTCTATTTTAGTTCTAAATTGCTAGTTCTAAAATGCCTAGGGAATTTTCTCTTTATATTTCTTGAAACATGATGCATGGGCTCTTTTTTTGGTCATGGCATTCAAAGAGTCTAATGATTCTAAATATTTTTCTTCTTGATATGTTTCCAGGTCAGTTGCTTTTTGCCAGCTGGTGGCACAGTGGGCAGAGTGTAGGGCTTAGAGTCAGGGAGGTATGAGTACAAATATGGCCTGAGACAGTTCACTTAACCTCTATTTGTCTCTGCAGAGCACCTACCTCTCAGGGTGGTTCTGAAGATCAAATGAGATAAATCTGTAAAAGAGCTAGCATAGTATCCACCACATGGTAGGGAATGTATATGTTTACTGCCTTCTTTCCCCTTCCCTTTGTGAGAACTACCTTACATTTCCTTTCTTTCTGTTTCATAGTCATTCTCTTCTCTTTGGTCCATCTTAATTTTCAGCAGGTTTGGTGCTCAGATTAGAAGCTTTTTATGCCAAGCTTCTAATTCTCTTCCCAACTATTTTTTTCAAAAGTTCTCATTTAATTACGAATTTTCTCCTCTGTCTTTCTCACTTCATTTTTTTTGCTAAGGCAGTTGGGGTTAAGTGACTTGTCCAGGGTCACACAGCTAGGAAGTGTTAAGTGTCTGAGACCAGATTTGAACTCAGGTTCTCCTGACTTCAGGGCTGGTGCTCTATCCACTGTGCAACCTATTTGCTCCATCACTTCATTTCTAAAAAAAGAAAAATTTTGACTCAAAAAAAAAATCTTTATCTTTTCCAGGAATTCTAGCTGAATTTGTACTCATGGCTTGTTTTTTTCTTTGAAGTTTTGCATGTAAATATGTTGGGGAATCATTCTCTTCTAGGTTTGTGCTTGAACATCCTGCCAGCACAAGTTTTTTTTTTAATGTGCTTTTTGGTTGAGGCAACTACTAACCAGGTAGCCCAGAATGCATATTCTAGACCTGAAGAGTGAAGTACTCCAAGGCATGGTAACAGTTGAGTTATAAGTAAGGTCCAGGGAATGGCTACCCTCTCTCAAGTGGTTTTCAGGTTAATATATTTCCCCTGAACTTAACACAAAGGTCTTCATTCATTTCAATCCAATACTTCAATACAAAAGCTAAGATCTTAGGTCAAGGTAACTCAGAAAAAAGCTAAACAATATTCTTTTGTAAATATATCAGTAAAAAAGCCTTTATTTACAAAAGTAAACAAATCATGTTGACCATGATTTAAGTGTAGAGGTCTCATGGAATTGGACAGGAGACAGAGCTTCACCTCCCTAAGAGAGTAACCATAATGTATGAGTTGTTTCCTTACATATTTCAAAAACAAAATATTTATATGTGCCTTAAGAGAAAAAAAAATGATAGAGAGAAATGAGAGCATACCCTTGCCATTATTTCATATAAAGGGCAAAGACAATCTGAAGGAAGGGTATTCAGAGAGTTGGCTATAGGAACATTAAGATGTGTGATAAGTAACTTTAGCTATATAACAAAAAGCCAACATCAGGAGAAAGTACAGATACCTGTGGATTGTAGATATATTGGCAACTACCATGTGATGCATGATGTCCATATCCCTGCCATCTATGTTCAAAGCACTCTTCTAGGTCTTCAAAGATTAAGATATAAATGAGCCAGTCTCCACCCTCACAGAATTTTTTACATCAGGGGTGTAGAGGTATGTGTGTGTGTGCATACAAACATCCTCTTATCAATTCTAACAGCACAACCACTACATCACCAGGTGCCTTTTACCATGACTGTATTTGCTGCAGACTTGGGGATCTATTCAATGAGCTGATGCAATAACACTATAATCCCAATTCAGCAAAGCAATAGTAAGTTAAGATTCAACCTTCTTCTGCATGAAAAGAAATCCATAAGCCACAGAAATGATGCTGATATTCAAACAAATCACTTAGAAGGTAATCTCCCTAATATAAAAAAGAAATGAGGAAGAAATACATCTGATTGCTTGAATTTTGGAGCTTGAGCAGTTTTAAACAGACAGGCACATTTTGGGCAAATGAATGACAACTGAACTTCATTTTAATGGCTCACATTAAACTGCTAGAAAATCAGGGTCTTTCTGCAAGTCTTAGCCATATTTCTGCTTTAAAGTTGCTCATAGCACTAAGAATTAGCTTCAGGATGATTCAACAAACACCAAGAAAATAGTTGAAATATTGATTCCTCCAGCTATTGACATGAGATAATTAACCATATTATGAACTCACTAGGCTAAGTACTGGTAATCCTTCACTTTGGAGACTCCTAACCATGATGGGAATTATGATCCCTTTCTATTTTTATGAGTCAGTAATTATGATTATTTTTTGTACAGTTGAGACACAGACATACAATGGTTTTGTTTGTTTTCAGATTTTAAAATGAGGGATGGATTGGAATTATCAACATTGAAAAAAACTTCCCCCAAAACAATGATAATTCCTGGAAACTAAAAGTTATTCAAACTATTTTAGTTATTTCCCAGATTTAAAAATTCCTAGAATTCAGATCACACTCCATCTGAGAGGACAATAAAATCTCAGATCTTAAAATAAACAAAGGATCATAAATTAAATCATTACAGTCCTAGTAAATTAATTCACTTTTATAGTTTGTTTTCATGTACTTTATGGTTATGTTTTTGTTTTATATAAGTCATCCTAAATTACAAGTGCAGGCATTATTCTTCAAATGAAAATGAGTATGAAGTATTAGAGTTTACTTTGATCTTCCCCAAAGCCTTTTGGTGAACTAAGTGAATGACATGGGAAAAATTCTAAAGTCATCCTGGCAATGTTTACAATACATTCTTAGAATCAAAAAGTAACAAGTGAAACATTAGGAAAGCTTGAGTTAACAAACTTACAAGAAAGAAACTGAATTACATTTCTTGATATCAATTGTCACTTGTGACAAAGAGGACATTTTCCCATATCAGATTGTTAATTGTGGGGTGTGTCCTGACATACCCTTCAGCAATTTGTTGAAGGGATCAAATGATCTAATATTTATGCAAATACATATATATATGGAATTGTTATAAAATGTAAAGCAACATGCAATTTTAAGGTATAAATATATGTAAATTATTTTTAATCAGCTGAAGATCCAGATATTATATGTCTCAAGAATGGGTAGCCATCAATGTCTAGAAGTATAAAGTTTATTCTGTAAGAATAAAAAGTTCAAATCATTCATGTTCAAATTTAAACCATAATACAGAAAATATATCTTCCAATAGTCACTGAATCCAATAAAAACTAAAATGTTAAATAAAAGTGAAACTAAATCACATACAACATTGGTTGTGATTGTATATACAAATTCAGCTTCCTTCATTTGCTACTTACAAAAAGTCACACAGTATATTTTGCTTTTATCTTGTTCTCACTCCCTGTAACAATTATGAAAATAAAACCTTTCTTTTCTTCACTTTGGCCATTTTCTAACACAGAACTACAAACTCATTTAGCAAGAGTAAAGAACTTTTTCTCTCATCCCAACCCCCAAGCATAAACACTTATCTTACATATTGACCATACAATTTGGTACAGAATCATAGATGATTTATCCACCTGTGGATTTATTGTTGTGCAAGAGAAACTTTGGGATTACTTATTTGGAGGATAAGGGTAGGAAAAGGAAAAAAGTAAATAACATTTCTAGGAAGATATGCACAGATCTATCATTAAGTAAAGACACTAGGGTTGGGAAAACTATTAAGTCACCTTGTTTTCAAATAATAATACTGTTTCTTTTGTGGTTCTCTGTCTAAGCTACCCAAAGGGGCAGTTGATGCTATATTTTTTTTTTACAACATTATAGTCAGTATCTAATCTATTCAATTAATTCAGTAGTTTTTTCCTAATTTCTGTTTGATTTCAAGCCAATGGAAGTTTCACATTTCTGAGATTTAATATGGAGTCCTTTGATATATGAGCATTTCTGGCACATGTCTTAAAATAAGAACTCTAAATCCACTACAGGAATGTATCTCATGAAATCTATTTTCTTCTTCTTGTTGTTTTTTATATCTTGGCTTCATGTGTGTTAAAAAAAAATTCAGGGTACTCAGAAAGACCAAGTTGTTAAAAATCACACTCTGAAATACCTTTATCCAAGAAACATCAAGCCTTTCTTAGAATCCCTTCCACTCCAGGCACCCAAATCATTCCAGCTTTCCTAACCTTTATAAAAGGACACCAAATAGAGAGAGAAAAAAGGATAAAAGGAGACAATGGCAAGACAACCAATCAGTTAGTTGCTTCTCCCCACCCCCTGCCATACTCTTTATACACAATTAATGCCAGCTGTAGCCCAATTAAACCCAGCAGTTCACAGGTGTTCACAGAAATGACTAACACAAAAGAAATTCTTACTTCAGAAATGTAATATTTAAAAGCTTTGAGGTGGAACCAAGACAGATAAAAGCTAGTATCAAGTTTATTGCCACCTTGTGCTTCACTTTAACGTAGATTTTGAGGAGGGTCTCCCCCAGGTATTAAAAATTTGATGAACATATGCATTTAAAATACAGGAAAAGGAGTGTGTGAAAAGCTTTAAAAATGATAGTAGTGATAGTAGATGAGTTTAGTGTTCACTCATTTATTATTAGAGTTGTACAGCAATATGCTCAAATATATTTGCCTGCTGGGCAATGCAAAATCTAGTGTTAGTCAACAGAATATGCAGGATGGCTCAGATTTCCATAAATATTTTTTTTTCCCTAAACATAACTCTCATCTCCCAGAATAACAATTTCTTGAAATTTTAATGAGAACAAAACCACAGTAAGATAATATCTCTATTTCTTACATTCAGATTAAAAATATGAAATGAGAGAATTGGGGGAGTGAAGCCAGGCCCCTGACAACTCTCCAGGTTCTCTTAAGCTGTCAGATGATGACAACTATTCAGCTACTGAATTCCTTTCCCCTCCATAGAGCACCAAACAAAAGTATCTGTAAAATGAATTTCTCTTTATGGTTCTTCACTGGAATATATATGCAAATTAACATCCAAATGTTTTTAATTCCCAGATTATGTCTATTAAACAGCAATCCTCCATAAGGCTGCTCAGCTATCCAAATAAGAGCCTATGACAATTGCCTGTTACACTTTCCATCCTGATCACACAGGTTCTACAAAACTCTATCAACACCTGCCTGGTGAGACCTCAGTCTCCAAAGAAAAGGTTTATAAAAGAGACCATTATAATATAATGTGATTTTGCCATCATTTCATTAAAAATCTATTTCATTTCCAATTCCACAATATTCGTATATAAGGAAGCGCTTCCTTCTGATACACATTTAAAAAGAATGAATAGCAATTCTCTCACTTTTTACAATGTTATTTTCTATTCTTCTTAAATGTAATTAGAAAATTGTTTTTAAAATATTTATATTAAATTATGTTTAAACATTAGGAAAGGGGCCAATCATAAGCTTCTGGGTATTACTAGAAGCCTAGCCATCAAAGATAATCTGAGCACACTTTGAACAATTGTGCACATTGAAACTAATGCCAAGACAACCCTCCAAATAAATCCTCATGAAGAAAAATCATTATGCATCAGATCTTACATGCTATCATTTCAGAAACCAAGACTAGTACAACCAAATAGAACCAAATAAATGACACAATATAGTATTATCAAAGAAATTTTTCAAAAGTCCTAAAATGCCATTCATCTCTTAAGTTCTAGCTGTGCAGAGATTAATTTTTTTTACCTGAAAGAGAAATTTTTCTTATGCAAAAGGTCCCATTGCAAAAATATATTGATCAAAATAAGTTTCATCACAACTAATATTATCTTTAATTGTAAAGATAAATTAATATTGAATAGAATAATGTGTTTGATTAATAACATTTTATTGAAATGGTGCACTGATTTATTGCATTTATTTGTCCAAATAAAAACCAAATTCATTTGCCATAAATCTTCTTATGTCTAAAGAGAAAACTTGATAAAATAAGTTATCATGCAACAAAATGAAAAATTCAATTTGAAAAATTACTCAAGCTTCATTCTTTGTTTAGAATTTAGAGTTTTCAAAGAGCAATAAAAAGTTATTTTTTTTAACTTAAAGTGAACAGAACTAGTTTTCATTTAGATAAAATCTTCAAAATAATTACAATGTGATAGTGGAAAGTTAGTCCATAATATTTTGTGGAGACTTTAATTCCATTCCTTTTGCAATGTTAAATAGAATAATTAATTTATCCTTTGAAAATATGTTTTGTTTATAAGTTAAACTGTTATATGCATTTTTTCTGGGTGTCATATGATATTTAAACCTATAATACTTGCATGTGAACAATTGTTTTCTTCATATATATAGGAAGTTTCCTGAGGATAGGAAGTATTTCAGTTTTGACTTTATATCCTCAGTTCCTAATAGAATGCCTGGCATCTTGTAGACATTTGATAAATATTCTTGTTGATTGACCTTAAAATGTTTACACTGAATTTTCCTAAAATTAAGTTTTGTTTAAAATTTGTAAATCAGCAAGGACGTTCATTATCACCACTATTATCCAACATTGTATTAGGAATGCTGGTTAGAGCAATAAGAGAAGAAAAAGAAATGGAAGGATTTAAAATACGTAATGAGGGGGAAAACTATCACTCTTTGCAGATGATATGATGGTGTACTTAGAGAATCCACTAAAAAAAACCTGTCTAAAATAATGAACAACTTCAGCAAAGTTGCAGGTTACAAAATAATGTCACATAAATCATCAATATTTGATAAATGGTCAAAGGATATGAACAGATAATTTTCAGATGAAGAAATTAAAACTATTTGTATCCACATGAAAAGATGCTCCAAATCACTATTGAGCAGAGAAATACAAATGAAGACAACTCTGAGATACCACTACACACTTCTCTGATTGGCTAAGATGACAGGAAAAGATGACAAATGTTGGAGAGGATGTGGGAAAACTGGGACACTGATAATTTATTGGTGGAATTGTGAACAGATACAACTATTCTTGCAGAACAGAGTAAGTATCACCAATACATAGTAGTAAATGACCATAGTAATCTACTGTTTGATAAATCTAAAGATCTAAGCTTTTTGAACAAGAGCTTGCTATTTGACAAAAACTTCCAGGAAAACTGGTAAAAATAAAAATTTTTATATGTAATTGAGAAAATTAAAATAAAATGAGAGGAGAAAAAAGAGAACATGGGTAACTTTGGAGAGAGCAAATTCACTTGAATGATAAGGCTGACAAACTGCAGAGAATTATGAAAAGAATGAAAGAAAAGAAAAGAAAAGTATCCATTATAGATAGCATTATCAAAGGAGTCCATTGCAAATGGCCCCAGTTTTTTTCAGTACACTGGAAGGCAAAGTTCTCAAATGAGACTATGGGAAGAGGAGGAGCACTGGTAGATTTGAGGAAGGATAAAACTGTTTGGAAGAATTTCTGTGCTGAAATAAATTATTTTAGAGATATATAAAACAATTGCTTTGCAGTAGTAGGGGTCTGATTGAAGTTATGAAACATAAATCTATAGAGAACCTAGTCAAGACAGTTACATGATTTTCTCCAGCTTTGTTTAGCAATACATGAATAAAAGCAAAAACAGTGGATGTTGAGAGTGGTTCAAAGCTGAGTATTAGCAAGATGAGATTTTTTGATGTACAAAGAATTCAAGGGACTTGAGAGAAAAGGACAGTATAAACTTGAATTATTTTAACAAGGGATTAAAACAGGGAAGGGAGGAGAGTGTAGCTCATTCAGGGGAGATGGTCTAAGAGAGAATTGAGTGGTTGAGGGATTGGTTGTCATAGTGAAGATATAGAACAGCTTAGAAGTTTGAAGACACAGGAAAATAACAACAGGCTATGATCAGGTAGAGGACTCCAGAGATCAGAAACACAAAAGTGTATGTGCACTTGTGAAAAAGAGTAAGATCACAGGTTATATTCTTCGTTGTGTAGCTGAAATGAAGTAAAAGAATAAGCCATGGGAAATGAATAAATTGAGAAATTGGGAAGTTGAGGTATTGGAGGGAGTTTTATTAAGTTTACTAAAATCCTCTAGTAGAAGGGTAGGTACTGGGGAGAGAGGAAAACTGAACTGTGTATCAAACTCGTTGAAGAAAATTTTTACTTGAAGGTCTGTAAACAGTATTTTGACTGGGTAGAAGATAAGTATTGAATGAACCTCAAAGAAGGAAAGTTTAACGATTGATGGTAGTAGAGGGAGAACCTGGAAGTGCAATGGGGGCAAAGGGCAGTCCAATTTCCCTTGCTGGCTGAGTAAGAGAATGAATTAAGCAAAAGAGAATGAATTTAAAAAGGAAAGAAAAAAAGAATAGAGGGAGGGAGGGAAGGAAGAAAGGAGGGAGGAAGAAAAAAAGGAGAAGAGGAAGCAATGAAAGAAAAGGGAAAGAAAGAAGAAAGGAAAGTTGGGAGAAACTTTAAAAATTCAGAATACAAAGTAATACACAAAAATGGAGCAATGGAGGGAACAATGGATCATTCCATTGTGAAAGACACTACAAAAAAGAATGCCAGCATTTAGGAAGCATCTATTCTTATAAGTTCTGCTCTTGTTTTTTGTGTTTTTTTTCTCTAATCAATAAAAAAGTAGTTAAACTGTGTCCTTTCTTATAGAAAAACTGATGTAGAGCTCTATAAATTATCTATATTATCATAGTTTGCTATTGCGAAAATTCTTCATTTTTATAGATTTTCTGATACTTTGAATATGAAGCTTAGTTTATACAAACTTACCCTTAAAACAATAAAATTTCTATATATATCAGATTTTTAGAAAATTAATTATGAAGAAAGTCAATATCCTCAACACAATCAAAACAGCAACAAATACAAAAACTGCTATCTGGATTTAACTAGACTCTAAATTTAAATATTAAATATATAAAAGATAAGTAACACCAAGTGAGTTCATTAATTTTTTCTTTCTGAGTTCCAATCTAGCTTCACCTACCTTCTAGCTGTGTGACCCTGGGCAAGCCACTTAACACTGTTTGCCTCAGTTTCTTCATACATAAAATGAATTGGAAAAGGAAATGTTTTTTTGCCAAGCAAGGGTAACAGAAAATCAGACATGATTGAAACATCAATCTCTCTATAGCAGTAATATATCCTCAAACATCTATTAAAAGTTTGCAATGTATCAAGCACTACACAATAAGCTCAAGAAACACAAAGAAAGGGGCAGGAATAATAACCTGGTGCCCTCCTTAGGGGAGGCCTTTCTCATAGGGAGACTCCATGTAAATAATTATTCACATAAAGTATACATATGGAGTAGATGGGAAATAATCTCAGAGGTAAAGTCCTGGCATCAAGGAGCACTGAGAAAACGTTCCTATATAAGGTAAGATATGAACTGAGTTTGGAAGAAAGATAAGGGAGCTAAAAGGTAGAAAGAGATGAGGTGGGAAATCATCCCGGCTATGGGAGACAGCCATAGCAAAGGCAGAGGTTTGAGAGGTAGTGTCACTTATGAGGAATGGCAAATAGGCCAGTGTGGCTACATCACAAAATATGTAGAGAGGAGTCAAGGAAAAGAAGACCAGAAAGATAGGAAGGAGTCAGGTTGTAAAGGCTTCTAAAATCCAAACAGGATTTTATATTTAATCCTAGAGATAATGGAGAGGCACTGGTGTTTACTGAGTAGAAGGATAACATATTCAGATTTGTACTTTAGGAAAATCACTTTTGGCAGCTGAATGAAGGATGAATGGGAGTGGGGAGAGATTTGATGCAAGAAGACCAACACACGTATTTGTTATTTATGTTAGTGTGTATATATTCATTATTCTACTGTCTCCTTCATTAGACTGTAAACTTTTTGAAAGCAGAAACTATGGCTTCTATTTCCAACTAATTCACCAGAAAATATACATTAATGTTCTTCATAAAGTAGTTGCTCAAAAATGTTAACATGAGTTATAAAATTTCATTCTTTAGGGAGTTTTTTTTTGTTTGTTTTTTTTTTAAGAAAAGAGTAGAGACCATGATTAAATGTTTTAAATACAACCATTCTTTAAGGAAAAAGGCAGGGGAATGGACTTGATGACACCTGGACCCCTTCCAGCCTTAGGCAATCCGGGGAAGACAAAGAACTCTCTAGTTTTCACAGGCTTCAAAAATGTAAATTCACTAACTTGTACTCTATGTCTACCTACAGATTAGGTAAAATTTGACACTGCTTTGTGACAATTGGACTTAATATGTCTTTGGCAAAGATATGCTAACTATATCCTTCAGAGACCTAGAAAATTTCATGGTTAAGAAATTTCTTATGCTGAACTTAAATTTTCCATTTCTTTGTTTCAGTCAATTACTTCTAATTCTATTCTGTCAGGTCAGAACAAATCATTCCATTTGCCCTTAGATCTCTATAAGGAATAATCTAAAATGATACAATTATTTTAATCTAATATATGGTTATGCCCAGGCTTTTAATAAAGTAGCAGTCTACAATAACCTCATGAGTGCAGTTTTACCTAAATACATGTAAACAGGTAATTGTGAAGCCTGGGCTTTTCCCTGAGTGGACCTAAAGATCCAAGAAAGGTAGATTTATAGCTCTTTTATGAATACCTCATAGAAAAGAAAACCCAAAATTTTGGGGCTAAAGAAAGCAGCCAATGGTAAATGCCAAGTAGAGAACACTGCAGTGATTGCTTGCTAGACAGTGGAATACCTTCTTAATCCTTTTCAATCTAAAATTGATTAATCAGAAAAGGCTCCCATCTAGACACCCCAAGTTAAAAATATAAGAGTTGGAAGAGACCCCAGAGAATATCTAGTCCAATAACTTCATTTTTAAAAATAGGAAATACATACTAAAGGAGTACAAAACAATACAAAAGGCACAAGTGCTAGAGCTGAGATGTTTTAGTTCAAATATTTGTATTCCAGCTTAGTGCATGGGCAAGAGACCATTTAAGAGATCAGTGCTCTCTAAAATAGGGAAGAGGAAGGAGAACCTTATGGCTTGACTTCAACAGTTGTATGATCAATCAATCAAGAAGGTGGGAATATAGGTCACTTTCTACCCTTCCCCATCATAACCCATACATATGGGGTATATATTTCAACCACACCTTATCTTATTTACCGAAACTACCTTCACTACATCACCCCTTCCTTTGTTCTTCAAGCTACTGACTTCAAGCTACTTATTCTCTAAGGAATTATAACCACAGTTGGGACCCACAGCAACAGATACACAGGTGCCACTGGGACGATTCTGCCTACTCCCCTTGCTTCCCAGATTCACTATCTCTTTTCTTCCAGATAACATGGAAGCTCTGGAAGGGGTCTCTTCAAAGACTAGCTCTGAGTGTCTAGTAAGAGCCCCTACCTCCTTTCTTTTCGTTTGGGGTGGGTCAGAGAATGCACAAATTCAGCAGGCTTATTGTAATCAGCATCTTAGTTAGATCTAATATTCTATTTACCTCCAAAACAATTCCTTTTCCAAATTCCCTTATTGTTATGGAGAGGATTACAATACTTCTATCACCAAAGTGCATACCTTTGGTGGTATCATCTTCAATTCCTCACTTGTCTTCACCCTACATATCCAATCAATAGCCGAATCTTCTTGCTTCATTATCCATATCACGCAGTGTAGAGAGGGGGGGGGGGGAAATGCATGGTGTAAGACCCTTCAGCACAGAGGTAATGTCTAGTTGGGCTCCCCATCTCCCTAAGGGCTCTCGGACTTCTTGAGAAGTCAGAGGGCAGTGATAACTTGTGTTGAGATTGAAGCAGTAATACTGGATGGCAATCTATATACAATAACAAGTTGTTTATGTGATTCTATGTCAGCATTATATACTTAGCGCATGCCCAATGTTGTTTTTGTTATATAAGCGTATGAGGGTATAAAAAGGGAAAGACTTTAATTGTAATAAATGGAACTCCATTTTTCCACCATTCTCAGGAGTCTTGCCTCATCATTTCTCCACTAGGATAGGATATTTTAATTACCCTGGTATGGGAGCTCTAGAAATCATGATACATTTTGTCATCCCAACTTTGGGACTCTAGAAAGCAGGACACAACAATTGAGCACTAATTTGAGATGTTAGGAGAGAGGAAGAGAAGGGAAAAAGAGGGAGAAAAGGAGAGAGGGGAAGGAAAGGAAGAAAAGGAAGGAGAGGAGGATGGAGAAACAAATAGACGAGAGACAGAGAATGAATATGGAGAGGAGAAAATTAGAATTACATAAAAATCCTGTAGAAAAGCTGGGAGGACAGGGGATCAAGGATATATCTGGAGGAGCTAGCTTGTCAAAAAAAAAAAAAAAGAGTGTCATTTTCATCTCAAACAGCAGTGATGAATGAGATAATAAGGCAAGATATCTATTGAAACAGAAAAGGGAGGAGGAAGATGGAGCTCTTGGTGAATGGCCTTAATTTTTCATTTTTAAAAATAAATTTGTATTGGTTTATCATTTTTATAATGCAGATATTTCCCCCAATGTTGTATCCCTTCCCATAATTTTTAAACACACACACAAAGAAAAAAAAAATCAGCATCAATACATTGAACAAGTCTAAAATTGTGTGCAATGTAACACCTTCATGGACCTCCCACTTCCACAAAGAATTGGATGTGGCTGTCTTCTCATACTTCTTTGTTAGAGCCATACTTGTTCTTTGTAATACTGCAATGTTTCTTTTTGTGGTTGTTCTTCTTAAATAGTCATTGAACATAACATTTTTTGGCTCTGCTGACTTCATTGTTATCAATTTATGTAGATCCATTCATAATTTTTTGTGTTTAGTCAAATTCATCATTGTTTACAGTAGAGTAGTATTCCAATTACATCCATGAATCATGATTTATTTAATAGGTCCTCAATTCAATTGGCATTTACTTTGTTGTTGTTGTTGTTGTGTTTTCTTGCTATCACATAAAGTGCTGTTATACATGGGGTTTTTCTGACCAAAATGACCTTTTTTTGGGGGAAATATGCCTAGTATTTCTAGATCAAAAGGTTGGACATTTTAGTGATTTTCATCATTTCAAACTAATTTCTAAAATTATTGGATAGCTCCAATAACAATTCACTAATGTGTCTATCTTCCCATAATCCCTCTAACATTGACTATACCCAAGTTTTTTCACCTCTGCCAGTTTGTTAGGAGAGCAGTAAAATCTCAGGGTTATTTTGATATATGTTTCTCTTATTACTAGGGAACTAGAATAGTCCTTCATATGTTTTTTAATAGCCAGTCCTTCTTTTGAGAATTGCAAATTCACACACCTCTCAGATTGGCTAAGATAACAAGAAAAAATAATGACAAATGTTGGAGGGGATGTGGGAAAACTGGAACACTGATACATTGTTGATAGAACTGTGAATGAATCCAACCATTCTGGAGAGCAATTTGGAACTACACTCAAAAAGTTATCAAACTGTGCATATCCTTTGATCCAACAGTGTTTCTACTGGGCTTATATCCCAAAGAGATCTTAAAGGAGGGAAAGGGACCTGTATGTGCAAGAATGTTTGTGGCAGCCCTTTTCATAGTATCAAGAAACTAGAAACTGAATGGATGTCCATCAGTTGGAGAATGGCTAAATTAGTTATGGTATATGAATGCTATGGAATACTATTGTTCTATAGGAAACAACTAACACCAACAGGATGATTTCAGAGAGGCCTGGAGAGACTTACATGAACTAATGCTAAGTGAAATGAGCATAACTAAGAGAACATTGTACAAGGCAACATCGATATTATATGATCATCAATTATGATGAATGTTACTCTTTCCAACAATGACATGACTGATGCCAGTTCCAATAATCTTGTGATGAAGAGAGCCATCTACATCCAGAGAGAGGTCTGTGGGAACTGAATGTGGATCACAAAATAACATTCTCACTCTTTTTGTTGCTCATTTACTTTCCTTTTTGATATGATTTTTCTTGTGCAGCAAGAGAATTGTATAAATATGTTTACACATATTGGATTTAACATATATTTTAATATGTATAACAGGGGTTCTCAAACTACGGCCTGCAGGCCAGATGCGGCCCACTGAGGATGTTTATGCGGCCCAGCTGGGTTATGACAAATGGGCTGAGAGGTGGAGACAGAGTGTGAGTTTTTGCTTTTACTATAGTCCGGCCCTCCAACAGTCTGAGGGGCTATGAACTGGCCCCCTATTTAAAAAGTTTGAGGACCACTGATGTATAACATATATTGGATTACTTTCCATCTAGGGGAGGGGGTAGGGAGGAGAGGAAAATCTAAAACACAAGGCTATGCAAGAGTCAAAGTTGAAAAATTATCTATAAATAAATTCTGAAAATAAAAAAGCTTTAAAAAAAGAGAATTGTAAATTCATATCTTTTAACTATTTGCCTACTGGAAAAAAAGGTTTTGGCATATATATGTGTGTGTGTGTGTATATATATTTTCGTTAGAGATACTGGATATAAAGATTTTCATTTAGCCATTTTCCTTTTTATTCTGAGGAATATTTATTTACTTGGGCAGAAACTTTTCCATGTAATCAAAATTCTTATTTTATCTCCAATAATTTGCCTCTATCTCATATTTAATTAAGACTACATCTTTTACAGATTATTATAAAAGGCAGATTATCTGCTTCTTTTCTGATTTCTAATACTAAGATCATGTATCCACTTAGAATATATTGTGGAATATGGTATAAGGTTTTAGTCCAAGATTAACTTCTGCTAGACTGATTTCCAGTTTTCCCAGCAGTTTTTATCAAATAGGTAGTTCTTTCATGAATAATTGATGTTTTCTGATATATAGAACAATGAATGATTGAGTTCCTTTATTTCTAATTCTCCTTCATCTAGTCTGTTTCCATCGATCTAGTTCTCTATTTTTTAATCAATAGTAGATGGCTCTAAAGACTGATGCTTTATTATATAGTTGAGGACTGGAATACTATTTCCCATTTATCCCTACATCTTTCATCATTTCCCATGATATTCTAGACCACAAAGTTTTCGTTTCTAAACCATTTTTTGTTATTTTGTTGATCTTTATTATTTTTGATATTTCTTTTTTTATTGAATTCTGAAGTTTCCTTTATAATTTGTTTGCTATAATATTAAAACTGTAAATTAATGTGGACAATATCACCTTTTTTAGTGAAATATAAGGCAAAGTCTTCAGCTGAAAAGGTGGGGAGAGAAGTGACATAGGAGGCTTGAGAAGAGTGGGATAGACTAGAAACCTGGCCTTTTTTCACTTGTGACCTCTTTTTGCCTGAAAAAGTTTTACATGATCATATATATATATTTATATATTTAATAAAAACAGATATACAAATCAAACATTTACTGATAATATATACAGTTTAATAAATCAGGGGATAGAGAATAGATTATAGAGGCTTAGAAGTATTTACCCTGCTATAGTGGGGAGCCAATTGAGACTAGATAACATAAATTTGCAACCAGTAAGAAAGTTTTGTGAATTCTTACAGCACTATTAAACAGAATACAACCATTAGCACAGGAGAGAGCTCTTTGGAACAATATGGGTGGTTGTTTGATAAGACATGATTAGCAATAAGGGGGGGAGGGGCAGGAATTCAAGATAAGAGGACTGTGCTGAGTTAAAGAATTTATACAGGGGAGGTTATCCAACAGGCAATAATCTTGGAAAGGAAATGAGGGCCTGGGCTTAATGGGAAGAGATTCCAGTAGAACCAAGGGGTTGAGGGAATGGAGAGCACATGTCTCTCCATGGAAAGATGGAAAGACAGGAGAACATGTCATAAAGAATAGGAAAAATTAGAATGATAAAATATTGCCATCAGATAAAGGAATTTCAGAATTCATGATGAGGATGTGGAACATTTATGGGTGGGAGTATGACTATCTCTGTGTATAGCTAAAGTAAGGTGGAAAATCAGGTTATAGGAAATTAAGAAGTTGATGAATATGGTTGAAAGAGTGGGAGACTAGAAATTTACTTGGAGCTAGACTGTCAGGCAGGTATTGAACTCACAAAGGTAGACTATCCTAAGGGTCAAAAGCAAATGCCCATCAGAATCTGAATTTGGTGATTTATTTGGATAGAGTAAATCTCAAAAGAGAAAGGTATGTTAAGTGATGATGGATGAGGAAAAGTATAAAAGGAACAATAATGTAATAATAGTAGATGAAAGAAATTATAGCCATTACTGGAAAGGGTAGTATGAGAAGTATTGTCATTAGAAGAGAGTGAGGTGAGTACCAAAGAATAAAAAGAGAAGAAAAGGGAAGGCTTAAGATGAAAGGAAGTTTGTTAATTATGGAGTTTATTTTCCACTAGGCAGCAGAAGAAGTAGGAAAATCTGGAGTGGAATCTGAAGGACAGTAGGAATGAGGTGGATGGGAATAAGGGGGATTGACATCTGGGAATGTAAAATGGAATATATATCAGAAGATCGAGTTTAGAATCACTGGGATGGAAGTAGTATATGGGAGTAGTAACATGCTAAATATTAAGAAATGAATGCAAGAAGAGGATCAGTAGTTGAAAGAGGTCCATTAAGGGAGGCATGTGATTAGACTGATCAAGGTCCTCTCTTGAAATCCAAACTCATAGGCAAGTGAAGTTGTATTCTTGGAGACCAAAGGAAACCCACCTTATCAGGACAGGAAGAAGGAAAAATGATCTCAGAAACATTTCCAGGCCATGAAAGACAGTAGCTTGAGGTGTACTCATTTTAACTCAAATATTCATTGAGCACTCAATATCATCCTTTAATGGTGTTCCAATCTTACCTCAATGTTTCCACATGTCACCTTCCTGCCAAGTCCCTCAATCTTTTCCAGAAACAGAAATTAGGAAAAACCATAAGTCCACAATTCAGATACATTAAGTGAAGTATACAGACTTTTCATTACAGCTTGTTTCATGCCGATATATGCTTCAACAAGTAAGGAGAATGAAGGTGATTAAAAAAAAAAAAACAAAAAAAAAAAACAGTTGCTAACTTTGCAAAATATTTTTCATACAAGTCCCAGTCTATCAATGATATTCTCAAACTTTGCTTTCTAGCACAAAATAAGTCACTCATTCTTGTTAGAATCCTTACAAGGTGCTAAGTCGGTACTTAACAATTCTGTAGTTCAGAGTTCACTGCTTTAAAAGGAGCTTACACCTTTAGACTTCTGAAAGGAGTTTACACCTTTGAAGCTAGCTCATTGGTTCTGGAAGGAGTTCCCACAAGCACTGGAAATACACACAAGCCCATTCTCTGGGAGGATTTAAGGAACCAGAATTCAGGAAGAAAAGATTAGAGATTCTACTGTGGTGCTGGCTGGGGACACTTGGACAAGAGCAGATTCACAAGAACTGAAGGAAAAGCCTGCTCATGGAGATTCACAACTAGGATTGACTTCTGGGAAACCCGCAATCCTACTCTTGGAGGCAGAATCTGATTCATGTCTGATTCATTCCCATGTCTACCTTCGCTCTGGCTGGAGGCTCCAGAAGCCTCCAAAGAAACCTGCTCCCAGAGAAGAATTATAATTGAGAGAAAACAGAACATTACACATTCTGTCATAAATCCTCATATATAACAATGATACCACCCTTTCTGTTAAAGGACTGTAGCTTTATTCATGCCAATATATAGCAGAATGTAATAATTTCTACTTCTTTAAGGTAACACATCCATCAGATTGTAAATCATCAAATAACTAATACCAAATTATGAGACATCTGTTTACCTTTGAAGGTCTCAGGGCATTCCTGTTTCTTCTATTTCTTCTCTTTGTAACACTGCTTCTAAACCTCCTAAGACTTGTTATAGGACTGTTGGGTAATCCTATATTTAAATGTGAGTTAAGATATCTCAATGCTTTCATACACAAAATCACTCACTTTTGTGAACAAAGATAATGTCAGTGAATAAATGGTTTGTTGCACATGCATGCAAGCAAAAGTGTGGCTTGTGAGGTCAGCGGTCCTAGATAAAGCCAGAGTAAGATTTTCTGAGTCACAATCTGTGATGTTCTGTTTTCTCTAAAATATAATTGTTCTCTAGAAACAGGATTTCTTGGGGAGCTTCTGGAGGCAGCCTTAGTTTCAGTTTCAGTTCAATAATCCCAAAATGCAGCCAGGAGTTAAAGTTCTTTACTGTCTCTTTCCAAATCTTATCTCCAGATCCTTTATTTTTTCCTTCAAGTCTTGTCTCCTTCACTTGGAGCTCGGCTAGCTTTCTGGAGGCCTTCCTGAGAGCTCTTGTCCAAGTGTCTCCTGCCTCTCCTCTTCCTAATGTCTCCAGCCAGCACAGAAATCGAAGTGGGAATGAATCAGACTCTGCCTCCAAAAGTGTGGGATTGTGGATTTCCCAGAAGTCAATCCTAGTTGTGAATCTCCCAGAAGTCCTCTCCTCTGAAGTCCCTGGAAGTTCTCCTGGGAAGTCTTCTCCTTGAATGAATCCAGACTCTGAATCCTGGCTTTTTATATCCTCCCAGAGAATGGGCTTGTGGGTACTCCCTGGGCTTGTGGGAGCTCCTTAAAAATATGCTCCTTTAAAGGTGTAAACTCCTTTAATGCTGATTAAAGGACATTATCTTGTCACAAGGTCTGTTCCATAATATCTGTAAGAATCCTAATAACAATCAACCAACAAGCATTTATTAAGCAAAGCATATACATCTTGAGTTGTTTCCAAGCATCCTAATCAAGAGGGCATGTTTGCTTAAACCAAGTTAATGATCCGACATTTTGTGTAGCAATTTTATTTTGTTTAAGGTTGGATCACACAGAAGAAATAAAAAAAGTATTTAGCCTCCAGGTACCTTTACCTGCTCATAATGTTAAGAAAAACATTACATCAATTGTCAAGAACTGTTAGGAAGTTTCCTCAATTGACATATTTAAATATATATCTGGTATACTTAAATGAATTCCCTAAATTAGATACAAATGTTATTTCTTTCACCATTAGGCAGATTTGCAGTAATTTCTGTATCTGGAAATTCATGTTTTTTTTTTTTTTTAGTTGTTGTTGTTGTTGTTGTTTGGTGGAGACAATTCAGGTTAAGTGAGTTACCCAGGGTCACAAAGCTAGGAAGTGTTAAGTGTCTGAGGTCACATTTGAACTGAGGTACTCCTGACTTCAGGGCTGGTGCTTTATCCATTGTGCCACTTAGATGCCCGAAATCCATGTTTTCATGAAAGAAATTGAGCTGAAAATTTTAGTTTAAAATTTTCCAAATCACCTGATAATTTACTTTTCTGTCACTCAAAACAAAAGCTACCATATTCATGGACAGAAGATCACCAAATATGCTAATTTATTAATCTTACTGAGAGCTAATAAGCAAGAGCTGTTGTACAGATTTATCAAACCTTCAGTAAGTACTACAAGATCTCTGAAAGTTCTTAAAATCTACTCTAAAGAAGTATGTGTTCCAAAATGGATGGTATACATTTTGAAATGCTGTCATAAATAAAGGGTTTCAAATATGATCTTTCGGGCCACAATTTTAATTTGATACTAGGCAGCTACGTCAGATATTCCCTATCTTGGCACTTATTTCAGAAAGTTTACACTTCTCAAATAGCCTTTACAGAATAGTCACTAGAACCTGTGCAAACTGAAGACCAAGAGCTTAACTAAGAACACTTAAAATAAAAAGTCAAATGTATTCTTCAAATTTTAAATGTTAACATAAAACAAAAAATAAAATAATGAAAATGGCATAATTAAGGATTAAAAAACCCTATCCCATTGTATCCTGCTAATTCTCACAATACTGTAACAAATTGTTTCATAGGCAAGCACATGAACAAAAAAGTCAGGTTGATAACAAGATATAATAGCTATACAAGCAAAGCCCAAAATATTTCTTATCTACTTTTTCTGCTATTCAGAGGTCCTAAGTGGAGCCCTGGACAAAGTATATAGGGGACAAAGAGAAAGAAAAAGTGTGAATTGAGCCCGTCAGAGTTGCTGGAAATACTGTCACAAAAAGGGAGATAAATCTACTTCCTATTTTAGTGAAAGAAGAAACAAAAGCACTCCTGGTGAAAAAGGAGAGGAAATGTGAAGATCTGGAAGGCTTTAAATTTGTGCAGGTCAGAGACTGAATTTCCCCCAAGATGGAGGGAGGGGGAATGGAAATATTTGAAGACTTGAATTGAGGCAGAAAGGTGAGGATAGAAGGAAATTAAATACTAGAGCAGAAAGAGAAAGATGGATGAAAGACTTGAGAGAAAAAAGAAAAAGAGAAAGAGGATTCAAGGAGAATGATGCTGATTAATTTAGGAGACAAGTTGCCAAGATTAGGTAAAAGGTTAATAAGATAAGGGAAAGAGAACTGGATCTAGTTGTCAAGATATTATCAAAATGAGGAAAGTAAAAAATACAGAACTGAAGTCTCTCTTACAGCCCCCTGCCATATTAGATTTTCATGAGAGTTGCCAGCAAAAAAGGCAATGACCTGAGGATGTCCATTATGGCAAGAATGGAGAGGAGGGACAATTTTATAGTATCAACCTACTCCAATCCATCTTCCATTCAATTGTCAAAGTAATCTTCCTACATTGTAGGTCAGACCATGTCAATTTCACCCCCAGATTCTATTTAATAATTTCTAGTGGCTCCCTATTACCTCCAGGATCAAACATAAAATTGTTAGACTTTTAAAACCTTTCATAATTTGGCTCCCTCCTACCTTTCTCAACTTCATGAACTCTTGTGATTCAGTGACAATGGCCTTCTTGCTGATCCTCAAAAAGACACTCCATTTCCCAACCCTATTTTTATGAACTGTTCTCTATAACTGGAATTCTCTTTCCTCATCCTTACCTCCTGACTTCCTTCAAGTTTCAATTAAAAACCCCACTTTCTGTAAAAACCTTTCCCTGTTCCCCTTAATGTCAGTGCCTTCCCTCTAAGATTATCTCCAATTTATCCTGCATCTATCTTTCTTATATAAAGCTGCATTGATGTGCTCTCCCCTATCAAATTGTGAACTTCTTGAGAAAAGAGGATTTTTTGCCTTTTTTTTTTTTTTTTTGGTATCCTCAGTGCTCAGCACAGTGCCTCAAATGTAGCAGATGCTTTTTAAATGCTTGTGGACTTTACAAGTGAACTCGCTCTAATCTATCATCTCCAGTTCACTGTCCTGTCCATCATCCCCATTCTCAAGCTAACAATCTTCAAATTCTCCCATTCTATTGGCTACTTTCTTACTACCAATAAACAAGTCCATATTTCTCTCTTCATCTAAAAGCTCTGACCATCTCTGTTTGTTGTCATCCAAAAGCTCTCTTCCCTTTTGTGCCTAACGTCCTTGAGAAGGCCATCCACCAATTGTTAGCTCACTTCACTCTCACACTTTTCTTAGTTCTGTAGGCTAGCTTCATTATTCAACTGAAAAAACTTTCTCCAAAATCACCAATGAGCTATTAATTGCCAAATTTAATAGCCTCTCTTCAGTCTTGATCCTTTTTTGGCTGCGCTAAAGTTTATATAACACTGACAATTAACACCTTTCCTTGAAGATCTCTTTTTTTCTAGGTTTTTATGCTGCTGTTTCCCCCCATTCTTTTCCTACACATTGCTCATATTAGACTGTGAGTTCCATGAGAAGAGAAACTATTTTTGCCTCTCTTAGTATTTTCAGAACTTAGCATAGAGTAGGCACATAGTAGATAATACTTTCTAATTTGACTTGCTTATTGAGTGCGCTTTAAAAATCTCAGTTTGGAATCTAACTGGAGAATGAAGACACCAGATGCTACAGATTAATTAGAAAGTTAGTATAGAAGTCTAGGTAAAGAGTAATGAAAGATTTGACTGTGCAGTTAAAGTATGCGCGAAGAGAATAGTAAACAAATTCAAGACCTACTGTAGATACAAATATTCTAAGATTATATCCTGTCTGTACCAAGAAAGGAAGAGCAAGGAATCCATTTTTGCTGAAATTGCTAGGTCTGAGCATCATCTGATTTTTTTTTTTTTGGCTGAAACATTTGGGGTTAAGTGACTTGCCCAGGGTCACATAGCTAGGAAGTGTTAAGTGTCTGAGACCACATTTGAATTTGGGTTCTCCTGAATTCAGGGCTGGTGTTCTATCCACTGCGCCACCTAGCGGCCCCATCTGAATGATTTATTAAAGCAACAAAAGTAGCAGAAAATGTTTCTAGTATAGTTAGTTTTACTATGTTGGAGAAATGCCATATGTGTCTGTGTGTATACATTTATGTTTCTCTCATAACCTCATCCAAACTGTCCCAACAGTTTGCCCAACAGAGAAAGAATATAGTCCTGGATAAAATATGCATCTGACAAAACTTATAATTCTAATTATCTTAAATAGGCATCAGAATTTCATAATCTATTTAGTATTTATATTCTCCCCTTCACTTTGTTTTCTAAATAGAAAACAGTGACAGTGATGATAAAGATATAACACAAATAAGAAGAAAACCTCTGTATACCAGTTTTGATTTTTAGTACTAACTCTGGGATAATAAGAAAGAACAACCATTTAGTATGAACATGAGAGTTCAAAACTGATAATAAAGGCAGGTGGTTAGGGAATTTTCTGATATATTGTCTACCAAAAGTATAAAAGGTGAACAGGGCCAAAATGGAGTACTGGCTAATATTATTTACTCACTTATAATTCTCTTTCAGTCTTAAGTGAACCAGAATTTCTTTTGTCTTTAAAATGAAATATGCTAACCTTAACATGACTCTTAAGAGTCATTATCTACAAGAATCACATTCTGAATTTCTTTTCTTGGAAAAGTCTAGATTTACATTTAATATATGCATCTTTGCCCAATCAGAGCCTTTGTAACAAGGGTATATGTCTGTGAAACTGGTGACCAGAGTTTTGAATTGTAGCCTATGATTGGGGACCACAGGTTTTTTTTTTTCCTTCCAAGACTGAATATGAGAGCCTGGCTTTGTATATCTAAGCAATTCGATAAAAGAGGACAAAGAGAGAGCAACAAGGTGACCAGGCTACTCAATCTCAGGCAAACCTTGACTAGCTTTCAGTGGAAATTCCTCAGAGTATATTAGCAGACTTGAAGCAGGGCTACCAGAAAGAAAGAATATCTTATAGCAAGATTGTAGTAACAAATCAGTACTCCCAGAACACAGCTTAGTGAATGAGAATGCTGTCACTTGCCAAATGTTCCCTTATAAAATCTTTCACACACATAATATTTAAAAGCCACAAACAGTCTTCTAGAATGTAGCCAAATGTCTACTGCCTAATAGTATGAAGTAATGGTAATAGTTATCTGTTTATAGGTCAGAAGAGTAGTAAATTACTTCAAAGAAAAGCTATAAAGACTGCATTGTGTCTAGTTGTATTGTTAACAGGTTATGGCAAAAAGTAGTTGATGTATGGAAACTTCAGTTTTTATAGCTGCTGCTTCAATCTGTATTCACTTATATAAAGATGTCACACTTTAAAACATTTAAAATTCAAATTGTCTAGAGAATAGATTCATATAAAATGTACTTTCAGAAACTGATATTTAGCCTACTGCTATCAGAGTTGATTGCTCTTATGTGTAAGCTTTATTCAAGTTTCTACAGGTTTGAAAATACAAAGACTGACATTTTAGAGTCCATACTCTAGTGTGCCATTAAAAGGAAATTGAAATGAGAACATTTCCACTTTGTCAGAAATACTTGGTTTGTTAGGATGATAGCTATACTAACTATTTTTGAGTTTCTTTTGTGTGTGTTAAATATATCATATACTGTTAAATATATCATAGAGGAAAAGACATAATGGAGTCAGGACTTAATTGTAAGGGTAGAGAATTTGCTCCATTCTCAATAAGGCTAAAGAGTTATTTGCAGGATAACCATATATAACAATTTATTTATTGAAAACAAATCTTTATCAAGTTGCTATCAGCTAGCAAATCAAAGATTAATTAGTTCCTTCAATTCTCACACACTACTCTTTCAACCTTTGTTGACTTAATTAAACCATGAAAATACAATTTGGCTACAGGAAATAGAACTAAAATTAAGGAAAACACTATCAAGTTTGTTCTATTGAGAGGTTATCCAAGTCTTTATATTGGTTATTATCTTCATTTTTCAACTAACTTGTATATTATTAGTAATAACATGATATAGTGGGAGAAGCCAGATATAAAGGAAATCATCAGTGGTAGGAGATCAATATTTTTACACTGATATTACTTCTGAAGCTTGATCACACCAAGATTTCTATTAGGTTTAAGTCTTAAACAACAGTGAAAAATTTGTATAGCTATATGATTATGAAGAATTAATATAAATCAGTAAACATTTGAGTGCTTATCACGTGGGGGGGAACCTGTTTTGGGTATTAGGAATATTAAGCAGTGTGTGATAGTCCTGGCTTTTTATAAGTTTATATGTAAGTTTATAAGTTTTATAAGTTTATAATTTTTTTGTGAGGAAATGGCATACATACACACACAATTACTTACAAAATGAGTGGCATCTATATTTAACCATCTTTTTCTCTAGGGAGAGAGATATATACACACATATAAAATCTCTGTGTATGTACTATATTTTGACTAGAAAGGTGCTTTGAGAATAATGGCAAGTAATGACAGAAGGAAATTAAGAATGGATTTTTATTAGGCAGCACTGAATAAGCAGAGTAGAAGAATGCAAAGCAATAGAAAAGTAAAAAGTATGTAGACACTTACATACCTACTTGAAAATTGTCAAATCAGCTCTGTTAAACAGAATAAAATAAGACTATTAACTCTGATTTCAGATAACAGAAAAACAAATAATCTACTGTATGGGAATTAGTTATACAATTTATTAAAGTTATCAAAGCAAAACAATTTTTTTTTTGCTCAAAGCAAAAGAATGCTCAAAATGCCTTACCTATCTTGTAATGGTATGAGATGGGCTGGGGTGGGGGGAAATTCTGATCTTTGGATGAGGAGACTCAGATTAATCTCAGCTTCAATATCTACTACAACCTCTATCTATGACCTCATTTCACTCTGGGACTTAGTTTCTTCATTTGTAAAATAGAAATAATATTGCTTATCAAATCTACTTCACATGGTTTTTGAAATTTGCCAGTACCTTTTAAGTGTGAGCTTTTATTTACTAGAGGCAGCAGTATTCAAGTATTTTAAATCTTGTTTGAATCTTGTTTCAGGAACTAACTTTATAACACTAGGTTAAATCATATTACTTCCTGCTTAGATTAATGTAATAGCTTTCTGGGTGATCTCCCTGCCATAAGTCTCTCCCTACACCAGTCCAACCTCCACTTAGCTATTAAAATGATCTTTCTACAGTGAAGGTCTGACCTTATCATCCTATCCTGGACCCGTATTTATTTAATTTATTAAAATAAATTCTAGTATCTCCAGGAGCAAATATAAAATCAGCTGTTTGGTTTGTAAAGTCAAAAACTAGTCCCCTTCTGCTTTTCTTGTCCTATCCTTCTACTCAACTCCACAGACTGTGATCCATTAACATTTGGCCTCCCTACTGTTTCTGGAAGACACATTCATCTCCCAAAGTCATTTTCATTGACTTGTCCCCCTTGGCTGGAATTCTCTCCCTCCTCATCTCCATCCCATATCTTTCTTCAAGGTTCAGTTAAAAGCCCACTTTCTACAAGAAGTCCTTCCCTGTCTCCTTTGATGTTAGTGTCTTCCTTTAGAAATTATCTCCAATTGATCTGTATTTAACTTCTATGTTCAAAACAGTGCATGTCTCCCTTCCCCCCAATTAAATTCTGGGTTTTTTTGAGAGGAGGCACTGTTTTTACATGTTTCGGGATAGGGGAATATCCTCAGTGCTCAGCTCCAGAAATTGGAACATAAGTACTTGATACATGTTTGTGAACTTGATAACCTCTGTCAGTCTTCATTTCCTCATCTACAAAATGAGAAAAACAACAGGGACTAACTCACAGGGTTGTTTTAAGGATAAAATGTGATAATATATGTAAAGCCTTTTGTAAACTTTAGAACACTATGTAAATGCTAGTTATTATTCTTGTTTTTCTCATCATCATCAACTTGAGTTACAAATCCAAATAGCATTTCACTTGTATTACTAATAAGCATTTTTAAAAGTGTGATCACATTACGATTAAATCTGAATGGGCCTAAAAGTTTTCTGTAATGATAGAATTAAACTATAAAGTATGAGAGGCATTGTTCTGAGATTGGTGTTGTCTTTTTTCTTGAAGAGGACCCTGACATCAAGGAGGTGACACCGTGACATGAAAGTGAGCTAGATTTAAGGGAGGGAGGACTGGGCAAGGTAAGGTCACTTTATTTTGTCCTCAGAAAGCATCTAAATCCAGTGGCCAAATATAGATCAGGATGACAGGGGATGGCCCTAGATACAGTGGGAGACTCAGTGTTTTTAAGCCCAGATTTTTAACAGGTCTCAGTTGACTGAGGCTTCATCCATTCATGATTAAGTCTAGGGAACAACTGGGGCAAAGAATCTCCTCTTTAGCCTCGATCCTGAAAAATCTATATAAATGAATTAATGAATCTGGGAGGGAAAGACTTCAGGGTTTCTGGCCAAAGCAGAAATGATTCATATTTATATTCAACTTGAGTTACTCAGCACCCAATGACCAAATAAAGCTTGGCTTAGGACTAATGGGTGGCCAATTAGAATCAGATTGCTTTTGGTTTAAAGTCCTTTAAGAAAGAAATAAAGCCAGTAAATTCCAAGATATCTTTAAAAGGTTCAGAGGTGCAAGAGAGAAAAAAAAATGCTTTTAAGAGAATCTCTAGATAAGGGTATGATATCCTAGTGGACTGAGGAAGGTAAAGAGTGAAAGATGGAGGAAAGGAAGAGGGCAGCAAGAGGAAAGACAGAGGAAAGGAAGAAAAGAGAAGGAGGGAGGGAGGAAAGAAGGAAGGTATTCTAAGATATACATGGTTCACAGAATGCCAGATAAAATCAGGCAACTCTAGGGATCAAATCCTGCCTCAGATACCAGATCTAGGATCCTAGAAATGTCATTTAACCTGAGACTGCTTCATTAGCTACAAAAATGAGGAAGCTGGCCTATAACATTCTTTATAGTTCTAAATCTACAATATCCTATAATAACAGACAAAATGATTCACCTTCATCCCCCCAAAAAACCCTACAGTATATAGACTTTAAAAAGAGAATTAGAATAAACAATAGTTTAATGAAGAAAACATAAACATGAAAATTTTAACCCTATATGGAAATAGGTTTAACATCCCAGTAAAAAGAGAAATACAAGAAGAATTGATAAGGAAAACAAAACCCAACCATTTATTGCATATGAGAAAAATAATTATTTTTACAATAGTGATAATTAGTCAAAACTTAGGTTTTATATGACTGAAAAAAAGATTAAATCATATTTTCAAATAAGGCAATGTAAAAATCTAATAATCTCAAAAGTTATCTATATCTGATAATGGAACAGACAAAACCAGATTATACTTAAAGGTCTCATTAAATTATTTAAAAATAATATTAGCTTAATCATAGGTAACTGATCTTTCCCTATAGTGGCTGGCTGTATTTGAAATAAAGATAAACATGATGAAAAACAGAGCTGATCAAATTTTTGACAATATTAGAATTGAAATACCTATGATTATTTCTGAATGTGAATATTAGAAGATATACGTATTTCTCAACATCATGTAGTACTTTTCAAAGTTGATTATGAACTAGCACATAAATGAATGATAAAGATAAAGGGACAGAGATAATTATATCCTTGAAAGATGATAGCAATAAAATAGTACTCAGTAAGAGAAACACGAACAATAAGAAATTGAGGCTAAAAAAAAAGAAATCATGATTAATAAGTGATTGAAAGAACAAATTTATGAAGTCTTCAGTGTTAGGTGTGATTAGTAATGAAATCTATTCCTAGGACAAGCAGGCAGAAGGCCCTGATAGAGATCAGTTTAGCTCCATGGTCTCACCCTATGGTGAGGTGGGCTAGGCTGAAACCCAAGTTAAGTCGAACTCCTGAGACCCACCCTCTGTAGAGGTCTCCAGCAGTCTTACCTTACCGTGCCCTGATAGAAATCTCAGTCATGTCCCTGAGGTTAAATTTTCCTTATGAAATCTACTTAAAGGCCACCCAAGGCTCTTGACTTCCTTTGGGTCAGCCAGCCATGGCATTCTGCCTCAAGATGTCTTTCTCCCTACCCCCTCCATGCCACATGGCATCTTCCCTAACTCATTGTGCTTCCAGTTTTTCTCCTTACAACTAACTCTTTTGGAGCGTTAAGTCCCTTTCAGGATTTAGCCTGCCAGCTAAGTGCAAGCCTCAACCTCATGGGATGCTCCCTTTCTACTGGGTAATTTTTTTTTTCCCCTCTAAGGCTGGGGTTAAGTGACTCCCCCTCCCCCCCCCAGGCTAGGGTTAAGTGACTTGCCCAGGGTCACACAGCTAGGAAGTGTTAAGTGTCTGAGACCAGGTTTGAACTCCAGTCCTCCTGAATTCAAGGTTGGTGCTCTATCCACTGCGCCACCTAGCCGCCCCCTCTACTGGGTAATTGTGAGTTCCACTGAGGAACTTGTTTTTCATATGCTCTCCTCCTTTATTTCATATTTACCATTCCCAGTGACTAATGTATCCCTTCATTCTGCCTGTAACCTATTCCATTAAATAAATCTACCTTTTGCCAAAGATAATGGCCATTATGAATCCTTCACATGATCAAACCCTTTTTAGTGCCTGCCATTATTTAGTGACAAACCCCATACCACAATTATATCATTTTGGTGCTCCACCCTTGGCTTTCTTCTTGACAAAGGTAAGGGATGTATACCTCATTATTTTTTCCTGCTCCTCAGCTAAGGCAAGGAGTGACCAGAAGCCCAGCAAACACCTGGTGTTTTGAAACTCACTAGCTTTTCCCTTCACCTAAATGTAAGAGGGTCCCCCCATTTTTACATCTCATTTATCCCCAGTGAATATTTGGAAGGATACTTGGTTTGTTTTTCTTCCCCAAAACTCATTGGTCACTTAGCAAAAAATGGGGGCAGTTTTCTGCCACCTTAAATTTTGGGGCTGTGTATATTTAAATTGGAATTCTGATTTTGAAATTATATGAGATAATTACTATTAACTAGTGCATGCTAATAGTGTGTACCTATTTATTCGGTATAAGATTTTAGAAACCTATGTGCAAATATTGATGTGTTAATTACTACTAGAAATTTAAATCTGTATTTGATTTAATTTTAAGCAAAAAATGAGTCACATGTTTGTATCACCTAATTGGATGAAATGTGTTTCGGGTGTTATGTTGCTTTCTAAACTGTATGTTGTGCAATTATGCAATGTTATGAGCTATGTTTTAAAATTCCATCAGCCCTTTTGGACATGTGCCTATTTGTTTTGTGACGTTTTCACTCAAAATTAATTAGTTATCACCTATGTTCAAAATTTTAGAATTGTTTTGTTTCTTTAATAAAAAAAATTAGCTGAATCTTCTCAGTATATATATTAACTGAGTTCATGGGTTCTTTTTGAGATTGTAGTACTGAGACAAATTATTCTCTTGAGTTGTTGAAATTGGATGATTTTTAAAACCTAAAACTAGTTCCTATTGTGTCTAGGATAGAAGGATACAATGAAGAATTTCTCTAGATGGATTTTATTCTTGGATTTCTTAGCCCATTCTTTCTAGCAGCTAGAAAGGTTATAAGCCTTAGGGAGATGAGCTTGGTATGGAATATGAAATTCCCATACAAGAAAGAAAAATCAGTTGTAATCTGAAATTTGGGATTGAAAACTGTACTGGAGCTTTTGGTCTTGTTTAACCAATATGATCTATAGCTTTCTTAAAGTATCTAAAACAAGATTTTCTTTTTTGGCTGTGCCCTCTGCACAGTGCTAGGGAAATTGAATTTCCTTTCTTCAAGTTCATCTGCATGTGAAAAGAAAACATGCCATGAGAATGCCTAATTTGGACTTTCTTTTAGATCTAAAGTCCCTGATATGGGATTTTGCTATTTGAGAGAAAAAAAAAATTTGTGGGGGGGGGGGATAACTAATATTTGAATCCAGTTTGGATGAAAACCAATAAATCAGAAAACCCGCTATCCCAGAGAAATATCATAGAACTTCAGAAGGTAGAGATTTGTCCATCTGGGTAAAAGGAATGTGAAGGATGGCTTTTTGAGCTCTACTTGAGGTCAGACCTTTCTACCTTGTTCCCCAAAATCCTTTCTGTAGGAATGACTCCCATCTATTGCTGAGTTTAGCAAAGGTGTGGAATTCATGCATGGTTTTCATTCCTGAAATCAAACAGAGGAAGGATGCTTTGACCTGTCCCTGCCTTTTCTCTTATAGCATTGCATCTCTATATTCAGAGCAAGTGAACTTTAAACTTTAAGCTGACCATGACTATTAAAAGCCATGAACAAAAATGCAAATATAAAATCTTTCTGTTTTCTATCTGAAAATAGGTAAATGATTGTTGTCCATCTCTGGATAGGTGAATATTTGACCTAATGATCTGCCTGTTACTAGAAATATATCTTATGAGAATTATCTTTGTATAAGGTCTTTAAAAATCTTTCAAACTGTAAGAACATTTAGTTACTAATGGAACCATTTGTGAGACCCAACTGCTATTCCCATGCAATATGACTTAAGAGTAAAAAATTTTAGTGCAGTTTTTTAATATAACTTGAGTTTTTGTTATATCTATGTAAAAAAAAGTCAATTATATTTAAATTAATGGGGAATAGCATCTGTTTGTGACACAAGCATGTTTTTTTTTATAACCTACTTGATATGCACAGACACAGACCAAATTTCATAGGAAATTTGGCTTGTTGATGCAGACACCAAAGATGCTACTATGATTTTGGCCTTTTTACTTCCCCAGTTCTCCAAGCAAGGGATTTTTGATTACAGTCCCATCTCAAGTGGGGAAATCTAGAAACCCCACCTTTCCTGTATCCAAAGAAAAGCCATGTTATCTTGTCAAATCCTCACAGTTGTATTTCTCTACTGGTATCATATCTTCCCAATTAAGCCTGATTCTATTCCTGATGCAGAGAGAATTCCTCAGGAGGAACAGCCAGGCCAGCAAAGAACAGCAAAATCTCTACAAAAAGAGATCACAATTTGTTTTGGCTTGCCCAGCTCTTTACAGAGTAACTAGCCTTCAGGTCACCCAAACTGTAGCAAAAGCACTTAAAACTGATTAATATTTCTACTCTGCCTTGAAGATTCGATTTTCAGAAAAGGTGGAAAATACCTATTCCCTTTAAACACACCTGCCAGGGAGAGCTCTGCTCTTAATGCTCTTCAATCTATCCCTGCCCCATCTATTCAGGATTAGGAGAATTTTTGTTCTAGGACAAAGCCTGATCTTGATCTGTTATCCTCTCTACACAATGCCTGAACACATTGGCACATTTGTTCTTGGCCATCCAAGCAACCCAAGCTACTAACCCCTGCTTCTTAGGTTTTTTTTTAGCCTTAGGTCACCTTCAAATAACCAGCACTTGAAAGCCGTGTTGACTAACTTCAGGGATCTGACTTAGAATTCACTGGATAACTCACTTCAATCACATCCTGGCCCATCCCTCCAAATGAGCTTTACATACCTTCTCAGCAGAAAATAGCTTTAGAAGATGAGATTATCACCCCATATCTCAAAGGTCTTTGAGATCCATTTGTTGTGGATAGAGCACCTGCCCCAAATTCAGGAGGACCTGAGTGCGAATTTGACACTTACCACATCTTAACTGTGTGACCCTGGGCAAGTCACTTAACCTCAATTGACTCAGCAAAAAAAAAAGAAAAAGAAAGAAAAAAAAAGTTTTGGGGAAAGATTAAGAAAATCAGTAAACTATTAGTTAACCTAAACAAAAAGGGAAAATAAAATGAAATTATTAAAGTACAAACAATATAAAGACAAATTTTACAATGCTTTACAAGCAAATTAAGAATTCAAAAAAAAAAAAGAATTTTTACATTAAAAAATATTTAAAAATTCTAATTACTAAAAAAAAGATAGAAAAATAAAATAAACCAATCTCAGGAAAAATAAGGTAAGAAAGCCAAATACTATACCCAGCAAAATGGGGTAAATGGGGCTACCTGATTACTCTACAGAATTATCTACCAGGGTTTTACAAATTCTACTAATAAGACAAAAAAGAAAAATTTTAAATATAAAATTAGCAAGGAAAAGACAAAATGTTATCTGTTTGCAGATAGTAATATGGTTTACTTAGAAAATCTCTGAAATCAAGAAAGAAATAATTAGAATATAAACCATCTTATGTTATGATTATTATTATAGTACCAGGGGCTTCAACATCCCAGGAATCATCCTGAGACAGTCAGTGAATCAATAAGCATTTATTAAGAGGTACTATATATCAGGCACAGTGCTAAGTACTGGGGATACAAAAAGAAGCAGAAAGGCAATACTGACCTCAAAAAGTTACATTCTAATGGTAGAAGATAACATATAAAAGAAGCTGAAATGTGGGGAAGGATGAATATGCAGAGATGAGACAGCAGTACATACACCCTGGAGAGGAATGAAGATATTTTTGGCTTGGACCTCCTTTTAAAATTGGAGATTCTGAGAGGAAGCAGACAATCAGAAGGTGAGGTATCAAGGGCATGAGTACTTCCAGTGGAGATGCAACTGCAAAGCATTTTGAATATGAGATTTGATGATTCAGGATTCTGATATGCAAAGATACAGAGACAACCCTAGGAATCCTAGGTAAACATAGGAACCCAGGGACCTGGGGTGTGATCCTGATTTGGCTAAACATTCTTGGCTAAAAAAAAGCTAGGACTAAATTCTAGCCCTGGCACAAAGCCCTTAATTTAGGAACTTAACAAAAGTAAAACTCAAAAAGACATCAACTAGTATAAAACATTATCATCGCTCTGGAGAAAACCAGAAGTAGCGGATAACTATGAAGTAACTACAGACATTCAAAGTAAAAACTAAATTTTCTATAAGGAATACATATATATCTAGAAAAAAAATGAAGCGATTTTCTTTGTTTTTGTTTTTTGTTTTTGTTTAATGAAATAAAAACAGTGAAATAAACAACTAGGAGTTCCAAGGATAAAGCCAAGATAGTAGAGTGAAGGCAGGAAGCTGTTCCAGCTCTCCCAGTATCCCTCAAAAACCACATGAAAACAAGCCTCTAAAGTCTTACAGAATGAAGCCACCCTCTAGTTCAAGACAGTTAGGAAAAGTTTCAAGAAAGATCAATCTCACTGGTTTGAAAAAGAGTATTCAGCTCAGCTAAGAAAGCTGATGAGAAGGTCTTAATCACAGCAAAATTGAAGGATCTATATCTATATAGTGGCTACATGAATAAAATGGAGAAAGAGGAGATCAATGAATTAGGCATGCAACTAAAAAAGCCAGAAAAAGAACAAATCAAAAAAAAAAAAAAAAAGAAAGAAAACCGAAATTCTCAAACTCAAAAGAGAGTAATAAAAGTGGAACTAAGAAGACTTGAATTAATAAAACTAAGAGTTGGTTTTATGAAAAAAAAAAAAAAATAGATAAACCTTTGGTTAATTTGATTAGAAAAAGGAAAGATAAAAAAGCCAAATCACCAGCATCAAAATTAAAACCAATGAAAAAAAAATTTAAAAATCAGGAGCTATCTTGCCCAGCTTTATTATGCCAGCAAATCCAACAATCTAATCTAAATTATGAATATTTACAAAAATAGAAATTGCCCAGATTAACAGAAGAAATAAATTACATAAACTGTGCCATTTTAGAAAAAGAAATTGAACAAGCCATTAATGAACTGCACAAGAAAAAATCTCCAGGGCCATGTGGATTCACAAAGGAATTCTACCAATCATTTAAAGAACAATTAATTCCAATTCTATGTAAACTATTTGGAAAAAATAGGTAAATAAGGAATCCTGCCAAATTGCTTCTATGACACAAATATGGCATGATACCTAAACCAGAAAGAGGCAAAATAGAGAAAGAAAATTACAGACCAATCTCCCTAATGAATATTGATGCAAAAATTTTGCAAATGAGGAAATATGATATGCAGATGACATAAAAATATACTTAGAGAATCCCAGAAAATCATCCAATCATATTGAAAACAAAACAGCTTTAGAAAAATTGCAGGATATAAAATAAACCCCATACAAATAAATCATCAGCATTTCTATATAATACTGACAAAGCCCATCAGCAAGAGATAGAAAGAGCAATTCCATTTAAAATTAGACAAAATAAAGTACTCAGAGGTCTACAAAATACTTCTCACACAAATAAAATCAGAGCTAAATAATTGGGAAAATATTAATTGTTCAGGGATAGGCCAAGCTAATATAATAACAATGACAATTCTGCCTAAATTAATCTACTTGTTTATTACTTATACCAAACAGCCAAAAAAAATTTATAGAACTAGAAAAAATAATAACAAAATTCTTCTGGAAGAACAAAAGGTCAAGAATATCAAGGGAATTAATGGGAAAAAAAATAACAAGAATGGTGGCTTAGCAATACCAAACTTAAAACTATATTATAAAGCAGCAGTCATCAAAACCATTTGGTACTGGCTAAGAAAAAAGAGTAATAAATCCTCTAACTCCAGCTTGTGGAATAAAAACTTACTATATTGCTGAGAAACCTGAAAAATAATATCAGAAACTTGGCATAAATCTAAATATCACATAGAACAAATTAAAGTCAAAATGAGTACAGTTAGGCATTTAGGTATAAAGGATGATACCATAAACAAGGAGAGCAAGGGACATTATTTACCTATCAGACCTTTGGAAAAAGAAGGAATTTATGACCAAAGAAGAACTAGAAAACATTATGAAAGGCAAAATGGACAATTTTGATTACATTAAATTAAAAAGGTTTTGAACAAACAAAACCAACAGAAACAAGATGAAAATGGAAATACAAAGCTAGAGAAAAAAATCTTTACAGCCAGTGTTTCTGATAAAGGTCTCATTTATAAAATATAAAGAACTGTTGTCAAATTTATAAGAATACAAGTCATTCCCCAACTGATAAATGGTCAATGGATATAAACAGATTATTTTCAGATGATGAAAAAAAAGCCATCTATAGTCATATAAAAATGTTGTAAATCACTACTGATTAGAGAAATGCAAGTTAAAACAACACTCAAATACTATCTTACACTCTCAGATTGGCTAAGATGACAGGAAAAGATAATGATAAATGTTGGCGGGGATGTGGAGAAACTGGGACACTAACACATTGTTTGTAGAATTGTGAAATGATCCAACCATCTGGAGAATAATCTGGAACTATGCCCAAAGATGTATAAAACTGTGCATACCCTTTGACCCAGCAGTACCATTACTGGATCTGTATCGCAAGGAAATCATAAAAGAGGGAAAAGGATCCATCCACATGTGCAAAAAAGTTTGTAGCAGCTCTTGTTGTTGTAATAAAAGAATTGGAAAATAAGTACATGTCAATCACTTAGGGTATGGCTAAATAAGCTATGGTATATGAAAGTAATGTAATATTATTGTTCTATATAAAGAATGATGAGCAAGCTGATTTTAGAAAGGCTTGGAAAGATTTACCTGAACTAATGCTGAGTGAAACAAGCAGAACCAGTAAATACAGTGTACACAATAACAAGAAGAATGTGTGATGATCAACTATAAAAGAATTCTTTTCTCAGTGGTTCAGTGATTCAAAGCAATCCCAATAGATTTTGGACAGAAAATGCCATCTGTATCCAGGAAATTCTTTTCTATGACGATTAAATATAAATCAACACATGCTATGTTCACTTCTTTTTTCTGTTTGTTTGTTTTTTTTTCTCTTTACCATGGCTTTTCCCTTTTTTTCTGATTTTTTCTCTCCCAACATGATTCATAAAGCAATGTGTAATAAAGTAAATAAATTAAATTTTAAAAAAAATTAAAAAAGAATAGGGAAGAAAAATATTTTAGAAAACAAAGTGGTCAATCTTATCAAGTAACAGGTTTTCTGATATGTAAATAGGTCAAATGGAAATCAATGACTTTATGACATCAAGAAATATAAAACAAAATTTAAAAAATTGAAGAAAATCTAAGATGTATAATGTAAAAATAACTCACTGAATTTTTTTTTTAAATCATAAGGGAAAACTGTTCAAACCAATTAAAACTTGTGGACTAAGTAAAGATAAAAAGAATCTCATGATTGCCTCCTGAAAGAAACAGCTAAAGAGAAGTCTCTTGAAAATCAATTTTTAAATTCATTTAAAATGTGAGAACTGGCTAAGTAAAAGTTCATGACTTCATGAAACATAAAAAATAAATAAATAAAGTCAAAGAACTGAAAAAATGAAGAAAAGTTGAAATATCTCATTAAAAAAAACTGACTTGGAAATAGACTAAAAAGAAATAGTTTAATAATCTTTGGACTACTTGAAAGACATGAACAAAAAACAGCTTTGATGTCAAAATTCAAAAACCTATAACAAAAATATTATATATCATATATCATAGAAATAGAGGACAAAGTAGAAATTGAAAGAATCCACTAGGCAATTCCCTGAAAGAAATTCTAAAATGAAAACTCCCAGGAATATTATAACAAAAATTCAGATTTACCAGGTGAAGGAAAATATATTGGAAGCAACCAACAAGGAAAAATTCAAATATCACTTACAATTAAGATCACCCACAAATTGGCAGCTAAATGTATAAAGGTATGGAAGGATTTGCAATATTGTCATATTCTATAAGGCAACAGAATTAGAGCAAGAATAACCTAAGCACAATCCTACTGGGGGGGCAGAGGAGAAGAGAGGAGGAGGGAATGAACATTTAATGAAATAAAAGTTTCAGGCATTCCTGACGAAAAGAAAAGAACTGAAAATAAAACCTAACATTCAAGATTAATACTAAAGAGAAGCCTAAAAAGGTAAACATTACTGAATTAATTAGGGACTAAATAAGGTTAAACTGTTAGCATTCCTAAATGGGAAGAAAATGCATAGCACTCCTCTAGAGATGTTGGAGTCTTCTTAAACAGAAAGTTGTGGGAATGACTTCAAAAAAGGAATGGAAGAGAGAAAGAGGAATACTCTGAAGAGAGAGAGGGAAATGGGGGAAATTACCTCATATAAATGGGGAGTTCAAGGAAGAGGAAAAGGTGGATGGAGTGGGCAGACAATACCTGAACTTTACTGTCATCTGAATTAATTCAAGGAGGGAAAAATATAAATATACACATATGGGTACAGAAATCCAATTTACCCAATTAAGAAGTAATAAGGAAAAGGATTAAAAGATAGGATAGAGGGAAGTGGAAAAGAAAGTAGGGAGGCTTAAGGGAGATAGTGGTCACATGCAAAAGAGTCTCTTGAGGAGACTCAAATTTTAAATTTTAAAAAATAAAAATAAAAAAGGCAAGGATCAAAACCATGATTTCAGATAAAAGTAAAAGCAAAAATGGAACTAATTAAAAGAGATAATAGGGAAATTATAGTTTGTTCAAATGTGCTGAAGACAATAATAAATTGACATCAATACTGAACCCATATCCAACAGTGGTTATAATATACAAATTCTTTTTTTTTTAAATTCAAATAGAAATATTTTATTTTAGTGCCTATTCTTCTTTCATATTCTTTCCTCTGGAACAAGAAGTCATTTTCACTTTTTCCTAGTGTTTAGGACTAGTTGAAAGGTTTTTGTTGCCATAGTAACTATATTTAGTTTTTATACTGTTTCTCCTTTAATATTTTAAACATTATATTACTTTATTAAAACAACTTAAGAGACTCTCAGGGCAGAGGCAAGATGGTGGAGAAGGCACACATGACTTTCTGAGCCTCTCTTATACTCTCGCAACCAGTTATTAAGTTCAACCTCAAAAATAATGCTTGACTGGTAAAATTCACAAAGAGTAGAAGTACAACAACTCACTAGTGGAAGATAATCTGGAAGACCACCAGAACAGATTTGTCCTGATGGGCCGGAGCAGATTGCACTAGCAGGGAATAGAAGAGACAAGCATCTAGAGCCAAATAAAGGGTGGAGGTGACTTCTGTGACCAGAAAATTTATGGAGACGACTCTGCCATAGGCTGACTGTTCTGCCTTGATTACAAAGCAGTAGACCAGCAGAGAAATTAAAGCCAAAGGTAGAGGTTACTTTAAAAAACGTCAAAACATAACAATATCTGACTATACCCACCCAAAACCAGAAGTGACTCAGCACAGACCACAGCACAGCTGTGCAGCAGCAATCTGTAGCACAGGGCTCTAGCAGGGCATGGCATGGGAGGTGCAGCCTGGAGCAGCCTCTAATCTGCACAGTGTGGGGCTTGGCCTGGGATAATAGAACTTCCGAAACAGTGGGGCTATGCTTCCCTAGGCAGAACTACTTCCGTTGCCATGAGGGAATTCGCTGGGCAACTACTAATATCCACAGCCCCACAGCAGGCTTTGGCTTGGGTTAGTGATACTTTCACTACTCAGCCTTGCGCCTCAGGGCAGTCGCTAATCCACATAGCAGGGTTCTTCGCATGACACTTCCACTGTGCAGACCTGAATCACTTCTGGTTGGCAACTCTTTCCCAGAGCACTCCCATACCTCACCACTCTTTGTAGCTAGTTAGCACCTATCTCTGTTCTGCAGAGGAAGCTGGTAACCTCCTGGCCCTGAAGGCAGATCCTACAGGGTTTAAAAAAAAAAAGAGTAAAAACAATCAAAAGGACAATCGATAGCTTCTATACAGAAAGAAAGCAGATTTTCAACACCAAGGAAACTAATAGCAGACAGTCTCCAGACAATTGTTGGTCACCAGCGCAAAAGGCTCTCCTAAAAGAGACTATTAAAAACCTTAAAAGAGAGCTAGAAGAAAAATGGAGAAAGGAAAGAAAAGTCCATTTATTCCTATACTCTCAAGTATTTAATAGGAATGGATGTTGGATTTTATCAAATGTTTTTTCTGCATCGATTGAGATGATCATATGTTTTTTGTTAATTTGGTTATTAATATGGGCAATTATACTGATAGTTTTCCTAATATTGAACCAGCTTTGCATACTACTTTGCAAGTAGTATAAATCCTACTTGATCATGGTGTATTATCATGGAGATGATTTTCTGTAGTCTTTTTGGTATTATCTCATTTAAGATTTTAGCATCAATATTCATTAGGGAGCTTGGTCTATAATTTTCTTTCTCTGTTTTCAGCCTACCTGGTTTAAGTATCAGTACAATGTCTGTGTCATAAAAGGAATTTGGTAGGACTCCTTCATTCCCTATTTTTTCAAAAAGTTTATAAAACATTGGGGCTAATTGTTCTTTAAATGTTTGGTAAAATTCACATGTAAATCCATCTGTTCCTGGGGACTTTTTCTTAGAGAGTTGATTAATAGCTTGTTCTATTTCTTTTTCTGAAATGGGACTATTTAAGCAATTTACTTTCTCCTCTGTTAATCTGGGAAGTATTTTTGGAGGTAGTCATCCATTTCACTTACATTATCAAATTTATTGGCATAAAGTTGGGCAAAGTAACTCCTTATTAATGCTCTTGTTTCCTCTTCATTGGTAAAGAGTTCTTCTCCCTTTTCATTTTTAAGACTAACAATTTGATTTTCCTCTTTCATTTTTCTGATCAGATTTACCAATGGTTTATCTATTTTATTAGCTTTTTCATAAAACCAACTCTTAGTTTTATTTATTAATTCAATAGTTTTTTCTTTACTTTCAATATTATTAATTTCTCCTTTTAGTTTTCGAATTTCAAGTTTAGTATTTGATTGGAGGTTTTTAATTTGGTCTTTTTATAACTTTTTAAGTTGCAAGCCTAATTCATTGATCTTTTCTTTCTCTATTTTATTCAAGTAAGCTTCTAAAGATATAAAATTTCCCCTTATTACTGCTTTGGCTGCATCCCACAAATTTTGGTATGATGTCTCATCACTGTCATTATCTTGAGTGAAATTATTGTGTCTATAATTTTCTGTTTCACCCAATCATTCTTTAAGATGTAATTTCCAATTACTTTTTGGTCTATTTACCCCTAACTTTTTGTTGAATATAGTTTTTATTGCATCGTGATCTGAAAAGAAAGCATTTATATATAATATATATATGGTCAATTTTGTATAGGTTCCATGAACTGCTGAGAAGAAAGTATACTCCTTTCTGTCACCATTCAGTTTTCTCCAAAGATCTATCATATCTAGTTTTTCTAATATTCTATTTACCTCTTTAATTTCTTTCTTATTTGATTTGTGGTTTGATTTATCTAATTCTGAGAGTGCAAGGTTGAGATCTCCCACTATTATAGTTTTGCTGTCTATTTCTTCTTGCAACTGTCTTAACTTCTCCTTTAGGAAGTTGGATGCTATACCACTTGTTGCATATGTTTAGTATTGATATGGCTTCATTGTCTATGCTACCTTTTAGCAGAATATAGTTTCCTTCCTTTTCTCTTTTAATTAGATCAATTTTTGCTTTTGCTTGATCTGAGATAAGGATGGCAACCCCTGCTTTTTTGACTTCACTTGAAGCATAATAGATTCTGCTCCAGCCTTTTACCTTTACTCTGTATGTATCTCCCTGCTTTAAATGTGTTTCCTGTAAACAACATATTGTAGGGTTCAGACTTTTGGTCCAATCTGCTATTCACCTCCACTTTATGGGAGAGTTCATCCCATTCATATTTACGGTTAAAATTACTAATTCTGTATTTCTTGCCATCTTACTATCACCAGATTATGCTTTTCTTTTTCTTGTCCCCCCTTACCCCCTTTCCCAGTATTAAACTTATGGGCACCACTTGCATCATACAGCTCTCCCTTTTTAGAATCCCTCCCACCCCCTTTGAATCCCTTCCCCTTTCTTGTATCCTTCCCTTATTACTCTTTTCCTTTTTCCTCTCCCACTTTTTAATGAGGTGAGAGAAGTTTCTCTGTAAAACACATATGTCAATTATTTTCTCTTTGAGCCAACTCTGATGAGAGTAAGATTCACACAATATTTCTCCCCTCTCTAAATTCCCTCAGATATGATAGATTTCCTTTGCCTCATTGTGGGATGTCATTTCCCTCTTTTTAATCTCCCTTTCCATTTCTACTTCTCTTTTTATGTTATATCTGTAAAATCAAATTATACACATATTCTTTATGTATATCCACAACAGAAACAGTTCTCAAGTGCTCTTTTTTACTTTTTTTCTGCTTCTCTTGAGTCCTATGGTTGATGATTAAATTTTTTGTTTAGATCTGTTTTTTTCCTTAGAAACAAATGGAATTCATCTGTTTCATTAAATGTCCATCTTCTTCTGTTGAAGAAAATGCTCAGCTTAGCTGGGTAGTTTATTCTTGGAGGCATTCCAAGTTCTTTTGCCTTTTGGATTATCAAATTCCAGGCCCTTCGAACCTTTAATGTAGAAGCAGCCAGATCTTGAGTGATCCTTATTGTGACACCTCAGTATTTGAATTGTTTTTTTTTCTGGCTGCTTGAAGTATTTTTTCCTTACTCTGATAGCTCTGAAATTTAGCCACAATATTCCTTGGAGTTGTTATTTTAAGGTCTTTTTCAGATCATGTTCAATGAATTCTTTCAATGCCTGTTTTACCTTCTGATTCTATTACATCTGGGCAGTTCCCTTTGATGATTTCCTGTAAAATAGTATCTAAGCTCTATTTTTTCATCATAATTTTCAGGAAGTCCAATAACCCTCAGATGATCTCTCCTAGATCTATTTTCAGGTCTGCTGTTTTTCAAGTAGATATTTAACATTTTTTTTTCTAAATTTTCATTCTTTTGGTTTTGCTTGACTGAATTTTGATGTCTCAATGAATCATTCATTTCTATTTGTTCAGTTCTGATTTTTAATGAGTTATTTTCTTCATTGGCTTTTTTTACTTCTTTTTTGTATATGTCCAATTAATTGAGTTTTTAAATGATTTGTTTTGCTCTATGGAATTTTTTTTTTCCATTTCACTAATTTTTTTTCTTTTTCTTTTTCTTTTTTTTTTTTAACTGAGTTATTTTCTTTTTCTAATTCACAAATTCTACTTTCTTGGGTGTTCTTTATCTTTTCCAATGTACACATCCTACTTTACCTATTCCAATTCACAAATTCTGTTTCCCTGCACTTCCTGGGAGTTCTTTACCTTTTCCAAATCACATTTCAGGAAGTTGTTACTCTCTTGTATAGCTTCTCTTTCCTTTCCCATTTTTCTTCTAGCTCTCTTTTAAGTTTTTTATAATTTCTTATAGGAGAACCTTGTGTGATGGGGGTCAGGTTACATCCCCCTTTGCAGTTTTATATGGAGACAATCTGCCATTAGTCTCCTCCAGGTTGAAAACCTGCTCCCTTTCTGTATAAAAGCTATCTAACATCCTTTTTATTTTTTTTTCCTCAGTTTTAAAGACTTTAGGGTCTGCCTTCATGGCAAGGAGATTACCAGCTTCTTCTGCAGAGCAGGGATAGGTATATGGACAGTAGCTGTCCTGAAAATGGGCTTCAAAGAGTAGCCAAGGTGCGGGAGTGGTCTGGGAAAAGTTCCACACTGGAAGTGACTCAGGTCTGGGTATCAGCAGAGCTGTGGAACTGCCCAGCTAAGAGCCCTACTGTGCGAATTAGTGACTCCCCTAGGGTTAGAGGCTGAGCAGTGAAAGTGTCACTATCCCAAGCCAAAACCAGCTGAGGAGCTATGGGTATTAGCAGCTGACCAGCGAATAGCCCCACACGGACTGGAAGTGTCTTTGCCCAGGGGAGCACAGTCATGCTGCACAAGTTCTATTGCCCCAGGCCAAGCTCCCCACTGTGCAGATTAGAAGCCGCCTTGGGCTGTGCATCCCAGTCGTGCAGATTTGTGACTGCCCAGGGTGAAATCTCCTTGCCTCCAAATGCAGCTGCACAGCTGTGCTGTGGCCTGTGCTGTGGCCTGTGCTGGTTCCCTCACTTCTGGTTTTGGGTGGGTATAGCCAAATCCTGTTAGGTTCTGGCATTTTTTAGCGTACCCTCTACCTTTGGCTTTAATTTCTCTGATGGTCTACTGCTTTGCAATCAAAGCAGAGTAGTCAATCTATGGTAGAATCTTCTCTGTAATTTTCTAACTATGGAGGCCACACCTGCCTGGTCTGCTCAATATGCTAGGCTCTAATTCTATCCCTGCCTGCGCTGATTTGTTCCCACTGCTCAGGACAAACCTTTTCTGGCAATCTTCCATATTATTTTCAGCTGTTAAGTTGTTGCACTTCCAATCTTTGTGAATTTTACCAGTCAAGTGCTATTTTTGAGGCTGAATTTAATAATTAGTAGTGAGGGTATGAGAGAGGCTCAGCAAGTCACATATATCTGCCTTCTCCTACATCTTGGATCTGCCTCCTAGTATCCAAATTCTTAAAGGAAGATTTAAGTCCAAAAAAAATCTTAGAAAAAGAAATTGAACAAGTTACAAACAAACTTCCTAAGGGAAAAAAACAAACAAACAAACAAAAACAAAACAAAACAAAACAAAACAAAACAAAACAAAAACAGACCATTTATAAGCAAATTCTGCCAAACATTAAAGAATAATTCATTCCAAAACTATATAGTTTTTTTTTTAATGGAAAAAAGGAGTCCTACCAAATTCCTTCTATGACACAAATGTCAACTTGATATTTAATCAGAGAGAACCAAAACAGAAAAAGAAAACTAAAGAACAATTTCTCTAACAAATAATGATGAAAAAATTTTTTAATAAAATGCCACTAAAGATATTATAACAATATTTCAAAAATAATACATTATGTCTAGGCTGTTTTTACACCAGTTATGCAAAGCTGATTAAATATTAGTGAAACTATAGAAATATTTGAGTATGTCAATAAAAAACAGAAATTATATGATTATATATATAAACATAGAAAAAGTCTTAGAGAAAATACAATATCCATTCCTATTAAGAAGACTAGAAAAAATAGGAATAAAGAGACAAGTAGTACCTGTTTAAAATCATGAGCAAGCATTATCTATAATTAAGATAAACCACAAAGCTTTACAATGAGATCAGTGGTGAAGCAAGGATATCCATTATCAACATTATTATTCAATATTGTACTAGAAATGCTCGGTATAGCAATAAGATAAGAAAAAGAAACTGAAGGAATAAGCATAGGCAAAATAAAAATAAAATTGTGACATTTTGAAGATGACATGATGGTTTATTTAGAAAACATGTAAAGAATCAATGAAAAATGAATAAAAACAAGAACTTCAGCAAAATTGCAGATGTAAAATAAACCCAAACAAATCAATATTTCTATATAATGCACCCCCCCAAAGAAAAAACCCCAGCAGGAAAAGATAAATAAATTGCACTAAAAATAACTACCGAGAATATACAATTCTTGGGAATATACTTGCTAACATACAAACACACACAAAAGAATTATATGAATATAATTACAAAATATACTTCATATAAATAAAAACATAAATGGAGAAATATTAGTTGTTCATACATGAAGTAAGCTAATATAAATAAAATGGCAATATTGACTAAATTAATTTCCTTTTTCAGGGCCATATCAATCAGACTATCAAAGAATTACTTTATAGAGTTAGGAAAAAAAATAAAATTAATCCAGAGGAAGAAAAGGTCAATAATAATAATTTTTAAAAAGTGAACTAGCAGTTCCAGATCTCAAACTAAACTACAAAGCCATAATCACTAATTATATGGTGTTAGATAAGAAATATAGTGTTTGAATATGATTCACCCTTTTTTGTTTTGGATATATTTTATGATCGTTTTATCTTTTTTCCTTTTTTTTTTTTTCCTTTTTTTTTGAAAGGCAATTGGTTTAAATGATTTACCCAAGGTCATACAGCTAGGAAGTGTTATGTATCTGAGGCAGGATTTGAACCCAGGTCCTCCTGACTCCATCTAATACTTTATGATCTTTTTAAAAAGGGTTAACTATGCCTTTAGTTAGTGAGGTTTATGTGTGTTTGGGTTTTTATCTTAAATGAGTAATGAGTACTGGGCTTGGGCAAAGGCTTTCTCTATATTTGTAGACAATCATGTAGTTACCAAAATATTGGTTTTTAATGAAAATGAAGGTGGTCTTGTCAAAAAAGACCTAAAACTATATTATAAAATAGTGGTCATCAAAACCATTTGGTACTGGCTAAAAAAATTGAGTAGTAGATAAATAGAACAGGTTAGGTACACAAGACACAATAGTCAGTAACTAGTAATCTAATATTTAATAAGTCTAAAGACTCCAGCTTTTGGGATAAGAACTTCCTATTTGACAAAAATTGCTGGAAAAACTGGAAAATAGTATGGGAAAAACTAGGCATTGACTAACATCTAACATGCTATATCAAGATAAAATTAAATGGGTTCATGATTTAAATATAAACAAGAAAATTAATTAACCAAAGGGTAACATAACCTGTCAAATTTGTGCAAAATGGAAGAATTTGTGGCCAAAGAAGAACTAGAGAACATTATGAAGCAAAACGATAATTTTGATTACATTAAATTAAAAACTTTTTGTACAAACAAGGCAAATGAAGATAAGATTAGAAGAGAAGCATAAAGCTAGGGGAAAGTATTTAGAGTCAGTGTTTCTGATAAAGGTCTCATTTTTTAAATATATAGAGAATTAACTCAATTTTTTTATTGAAGCTTTTTTATTTTTAAAACATATGCAAGGATAATTTTTCACCACTAATCCTTGCAAAACCCTGTGTTCCAATTCCCCATCCCCGCTTCCTCCTATCCCTTCCCCTAAATGGCAAGTAATCCAATATATCAATAGTATAAAATATATAAAAATCCAATATCAGCATACATATTTATATAACTATCTTGCTGCACAAGAAAAATCAGAAAAGGAAAAAAAATGAGAAAGAAAAAAAGCAAGCAAACAACAAAAAGGTACAAATACTATGTTGTGATCCATATTTAGTTCCCACAGACCTTTCTCTGGGTGTAGATGGCTCTCATCATCATAAGATCATTGGAACTACCCTGAATCGTCTCATTGTTGAGAAGAGCCACATCCCATCAGAATTGATCATCCTATAATCTTGCTGTGACCAAATACAATGATCTTCCTGGTTTGCTCACTTCACTTAGCATCAGTTCATGTAATTCTTTCTGAAATCATCCTCCTGATCATTTCTTATAGAACAATAATATTTCATAGCATTCATATGCCATAACATATTTAACCATTCTCTAACTGATGGGCATCCACTCAGTTTCCAGTTTCTTGACACTACAAAAAGAGCTACCACAAACATTTTTGCACATGTGGGTTCCTTTCCCCCCTTTAAGATCTCTTTGGGATATAAGCCCAATAGAAATACTGCTGTATCAAAGGGTATGCACAGTTTGATAGCTCTTTGGGCATAGTTCTAAATTGCTCTCCAGAATGGTTGGATCAGTTCGCAATTCCACCAACAATCTTATTAATGCACTAGTTTTCCCACATCCCCTCCAACATTTGTCATTATCTTTTCCTGTCATCTTAGCCAATCTGAGAGGTATGTAGTGTTGACTCAAATTTATAAAAATACAAATCATTCCTTGATTAAATGGTCAAAAGATAAGAACAGACAATTTTCAGATGAATAAATTAAAGTATGAAAAAGGCTCTAAATCACTTTTAATTAGAGAAATTCAAAGTAAGACAACTCTGAGGTACCACCTCACACCTGTCAAACTGGCTAAGATGACAAGAAAAGATGATAAATATTGGAGGGGATGTAGGATAATGCATTGTTGGTGGACTTATGAAATGATTCAATCATTTCTGGAGACCAATTTGGAACTATGCACAAAGTGCTCAAAAAAACTGTAAATCCTTTGATCCAGCAATGTTACTGAATCCCAAAAAGATCATAAAAGAGGAAAAGAGCCATATGTGCAAAAATGTTTGTAGCAGCCCTTTTTGTTGTGGGAAGGAACTGGAATTAAGTGGATTCCCATCAGCTAAGGAATGGCTGAGAAGTTATGGTATGATAAATGTAATGGAATATTATTGTTCTATAAGAAATGAGCGGGGGGGGGGGGCAGAATCAATATGGCAGAGAAGATACACATGAATTTCTAAGTTCTTTTACTCTCAATACTAAATATTTAATTCAGCCTCAAAAATAGCACTGAACTGGTAAAAACCAAGAAGATTAGAAACACAACAACTTGCCAGCTGAAGAAAATCTGGAACTTTGTAAGAAAAGGTCTGTGATAAAGGGAGAGGGAAAAAAAAAGACTGGCACAGACAGTGGTAGACTAAAGGCTAGCTTACTGTGCCAATCGCGCTGGGGAGGCCTCTAGGGTTAGAAAAGCTAAGGAGACAGATGATTCTGGAATAGGCTGATAGCTATACTCTGCTTGCAAAACAGCAGACCAGCAGAGAAATCAAGCCACTTAAAAACAAAACAAAACAAAACAAAACAAAAAAAAACCTGCCAGAAAGTGCCTATAGCTACCTCAAACCAGAAGTGAGTCAGAACAGATCAAGGCATGTCTTCTGCAGTGTGGGGCTTTTCCTTGGGGCAATTAAGAACCTGCAAGGCAGTGGGACACAGCCCGGGGAAGCCTCTAATCTCACAGTGAGGGGCTTGGCCTGAGGCACTGGAACTTCCACAGCAGTGAAACTCCCGCAGCAGCAACTTCACTTCCCGGGACATGGACACTTCCGGTCTATGTGCTGGGGCTATTTCCTGGTCATCTCCTAATATCCACGGCCCCACAGGGGGCTTTGGCCTGGGGTTGTGTTGCTTTTATTGTTCAGCCTCTAACCTCAGGGCAGTCGCTAGGCTACACAGCGAGGGTTCTTCACTAGGCACACTCACAGCCCGACTCTGAATTGCTTCTGGTGGGGGGGAGGGGAAATCTCTCCCAGAGCACACTTGTACCTTTGCAGACCATTCACAAGACAACTGCCTTCCATGTCTCTGTTCTGTAGAGGAAGCTGGTAACCCCTTACCCCAAAAGCAGACCCTATGGGTTTTTAAAAATGAGTAAGAAATTGAAGAGAACGATTAACAACTTCTATATAGAAAAAGAGTGGGTCTCTAATCCTGAGGAGGCTAACAGCTGACAGTCTCCAGATAATACCCTGAAGGTGAATGTTACCTGGCCTCCATCACATGACTCTCTCCAAGAAGAGATGATTAAAGACCTGAAAAGGGAGTTAGAAGATAAATGGGCAAAGGAAAGAGAAGCTATGCTAGAGAGTAACAATGTCCTGAAATTTGAATTGGAAAAGATAAAGAATTCACAGGAAGTGCAGGGAAACAAAATTTGTGAATTGGAAAAGGTTAAAAAAATCGCAGGAAAGTAGGATTTCTGAACGGGAAAAGATAAAGATACCCCAAGAAAGTAGGATTTGTGATTTGGAAAAAGAAAATAACTCACTAAAAATAAATTAGTGAAATGGAAAAAATTCCACAGAGCAATATAATTCAGTTAAAAACTCAATTGGACATATACAAAAAGAATTTAAAAGGGCCTATATTCTATTTTAAAGGACATCATCAAAGAGAACTGTCCAGAGATAATAGAAACAGAAGGGAAAATAGGCATTGAAAGACTTCATCAAACACCTTCTAAAAAAGACCCTAAAAAAAAAAAAAAAACTCCACGGAAAAAAGTGGCCAAGCTGCAGAACTATCAGATTAAGGAAAAAATATTGCAAGCAGCCAGGAAAAAACAATTCAAATATAAAGGTGCCACAATAAGCGTCACTCAAAATCTGGTTGCATCCACATTAAAGGATCAAAGGGCCTGAAATCTGATATTCTGAAAGACAAAATAACTTGGAATGCAGCCAAGAATAAACTCAGCTAAGTTTAGTACTTTCTTCCATGGAAGAAGATGGACATTTAACGAAACATGGGAAATCCATTTGTTTCTAAGAAAAAAACCAGATCTAAACAAAAAATTTGATCTCCAATCACAAGACTTAAGAGAAGCAGAAAAAAGTAAAAGGAACTCTTGAGAACTGTATTTGATTTTACTGATATAAAATTTAAAAAGGGAAATAGAAAGGGAAAGGGAATAGTATCAGAAAACAGGAAAAGGGGAGATAGAAAGAGGGAAATTACATCCCAGGAAGAGGCAAAAAAATTTACCATATCTCAGAGAATTTAGAGATGGGGAGGAACATTGTGTGAATTTACTCTGATTAGAGTAGGCTCAAAGAGTTAATAATTAACATATTTGTTTTTCAGAGAATTCTCTCTCACCTCATTAAAAGGGGGAGAGGAAAAGGGAAAAGGAAAAGGGGAATAAGGGAAGGATACAAGAAAGGGGAAGGGACTTAAAAGGAAGGGAGAGGGATACTAAAAAGGAAGGGCTGCACATCACAAGTGGGGCCCATTAGTTTAATATTGGGGAAGGGGTTCAGGGGGGATAAAGGAAAAAGTATAATTTGGGGATAATATGATGGCAGGAAATATAGAATTAGTAATTTCAACTGTAAATGTGAATGGGATGAACTCTCCCATTAAGCAGAGGCGGATAGCAGACTGGATCAAAAGTCAGAAACCTACAATATGTTGCTTACAGGAAACACATTTACAGGAGGGAGATACTTACAGAGTAACTAAAAGACTGGAGCAGAATCTATTATGCTTCAAGTGAAGTAAAAAAAGCAGGGGTGGCCATCTTTATCTCAGATCAAGCAAAAGCAGAAATTGATCTAATTAAAAGAGATAATGAAGGAAACTATATCCTAATAAAGAGTAGCATAGATAATGAATCCATATCAATAGTAAACATATATGCACCAAGTGGTATAGCATCTAACTTCCTAAAGGAGAAGTTAAGAGAATTGCAAGAAGAAATAGACAGCAAAACTATAATAATGGGAGATCTCAACCTTGGACTCTCAGAAGTAGATAAATCAAACCACAAAACAAGTAAAGAAATTAAGGAGGTAAATAGAACATTAGAAAAATTATGTATGATAGATCTTTGGAGAAAAATGAGTGGTGATAGAAAGGAGTGTACTTTCTTCTCAGCAGTTCATGGAACCTATATAAAAACTGATGATATATTAGGACATAAAGATCTCAAAATTAAATGCAGGAAGGCAGAAAAAGTAAATGCTTTCTTCTCAGATCACAATGCAATAAAAACTATATTCAACAAGAAGTTAGGGGTAAGTAGAACAAAAAGTAATTGGAAACTAAATAATCTCATCTTAAAGAATGATTGGGTGAAACAGCAAATTATAGAAACAATTAATAATTTCACCCAAGATAATGACAACAATGAGACATCATACCAAAATTTGTGGGATGCTGCTAAAGCGGTAATAAGGGGAAATTTTATATCTTTAGAGGCTTATTTGAATAAAATAGAGAAAGAGAAGATCAATGAATTGGGCCTGAAACTTAAAAAGAAAAAGACCAAATTAAAAACCCCCAACCAAATACTAAACTTGAAAATCTAAAATTAAAAGGAGAAATCAATAATATTGAAAGTAAAAAACAAACTATTGAATTAATAAATAAAACTAAGAGTTGGTTTTATGAAAAAGCCAATAAAATAGATAAACCTTTGGCAAATCTGAACAGAAAAAGGAAAGAGGAAAATCAAATTGTTAGTTTTAAAAATGAAAAGTGGGATCTTTCCACCAATGAAGAGGAAATTAGAGTAATAATGAGTCACTTTGCCCAACTTTATGCCAATAAAATTTTTTTTGACGTGAAGTAATTTATATTTTTTTTTAATTTAATTTTTATTTTATTTTATAATTATAACTTTTTTTTTTGACAGTACATATGCATGGGTAATTTTTTATAACATTATCCCTTGCACTTACGTCTGTTCAGATTTTTTCCCTTCCTCCCCCAACCCCCTCCCCCAGATGGCAGGCAGTCTTATACATGTTAAATACATTACAATATATTCTAGATACAATATATGTGTGTAGAACCAAATTTCTTGTTGCACAGGAAGAAATGGATTCAGAAGGTAAAAATAACAGTTTACACTCATTTCCCAGTGTTCCTTTTCTGGATATAGCTGATTCTGTCCATCATTAATCAATTGGAATTGGATTAGCTCTTCTCTATGTTGAAGATATCCACTTCCATCAGAATACATCCTCATACAGTATCATTGTTGAAGTGTATAATGATCTTCTGGTTCTGCTCGTTTCACTTAGCATCAGTTGATGTAAGTCTCTCCACGCCTCTCTGTATTTCTCCTGTTGGTCATTTCTTACAGAACAATAATATTCCATAACATTCATATACCATAATTTACCCAACCATTCTCCAATTGATGGACATCCATTCATTTTCCAGCTTCTAGCCACTATGAAAAGGGCTGCCACAAACATTTTGGGACATACAGGTCCCTTTCCCTTCTTTAGTAGTTCCTTGGGATATAAGCCCAGTAGTAGTATGGCTGGGTCAAAGGGTATGCACAGTTTGATAACTTTTGGGGCATAATTCCAGATTGCTCTCCAGAATGGTTGGATTCTTTCACAACTCCACCAACAATGCATCAGTGTCCCAGTTTTCCCACATCCCCTCCAACATTCATCATTATTTGTTCCTGTCATCTTAGCCAATCTGACAGGTGTGTAATGATATCTCAGAGTTGTCTTAATTTGCATTTCTCTGATCAATAGTGATTTGGAACACTCTTTTATATGAGTGGAAATAGTTTTAATTTCATCATCTGAAAATTGTCTGTTCACATCCTTTGACCATTTATCAATTGGAGAATGGCTTGATTTCTTATAAATTAAAGTCCATTCTCTGTATATTTTGGAGATGAGGCCTTTATCAGAACCTTTAACTGTAAAAATGTTTTCCCAATTTGTTACTTCCCTTCTAATCTTGTTTGCATTAGTTTTGTTTGTGCAGAAACTTTTTAATTTGGTGTAATCAAAATTTTCTATTTTGTGATCAATAATGGTCTCTAGTTCTCCCTTGGACACAAACTCCTTCCTCCTCCACAAGTCTGAGAGGTAAACCATCCCCTGTTCCTCCAATTTATTTATGATTTCGTTCTTTATGCCTAAATCTTGGACCCATTTTGATCTAATCTTAGTGTGTGGTGTTAAATGTGGGTCCATGCCTAATTTCCAGTTTTCCCAGCAGTTTTTGTCAAATAATGAATTCTTATCCCAAAATTTGGGATCTTTGGGTTTGTCAAACACTAGATTGCTATTTTTATTCACTATCTTGCCCTGTGAACCTAACCTATGCCACTGATCAACTAGTCTATTTCTTAGCCAATACCAAATGGTTTTGGTGACTGTTGCTTTATAATACAGTTCTAGATCAGGTACCAATAGACCACCTTCACTTAATTTTTTTTTCATTACTTCCCTTGAAATTCTCGACCTTTTGTTGTTCCATATGAATTCTGTTGTTATTTTTTCTAGGTTATTAAAATAGTTTCTTGGAAGTCTGATTGGTATAGCACAAAATAAATAGATTAGTTTAGGGAGTACTGTCATCTTAATTATATTCGCTCGGCCTATCCAAGAGCACTGAATGTCTTTCCAATTATTTAAATCTGACTTTATTTTTGTGGCAAGTGTTTTGTAATTTTGGTCATATAATTCCTGACTCTCCTTTGGTAGATATATTCCCAAATATTTTATACTATCGACCGTTATTTTGAATGGGTTATATAAACTATTTGAAAAATAGGGAATGAAGGAATCTTACTAAACTCCTTTTATGGTACTGATATCTAAACCAGGTAGGTTGAAAACTGAGAAAGAAAACTATATAGATCAATCTCCTTAATGAATATTGATGCTAAAATCTTAAATAAGATATTAGCAAAAAGACTTCAGAAAATCATCCCCAGGATAATACATGATCAAGTGGGATTTATATCAGGAATGCAGGGCTGGTTTAATAATAGGAAAACTATTAGTATAATTGTACATATTAATAATCAAATGAACAAAAACCATATGATCATCTCAATAGATGCAGAAAAAACATTTGATAAAATACAACATCCATTCCTACTAAAAACACTTGAGAGTATAGGAATATATGGACTATTCCTTAAAATAATAAGGAGCATATATTTAAAACCGTCAGTAAGCATCATATGTAATGGGGATAAACTGGAAACTTTGCTAGTAAGATCAGGAGTGAAACAAGGTTGCCCACTATCACCATTACTATTCAATATTGTATTAGAAATGCTAGCCTCACCAATAAGAGTCAAGAAAGAGATTAAAGGAATAAGAGTAGGTAATGAGGAAATCAAACTGTCACTCTTAGCAGATGATATGATGGTATACTTAAGAGAACCCCAGAGATTCTAATAAAAAGTTATTAGAAATAATTCACAACTTTAGCAAAGTTGCTGGATACAAAATAAATCCACATAAATCCACAGCATTTTTATACATCACCAACAAAATCCAACAGCAAGAGATACAAAGAGAAATTCCATTTAAAACAAATGTCGAGAGTATAAAATATTTGGGAATCCATCTACCAAAGAAAAGTCAGGAATTATATGAGAAAAATTACAAAACACTTGCCACAAAAATAAAGTCAGATTTAAATAACTGGAAAGACATTCAGTGCTCATGGATAAGCTGAGCGAATATAATCAAGATGACAATACTCAGTAAACTAATCTATTTATTTAGTGCTATACCAATCTGACTTACAAGAAACTATTTTAATGACCTAGAAAAAATAACAACAAAATTCATATGGAAGAACAAAAGGTCAAGAATTTCAAGAGAATTAATGAAAAAAAATCAGATGAAGGTGGCTTAGCTATACCTAATCTAGAACTATATTATAAAGCAGCAGTCACCAAAACCATTTGGTATTGGCTAATAAATAGACTAGTTGATCAGTGGAACAGGTTAGGTTCACAGGACAAAATAGGGTACAACAATAGCAATCTAGTGTTTGACAAACCCAAAGATACCAACATTTGGGATAAGAATTCATTATTTGAAAAAAACTGTTGGGAAAACTGGAAACTAGTATGGCAGAAATTAGATATGGAACCACACTTAACACCATATAGCAAAATAAGATTAAAATGGGTCCATGATTCCTAGGCATAAAGAATGAGATCAAAAATAGATTAGAGGAACAGAGGATAGTCTACCTCTCAGACCTGTGGAGGAGGAAGGAATTTATGACCAGAGGAGAACTAGAGATCATTATTGATCACAAAATAGAAAATTTTGATTACATCAAATTAAGAAGCTTTTGTACAAACAAAACTACTGCAAACAAGATTAGAAGGGAAGTAACAAATTGGGAAAACATTTTTACAGTTCTGAGCTGTGAAAGAATCCAACCATTCTGGAGAGCAATTTGGAACTATGCCCCAAAAGTTATTCAACTGTGCATACCCTTTGATCCAGCAGTGCTACTAGGCTTATATCCCAAAGAAATACTAAAGAAGGGAAAGGAACTTGTATGTGCCAAAATGTTTGTGGCAGTTCTTTTTGTATTGGCTAGAAACTGGAAAATAAATGGATGCCCATCAATTGGTGAATGGTTAGATAAATTATGGTATATGAATGTTATGGAATATTATTGCTCTGTAAGAAATGACCAGCAGGATGAATACAGAGAGGTTTGGAGAGACTTACATGAACTGATGTTGAGTGAAATTTTACATATTAATAATCAAATGAACAAAAACCATATGATCATCTCAATAGATGCAGAAAAAGCATTTGATAAAATACAACATCCATTCCTACTAAAAACACTTGAGAGTATAGGAATAAATGAGCAGTCATTTTTGACTCTACAGAATCCCCATGGACATATAACAGCACATTAGCTCCTTTTGTTCTTCCCTATCTCTAGAATTCTTTACAAACTAATGTTCATTGCTTCCATGACACTATTTATCCTTTGATGTTCCCTTTTCCTTTTGCTTGCAATCTTTTCCAACATCAGGACCCTTTCCAATGAGTCTATTATTTTACTATGTAATCATAGTATTTTAACCTTCCAGTGAATAGTCTAAATTGATTTCTTTTAAGTATTAACTGATTTGATTTCCTTGCCATCCAAGGAACTCAAAAATGTCTTCTCTAGGCACCATAATTCAAAAACATCAATTCTGTGGTGCTCAGGTTTCCTTGTGGTCCAACTCTCAAACCCATACATTGTGACCCAAACATAGTTTTGACTATACAGAACTTTGTCAGCAAGATGATTTCTCTGCTTTTTAATATAGTGACCAGATTTGCCATAACTATCCTTTTAATTTCATGGTTGCAAAAGCTGTTGGCAGTGATCTTTGGGCCCAAAAATATAAAATCTTGCCACTGCTTCCATTTCTTCTCTATTTATCCCAAAGTGATAAGATGACTGCCAAAATTTTAGATTTTTTTTTTAATGCTAACTTCAAAATAGCTTTTATACTGTTCTTCACCCTCATTAAGAGACTTAATTCTTCACTTTCTGTCATCAGAATGGGATGACAGAGGGGGTCTGTAATCAGATTTGCCCCATTTTGTGGTAATCTACATAGTCAAAGGTTTTAATGTAGTCAATGAAAGAAATGGTTTTATTATGGAACTTCCTTGCTTTCTCCAAAACCCAGGGAATGTTGGCAATTTGGTCTCTAGTTCCTCTGCCTCTTCAAAAACCTACCTATTTTTCTGGTAATTTTGGAAGCTTAGCTTAAAGAATCATTAATAATATCTGTTCATAATTTTTTCTGTGGTTTAAGAATTATTTTATATTTAGCTCACAATATGTGTCTGATAAAATGCTTTTGTTGTCAAATTTTGATAACTGGTATAAATAATGCTACTACTAATAGTAATATAATCTGTATAGTACTTTAAGTTTACAAAGTACTATGCAATTGTTATTTCCTTTTATCCACAACAATTCTGAGTTATAGGTGCTACTATGCCCATTCTTATAGATGAGGAAACTGAGGCAAAAAGTAAGTAAGTTGTCTGGGGTCACATATCTAGTATCTCAGATAATATTTGAACTCAAACTTTCCTGAAATCAAATTTAACACTTTTGATAGTTTGCCACCTACCTGCGTACTTTTAAAAAAATCTGATAAAAGATGAGTCTCCTTCCCCCTCACCATGGTCGTTTCTTTATATTTAATTCTATTTCCTTTTCTAAGATTTTGTTATCAAAAATCTCCATTTCATCATCTATTATTTTGCTTATTTCACATTTTTAAAAGACACTTCACTATTTTGTGTGTATGTGTGTGTGTGTGTGTGTGTGTGTGTGTGTGTGTGTTTGTGCTGAGTATTGTTAACATGTAACTATAAGGTGCTGGCTATTATATTTATTCTAGTTTTATTGGTAATTCTACTTCATCTATTTGCTATTTAGTTGATTTAATTTTCTGCCTTGTTTTTAATCATATTGGCTAAAAGCTTATTGATCTTATTAGTCTTATCAAAGACTTAGATTTTAGTTCTATTTGTCATTTCTATGTGTTTTTGGTTTTTAGTTTATTTCTTTTCTAATTGATGACTTCTCTTTTGTGTTTATTTTATTTTTTGGTTTTCTAATTTTAAAAATAAATATTCAGCTCATTAATCTTATTTTCTATTTTATTAATTTATATTCATATGAAAAGGATTTCTACTCCAACACTAAGATTGTTTTAGTTTTATCCTAGAAATTTGTTTGTTGTTTCACCATTATCATTTTTTATAAAATTACTGTCTCTATTTTCTTCTCCAACATACTTTCTTTAGAATTTTATTGTTAAGGCAATGATATTGTGTTTGTTTCATTTTAGCTTATGCTCCCTGAACTATAATAAAATGATATTTTTATTAGTTCAGATTTTTTATACATGTTTGCAATATTTCTGTGCTCTGATACATGGTCAGTTCTAAGTTCTTTAACAGCTCCATGTAAAAAAGATAAATATTTTAGTTTTACTTTATTCAGTAGTATGTTTGGTTCTATTTTTTTCCATTTATTTATCTTTCTGTTAGATTTATTTGAAAATGAGAGAAGTACTTTGAAATATCCTGACACAATTTTTCCTTTATGAATTTAAACCCTGTAGTATTTGAAATACATTAGTTTAATATTGATATTACTTCTTTTCTGTAGTTCCTTTTGACATAAAATACTTTTCTAGGTTGACCTTTTTAATATTTAGAATGTTTGGCTTTGCTTTGCCCAATAAGACAACTGCAATTTTGGCTTTTTTTGGATTCTTCTAATGCATAGTAATTTCTTTTTAGACTTATTTATATTTGTTTATGTCATTTTAAAATGTGTTTCTTGCAAGAAATAGATTGTGGGGTTTCTCATCCAATGTCACCTTTTTCATTTTGTTTAAATAACTAGCTTTTTTTCATTAATTGTTAGAATCAAGTTTTTATGTTACTTGGTTCCTTTTTTCCTCAAACCATACTATTCCATTTTATCCAGTGTTTTTATATTCAGCAGAATAGGCTGAACCACTTAAAATTTCTGTGCTCTCTATTTGAAGATCTTTCTCTTGATTACTTTCATAATCCATTATTTGACATTGATAGTGTTAAATTTAATAGCTATGTATCTTGGAGTATGCAGCATATGGTTTGATGTTTGTTGTTGTTATTGTTTGTTTTTTCTGGAAGCAATTCCTTTCATTAGCACTTTGTTTTGTGTACATTCAAAAGTTCTAGGCAGTTTTTTTGGTATTGCTTCTTGATTTATGGTAGTCAAGGTTTTGGAATTTTATTGTTCTTCTGGGATACCTATAATATTTAAATCATCTAAATGCTGCCTTCAAAATCAATGTTTTACTGATATATAAATATATTATTATTATTATATTATTGGGGTTTCTTTTTGTTTTTCTTCTTCCAATTTGTCTTTTCCTTATGTTTATTTACATTCTCATTAATTCTTTCTTTGGTAATATATCAAGGTTTTTTTTTTTTTTCTCTATTTAGCTGAATATTTTTCTACATATGCCATAAAATATGCCTTCAAATTTATTATTCTCTTTTAAACCATTCAGTAACATCCTTCTATGCATCTATGTTCTTTTGAGAATCTAACAAGTGCTCTGACTTTCTTCTGTGTTCCAATATTTATTCATAGATGACAACTATTATACATGAATTAGAGGCCATATTTCCTTGTTATTAATATCTTCCCTGTATATTAGGCTACAATTAAATTTTTACCTTTTTTTTTTTCCTATTGAGATCTTTAGTCATTTTGGATTTCTTAAAAACTATTTTCCCCTTTATTCACTTTCTGACTCCTTCCCCTTTGACTGTGGTTTTTGGGGAAGAGGAGCTGGATCTCAAAGTCATGCCAGCTTCATTAATGCCAGGTAATTCATAATTCACTGTCCTAAGTCTCTATCTGAACTGACTCCTTGAAGGAATTAGTAGCAGCTAGACATTGGGCTTTTCCCCTAAGGTTTAGTTAGTATAATGTCTCAATCACCTTTACTATCTGTCTTTTTCTGTGTGTGTGTGTGTGTGTGTGTGTGTGTGTGTGTGTGTGTGTGTGTGTGTGACTTTCTACATATATATATATATATATATATATATATATATATATATATATATATATATATATTTCCTCTATTCCTATTTCCTAGCTGCTCTCTGTCTGATGTATTGTTATGACAGCTTGGGCAAGCTTTATTCTTTTGATTTCTGTAGCACTGGGATGGGAGTGAGGGGACTGAGTTGAGTTCTGTTGCAAATCCATGTGTCAGCTTATAAAGCCCTACTGCCAGAGTACAATAGCTAGTTGTAGAGGGCACAGCATAAATATATTATTGGTTAGAGATTGCTAGTCTTTTCTGGTGTTAGTTTGTTGAATTATTACCTTATCTGGATTCTTAGTGTCCTAGACTACAAAAAGAGCCGCAATTCTTTTGTCTATTGAGGAGCATCATTAGAATTTTGGAAACTCTGAAAGGTAGTAAAGACTCTGAGAAAAGACCTAATCCTCTATCTAGTGGATCATATGATTGAGATGATGATTTATTGTTAAATAAGAGAACATTGATCTAAACACCTCAAAACCTTATTTAAAATGTAACTTCAATATATAAAAGTAGAACTAAGTTTACTTTGTTTCTTTATAATGATTTTATCATTGTGAAGGGGAAAAGCTTAACAGTGGCAATGGTATTGATATTTCCATTGCCTTTACATGCAATGCTGTCTACGCTTCATAGAATTGAATATTCTATTATTATTCTATCTACTGAATTGCTTAATTTTGTATAAAAGATCTGACAAAATTATGAAAGTTTTTCTTGTTGAAAATCTGGGAGGTTACAGACAAATGGAAAAGGAATGAATAAATTCTTCTGGCTAATAAAAGACATTGAAAAATCAAAAAATTTCAGGTAATCACATGTTTCTAATACTTCTAAATTTGAATGTAATAAACTAGAAAATTCAGAAAATGAAGGAAACATTTGATGATAATTCTTTTTTGAGGGCTTTAATTAAATTTTAAATACTGTTATTAAATACTATTATTTTATGACCCATTTTCAAGACATCATAATGTGTTTGAAACTTAAAAACAATTTTTGAGAAAGAGAGAGAGAGAGAGAGAGAGAAAGAGAGAGAGAGAGAGAGAGAGAGAAAGAGAGAGAAAGAGAGAGAGAGAGAGAAAGAGAGAGACAGACAGAGAGAGAGACAGAGAGAGAAAGAGAGAGAGAGACAGAGAGAGAAAGAGAGAGAGAGAGAGAGAGAGAGAGAGAGAGAGAGAGAGAGAGAGAGAGAGAGAATTCATCAATTATGAGTTACACGAACTTAGAAATTACTTCAACTAATATAGGATAGCACCTAAGGAAGTAGGTATAATTTGAATCAACATCATACTGACTTTAAAGCTAGCTAACTCTCTACACTCTACAAAATACTTGTGAAAATACAGAATACAAACACTGTCACCAGAAAACAAAAACAAAAACAAATTAGCCAATGACAAACAATTTTGATCTTAAAATATTTTAACTCTGAACTATAACTCTAATATCCTAAAATTTCACCTTCAATAGCAGTCTATTAACTTCATCATGAAGTAATAAATAAGTACTTGAGGATACATTTCTTCATAGATAACTATAAACTATGAATTTAATCTATTGCTTTATAATAAAATTCATAATAATAATTCACTATTGATCAGAGAAATGCAAATTAAGACAATTCTGAGATACCACTACACACCTGTCACATTGGCTAAGATGACAGGAAAAAATAATGACTGTTGGAGGGGATGTAGGAAAACTGGGGCACTGATGCATTGTTGGTGGAGTTGTGAAAGAATCCAACCATTCTGGAGAGCAATCTGGAATTATGCCCCAAAAGTTATCAAACTGTGCATACCCTTTGACCCAGCCATACTACTACTGGGCTTATATCCCAAAGAAATACTAAAGAAGGGAAAGGGACCTGTATGTGCCAAAATGTTTGTGGCAGCCCTTTATGTAGTGGCTAGAAACTGGAAAATGAATGGATGCCCATCATTTAGAGAATGGTTGGGTAAATTATGGTATATGAATGTTATGGAATATTATTGTTCTGTAAGAAATGATCAAAATGATGAATACAGAAAGGCTTGGAAAGACTTTCATCAACTGATGCTGAGTGAAATGAGCAGAACTAGGGGATCATTATACACTTCAACAACAATACTATATGAGGATATATTCTGATGGAAGTGGATATCTTCAACATAGAGAAGAGCTAATTAAATTCCAATTGATCAATGATGGACAGAATCAGCTACACCCAGAGAAGGAACACTGGGAAATGAGTGTAAACTGTTAGCATTTTTTTTTGTTTTTCTCCCCCCGTTATTTTTACCTTCCAAATCCAATTCTTCCTTTGCAAAAACAACAACAACAACAAAATTCGGTTCTGCATATATATATTGTACCTAGGATATACTATAGCATATTTAATATGTACGGGAATGCCTGCCATCTAGGGGAGGGGGTGGAAGGAAGGAGGGGAAAAATTCGGAACAGAAGGGAGTACAAGGGATAATGTTGTAAAAAAATTACCTATACATAGGTACTGTCAAAAATGCTATAATTATAAAATTAATTTTTAAAAAAAGTTTTTTATTATTATTTTGGTTTTTTACATATTCTTCTTGGAGATTTATATCTTTAAGTTTTTTTTCTACTCATCTTGTGTTTAAGATCAATATGTTTTGATTACAAGGAAAACTTTTTTTTTTAATGTTGTTAGTTTTTTAGTTTCTCTTCTTCAATATTGTCCTTTACTTTGCATGTATTTCCATTCTCAATCAGTTTTTTTCTCTTTTTTTAGGTGAGTTTTTGCCACTGTGAAATCAAATTTTTCTAGTGTGGAAATTATTTTTTGCTGTGAAAGCTATAAATTCTGCTTGCGCAATTCTTTTTTTTTTTTCCTAGAACCGTTTGGGAACAGCCTGCCGTGGTTCCACGCTCTCTTGGGAATTCATGGGATCCTCTGCCTCATCAATTGTCGATTAATTTATTTTTGTCATATATTTATTCATGGATGATTCGGACTCATTTAGCTCATCTGGAGGCCACATTCCCTTCTGTTATTAATATCTCCCCTGTTGGTTTATCTGCTTGTGCCCAGGGTCTTTAATTGAATTTGTTCCTCCTGAAATATTTGGTAATTTCAGACTCTTTTCTTTAAATTCCTATATTGCTTACATTTTCTCCACACACACTGAATTCCCACATCTATTAGCATCTTGCTCTCAATACTGTTGTTCCTCAGTTGTCTGGCTGAGCACTATTAGTAGTGTGCTACCACTCTAGTATCCAAGGCAAAGCAAACGTTTCGTTTTTGACTTTCCATATTGTAGGGGGATAAGAGAAGAGTAGAGTTCTGTCACAAGTTAGTATTTTGGTTTATAGACCCTGCCTGAACTGGCCAGTGGAGGAGTGGGTTCTGAGCTAATATGTGAGGGATTAGCTTTTTTTTTTTTTGTTAATTCATAAGGTTTTACCTTTTTAGGATTCTTGATTCATGCACACAAATGAAATTTCTTTATCTCTTGCACATAATTCCTCTTTTGGAGAAGTTTGGGGACAGCTAGATAGCAGAGTGGATAGAGCATTGGCCCTGGAGTGAGGAGGACCTGAGTTAAAATCCAATCTCAGACATTTGTGACCCAGGGCAAACACTTACCCCAACTACCTCACACATAGAAAAATAAAGAATAAGTCTGACTGGTCAAGAGAATCATATAATTCCCCATCTAGTTGGTCATATATGTATGCATCTCTTAAATGTTTCAATGACATTCTATTTTTTTTACTTTTTAAAATCAGTATTTTTATCTACTCATTTATCATCCTTCAACTCTTCTCCTTTAGGATTCACTTCTTTATTTTTTAGGTCGCCATTATAGAAAACACTCACACCTTTCCACAAAAGGCATTGGCATGATATAGAATCCAATGCTAGTTAATTGACAATCCTTCTCAATGTAGCACTTGTGATGTACTTAAAATCAGGATAGTTATCTCCAGGAAAAAGGAAATGTATGAGCCTAAGAAAGGAGCTCAAATAAAAACATACAGTGATATCTGTCTCCTTATTAGAATACAAAAATACTTTTAATTTACAAATGAGAATTAAAGGATGGAGATAAATTGCATTATCTTCTGTACATCAGAAGTTCATGACATCCTATCCTCTAAACTACTTCTTATGAGTACTACCAAAGCTTCAGAAATAACAACAGTTCTACAATTTCAACAGCCACATGCTTACCAGAATAAATTGGATTCTCTCCACTATTTGAGATGTCAGTGAAGCAGGGACTGCATAATTAGGTCAGACCTGATTATCTAGAACAAGGGCAATTTTCTTTACATCTTTGTATAGAGCCTCTTGAAATGGCAAAGGCTGAACATTTGGGCACATCAGAGAAAATGTCCAAAATAATGTCAGTTAGAAAAGATTTAACTACATTTTAATTCAAATGATATTTTCTATTAATGCCAGGGCAAGAAACCTATTGTACAGAGAAGTCCACTTCATTTGCTTTATAGAAGAGCTGCCCAAATACATTCACATTTGAGTCTTCTTTAGTGATCATTTCAATATTCACTTTACAATTAATGCTGCTTTTTATGAGATTGTGGAAAGTAAACCAATTCCTGTTCAGCTTCTAGGTACTGAATTTATTATAAAAAGTTACATACTTAACTCTCATAATGAAACTGAGGTTATCAAATGATATTAACCTGGGATTAATGTTGATTAAAGCTAGTTAGTCAAATAATACCATTGCGTCTATTTTCCCTTCCTGAATTAGAATTAGCACCATCCTCTAATACAATTCTAAAAATATTAAATCTATTAAGAAATTCAAAGACTGATTTTTCAGGGTTTTTTCTCTTTTCTCTTTTCTTGAGACTCTGCCAAACAAAAAGTCAATAAATATTGCTTGGTAATTTAAAACAGAAAGCATAACATCTCATACATAGAGAGTGTCCAATAAGTATTTATTAAATAAGTGATTATTTTTTTTCTGTTGGTTAAAAAAGCTACCTCACTGTTGGTGAGGGTTGGCAAAATAAACATTTAAATCCTAAAAGAAACCATTGGACTAACACATGACAACTCTGAGTGTAGGCTTGGATCATCAGTTCTGATCTCACTATGATTTACAAGACCTTTTCTTTTTCCTTGACAAAGCTACAAATGCGATTTCACCATGTAAGGGCACTGACATTAGCCACTTTGCTTGTCAAAACATGAAGACATAGAAATAGCCACTATTGTAACTATGATATTTTTTAATGGATCAAAACCACTTTTAAAATGTCCAATTTTGTCTACAGCATAAACAACATACTAAGTGAATCAAACTTCAAGTTGGTTTAACTGCAAAATGATTTTCTTTACTTGAAAATATTTTTCCCTATAATGGGTATCCAATATCTTACATGCCAGTAGTTTAAGCAGAATTTACTTTAAAAAGAAAATAAAACAAATATCTTTATCTCCAAGGTTTTTTTTTTTAGCTTTAAAAGAAGTCAAGGTCTACAACACAACTGGAAATATCATCTAATCATATTCCCCAGCTCCTTAGCAAGACCAGGCATTCCTGAAAAATAATGGTTAGCCCAATACATCTTAAGAAAAGAACACTATTGAGATCAGAGCATCTTATAGGACTTAAAAATTTAAATTCTTCCAAATCCCTAATCTGAATTCTTCCTACTTAAATCTAAGTTCATTTCCCCAGTCATGGGGTGCAGGTGGGGGTGGCAACCAAACAATATTTTTTAATATCCCTCAATACTCTGTAATTTCTCTGAAGTAAAATCCTGGTATTTATAAACATTTCATTAAACCACATTTCTATCTAATTATTAAAATAAGATAAAATACCTTCAGCTTCTTGGATGGATTTTTTATGAGGGAATTTATGGAAATATGTGAACAAAATCAGATATGGAGAAGCTGGGGTCTATTCTAATGAAAGAAGTATCCATATCAGTGAGATTAAGGAACCATCAAAATGTTAAGATGACCTTGTTTAGTATCACTACAGTATCTTTTTAATACTTGTATCCTCCTTGACATATTAACAAAATTTTGCATATCATTTTGCTAGAGGAGATAGCTCCTTACTTTGTTTCATGTTTTTACTCACATGTATTCTCAAAAAAATTATATTTCATATTGAAATCTTTCTGGTTTCATAACTAGGCTAAGAAAAAAATCTTTCTGGAAAGTTTGATAAAAATCTATTTTACAGATTTTGAGTTATAATGCTATAAAAAAGGGTTTTTCTTGAAAAGAAATTTTGCAGATGCTTTCTGTTACTTGCAAGCAGTTGTAGTAACTTTTTTTTTCTTTACATATTATTGATTTTCTATAAAAGGATGTTCAGAGAGGAAGGACACAAGCAAATATTATAAATACATACCTGCCTAGAAGAAAAAGAAGAGACACACGTTTTAAAATGACAAGCCCTACACTTTATTCAAGGGAGCAAACACCTAAATGGCTTAACCCCACCCCCACCCCGATTTACTGTGTAATCCTGAATAGGGATGTGTAATTTGCCTTGTTGAAAAATTTGTTTATGACACATAGTTATGGATGTTTGCCAATAGCTCAGTGTGTTCGTTAACTTAGGAAACGTGCAGAATAGTGTAATGCCTCAAATGTCTCTGTACTTCCATTGTCAGCACAAAAAAAGGAACACAGTCCTGCCACAGACTGCATGGCATCCTGAGTTAGCCCAGAAAGTAATGACTCTTAGATCATCAGGACCAAAGGGCTTTACAGGTTTTCAAAGTAAACCCCAATGCCCATCTGTTAAAGTCTGGAGAAGCACACTGAATGATGTGTCACTTTTCCTTGGTTCTCGGGCTTCACCCAAATTCAATAAAGAAATACCCTACTAAGAGAATCCTCTGTTGCTCCACCAAATAAGACCATTATTAATGAAGGGGGGTGGGTAGAGGGAATTACTTTGGACTTCGAATATTTAAAGAGTATTGAATATATATTAGCTAAAGTTAGCAGAAACTTCTAAATATTTCAAACTAGATGTTTGAAAAAATTTCTCTGCTAATTTAAAAAAGTAAACAGCATTGAGGATTAGAACAAGAAAGTACCTAACTATAATAAGAAATCAGTAATAGTAAAATATTGGGTGACTTCATCAAGTTTGTCTTTATTTTTCCCTAATAATAGAATAGAATACCTTTTATACAGAATAGAAATCAAACTGACTCCTAAGAATCCAAAAGAATTATCAGTAATAGAAATATGCATATATATTTTCTTTTTACTTAAATTCAGGATACAGAGGTCTATAAACTCAACTTTTTTTTTTCTTTCAAAGGGGGTAATCTATTGTTTGATATTTAAGGTCATTTGATTGCCTGCCTTTTGATATTTTTGAAAGTTCAATTTTTGGGGGTTAAAGTTTGCTTTGTTCAAAATGATTAGCAGCTAGACACTGAGAATATTTGATATGAAGGAGGCGTATATTTCTAAATTTACATGTTACATAAATACAGCAACAAAAATTCAGCAATAAAACTGGAAAAATGCTCTTCAAAGCAATTTTCCATTTAGGCAGAGTTTACTTATATAGAGTTTGATGCCATACATGAAAAGAGAATGACCAAATCAAATTATTAAAACCCCAAGATTCCCAGGCATGCTGAAGATGGACAGACTATTCAATAAAAATAGCTTTTTTTCATCACAAGTAACAGCAAAGTTATCTCACTTCTAGAAAGCAGTTGAATCAATGTATGCATTTTGCATACTTGAAAACTACCTTTATTCTGAAGTGATGAAACCACATTTTACATCCTATTAATGCTACAGAGCCAACAAAATTAGGCAAAATCCAAGCCCACAGATCATCAATAAAACAGTGCATTATACTTGAACCAGAGATTCAGTGTGGCAGGTGAAGATAAAAGATATAAAGTAAGCAACAAGTCATTTTCTAATCTTAGTTGAAGAACATGAAGCTGGGTGGGTTGGAAGTGGGAAATCACTTTGAATTTACATTTGGACATAGAGAAATCTAATCACATAAGACCCCCAAAATCCTATTTTCTGGCAAGTCACTTTTAGAGTATTTAACACAAATGGCCTCACTCTCCTGCTGAAACCTTGGTGTAGGACCAAGAGAGAAGGAAGCAATGCCTTGCTTCACACAATTCAAAAACCTCTGGAGAAATTCAGACTTGATTCTGTTTAAAGAAAGAAGCATATGACAAGAGGGCGTGGTGAATGGCAGAAAGAGGTTTCAGCATCCTGACAAGGACATCAGCCCATGAAAGAAAAGTGCCAACAATGGACAAGCAACCATAGTTTTTCCACCTGATAACTGTCAGCCACAAATGGAAATGTCCTATTTTAAGCTTTGAATATTGGTTTCTTTTAAAGGGAAAACAAATGGCCAATGTGTTAAGCTTATATGCAACACCAGTTCTAGGGAAATCATGATGGACAGCAAAATATAGCTAAAATAAATGTAAAGGAATGATAGAAGTGGCAACATTAGTTCAACTTGGATAAGAATCGGGGCCATAGTTCAATCACAGATGCAATGATATTGCTATAGTTGTTGCTGTCAGTTCCACAATTATTTATTTTTTCTTTACTGGGGCTTAAAATTTCATAAGATTTTATCTTGCTTCTTTCTAGCAAGTCATATGAAAGCTCTAAAGAAGAGATATATTTAAGAGTTAACTCAATGTTACAGAAGAAAAGACAGATTAATCTTTATATATGTAAACACACATATGTGTGTGTATACACACACACATACATACATGTGCCATTCCTTTGCTCAAAATCTTTCAATGATTTTCTACTGTTTGCCAAATAAAGTTCAATGTTCTTAGCTTTGCAATCAGAGAGCTAACTAATCTTTCTCTCTGGCTTTATCCTATATTCCTCAATTGCAAGTATCTCTAACTTTACAACTTTACTAGTCTCCTTAAATGGCCTCACTCTTTCCTAGTTCACTACCTTTGTTCAAATATTTCTCAATGCCCAGAGTACTCTTTACTTCTATCTCTTAAGGTTTTACTCATAATTTAAAGCCAATACAATTGTTTCTTCTTTTTTACAGTCTTCCTTGATTCTACCAAACTTTTCAAATAGTTCACTGTTTTGTCAACTGAACATATATTATTTTGCAGTACTTATTTGTACATGTAATTTTTCTTTCTTGTAGTCAAGAGTACAAGGAGAGTGTATTATCTAAATTTTTTTTATTTTCCTAAGTACCTAATTTCTGGGAGTTTGCAATTGGATCTGTGATTTCATTGGTATAGGCAACACTAGGATGATGAAACTATCAATGCAAGTCTACACAATCTGTGACTTAAGAATCTCAGAAAGCCTTAGACTCTTCTAAGACATATGTAATTTGTAATTGAATGCATTACCTTAAATGTGAAAAACACTACATATAAAACAAGTAATATTATTACAAATAATGATGAGATTAAATAATCATACATAATCAACCATGGCTCAAATGCATTCCAGCCATAAGAAGCTCCCATAAGGTTTTCTAACAGATGAAAATCTTTTAACAAATGAAGAAATTATTTAATGGTCAGTGATTTATGAAGACCAGAAAAGTCAGCACACTAAGATCAAAAGACAATTTAAAATGTGATTTAGTTTAGGAAAGAGATGTTTGGAAAAATCTGGACAAAAAGTTTGAAAACATTGTTAACAAACACCACATTTTCTTGGAATATGCATTGCTTAGCCTGAAGGTGACCTTTCAAATGGCCCAAGCAATAATACCAAATACACTGATAATGCCAGACCATGATTCTAAGGGGGTGGAAAAGGCACTTGACATTTCTGTAATTTAGTTTCTAGTCCCTCTTCTTAATGATGTGATATGATTAAAGAGATAGTAGATAAAGAAGAAGGACTGATAATAACAGAAGATGAAGGAAGAGCTTTTTTTCCTTTATCCCTTATCCTTACTCTTTTTGATTGTTAGCATGCTGATATCAGATTTCAAGAAATCCAATGTCATTATTATAGCATTTTGTATATCGAGGCCAAGATGTTATTTTCAGTTGTTTCAATTGTACTTGAGATCCCCATTTGGGGGTTTTCTTGACAAAGATACTGGAATGGTCTGTTATCACTTCTCCAGCTCATTTTACAAATGAAGAAATGAGTTAAACAGAAATAAGTGACTTAACCAGAGTCATACAGGTAGTGAATGTCTAAGGCCAGGGTTGAATATAATATGAGTCTTCCTGATCCCCTAGGGCTGGTACTGTAACCATTGCATCACCTAGAGTTGACCACAGAATCAAGATGTGACTACAAAAAAAAAAAAAATCACTAGTTCAAGATTAAGATTTTTTTTCCCTATGGCTTTATGCTTGGCTGAGACAGTTTGCTTAAAACTAAACATACTTTCTTGGAACAATGTGCCATATAAGAGATAGATTATTCAGTCTTAGGAACCAAAAATCCATCTGAAAAAGATGAAAGGAATAAAAAGCTTTCTGAAGCCCTTAAAAACTTAATGTCAAACAATTGTAGATTCAAGGTCAAGTAAGTAACCTTGACTACTAAAGGAGGCTATGAAAAACCCAACCTCTAATGCCTCTAATATATTAATATTCATGCTTTAATCATCCCTAATATTCAATGCCTCTAGACTTTATTACTAAAAAGTTTTGTGCAAATTGGTTCATATATAATGATGTGGCTGACCATGCTATTTGTAAATTATCTAAAGTTTAAAATGGAAGTTTCTAAACAGAAGAGAAACTATAGATTATTCAATCTGTGAGTAGAAAATGCTACAAAAATGTAAGGTAGTAATAATATAGCTCTATTAACTAGTCATCATAAAATTCATTTATTCATATGTTTGGCAAAGGATATGTATATATTTGGGGATTCAGAAGCTTCCAAGATTAAAGAGATGATCAGACCCTACTTTTTTTTCCACCATTTAGCAGTAAATGCTCTCTAAAATAGGTAATTTTATTCTATATTGAATCAGCATCTAGACCAAAAAAATTAAAGTCCACAGACAAAATGAATGTATTTGAAGCCAAATTTATTTTTTAAAAAAAATCTGGTATAGTCAGCTAGCTTTTGGTCTTATGAAAAGTTACAAATAAATGGCTTCTGAAATGATTTTCTGGGCATTTCCATACATATGTTCTGCCCATTTTTTCGTGATTTTTGGCTTCAAGCCCACTGCCAGTCCTATTAGTATAATGCCCCACAGCTATTCACACACACACACACACACAACACACACACACACACACACACACACACAAAAGCATTTGCCCAGAGTTCCTGATATTTCATTTAAAAAATCTTAGCTCCCTTTGAATGCAATGACATCACTAACAGCTTTTCTCTCTTCTCAACTTTGCTTTGAAGTTTACAGCATCTTATATTAACTTTCATCTTCATTCCTAAATCTAATTTTGGGGATCTTTTAGCACTATAAATGTTTAGGAGAATAAGGAGAAAAGAAGAAAAAAGTATAAAGAGGAACCTGCTTCATATTGTGGTTTTCATATTTTGGTCTAAGTTATTTGATATTCCTTTATACACACATTCTCATTACTAAAAGGAAATACTCTAACAAAGACAGCTATTACCACAAAGGTGTCAGTAAGTTCATCTCCAATTTATGATGTGATTTATCTATTAATTTTTCTGACTCAGTCTTTAAACTTTAATGTATGCTGTATAGGTTCAATAAAAAGATTACTATTTCCCCAGATCTTTTGTTCAATATTTCATTGAGGTGTTGTTCACTGATGATATGTATCTGTAATAAGGTTCAGGTGACTAAAACTAAAAAGTCCCTACAGGATACTGAATCAATAAGGAAAAATTAATTCCCTAGAAAGCGGGATATAAGATTTATATGGCATAAATACTGATTTTATAGCACAGTTATGCATATAGTCATGCAGTGAAACTTACTTATTCAGCTAGTGGTAGTTCTCTAAATAAGTGATCTTTCTGGCAAATAGTCTTCAGCTGTAGACTTATATACTACTATTTGCCATCAAAGTCAATAATAACACAGTATTTTATTTTAAATACAAAGCAGCATTTGATAGCATGCAGGGTCAATGATGCCCTTTTCATATAAATACAACACTTTGTGCTATGCTCTTCTACAATTAACACAGCTAGCCTTTTCCAGGCCTGCAAGTCGACATCCTCAGTGTGCATGCTGCACCAAACCTGATACAATGAACCATGTGGAAATATTCATGGTTCCAGTAAAAAAAAAAAAAAAACACAAGGCTCTTTCCTTAATGAAAATGTTCCTGTCTTCCTAAGGAATCATCTTATCTTTACCCTTTTAGAAATTTTCTCTACTTAAAAAAGGATTATTAAGTCAAACTTGATCATAGCTAAATTTCCTGTCTTATCCTGATGTCTGTTACTTATGAGGCAAGCAGTAGAATATGCTAAATAAGAGAGAAGAGCAAACATGACAAATCTGTATCTTTTTAGGCTAACTTTCTTAATTGTTTGGCCAAGGTTAAAAAATTAAAATTACTTTGCCTTCTGTGGAGCTCACAATGACAAGCCAATAGAATATAAACAAAATGAGCCTAGAATTAATAATTCATGCCAGGTAACCCACACCCAAATGTGACCAATGTTTGATCTCTTGACAATGCTATTTGGGAGGTAAGGAGCAAAAATGAAGCCTATCTTACATGTGAATTTGTTACAAACAAGACCTAAATCTAAAATTAAATTCCTTTGGAAAGGATCCATCTTGGTACCAATGTGTTTACTGTCTTCAGAGTAACTTTGTGATGTGTCAGACAGATTTTTCTTTATCACATTCACATATATCAGCAGTAGTACTTCTGCTTCTTATTCTTTGGCTACTACAATTGTCACACTGAATCTTTTATACACAAGTATATTACATTCTGGTAGAATAATAAAATGGTTCCAGAAATTGCGTATGATAATACCAATAGGAACACCTACTGTCCCTGAAGTGAATCCATAAAGCAATGATCTAAAAATTATTAAGAGGACTCTTTCACTCCTGCTGTCATCTAAAACCAAGAAACATCAACATCATTAAGAATTTTTTAACCACAAAAGAAGCATAATGACCTTTTCTAGTCAGAGGCAATATTGCTTCTCATACTTAAAAGTACTACAACATTTTATCTAGACTGGTATATTTGTTATAGCCCATATATCGTATACTATCACCTATCTCCCTGCTTTTTCATACTGACCTTCTTATCTGTAATATGCTTCCTTTCCATTTGTGTTTCCCACCTCTCAGAATCCCTTGCTTCCTTTAAAAAGCTTCACCACACAGGCCATCTTCTACTTTGGTGGGCCTTTTCCCCTTACTCCCCTTTGAAGCTCAAAGCAAAGGCATTTTTCTGAAGTAGCAGTGTAAGGACAGTAGTGATGAGATCTCCCCTAACCCTGGGATCTGTGCTCATAAATACACATAGCAGCAGTGGGAAGAGGGGACCCACAGAGAGTCACATATAGGAGAACAACTATATCTCTTACCAGCTCCTGACTGCTTTCTTCTTCCTTCTTTGACAGATACTGTCATGCCAATCGCTTGGGAAATTTGCTATCAGCATGTACTGGCTTTAAAGTCAGAGGACCCAGGTTCAAATATCACCTCTGACACTTAGTTCCTGTGAGATCTGGAACAAGTCACTTAATGTCATCTGGGCTCAGTCTTCTCATTTATAAATGAAGGAGCTGGAGCAGAAAGTACCATGAGATTCTTGTTCTAGATTTCCATTATCATGAGCATGTCTTTTCACTGGCCCTATCCAGAAAAGTTCTGGGAAGGTATTCATCACTGTAATACTGAAAGAGGCACTGCATCCAGGTACCCCTATTGATAATGACATCATGCTGACATTTTTCTGTTCCAGAGGTTTCATGGATGGTCCTGGTGAAATCACCTGAAAAGTCCTTGTAATATAGCACAGAGTTTTATGATACATTAAAGGTATGCTTTCAGATCCTGGAAGACCATAATAACCTCAATAGACTCAACAAACATTATTAAGTGATTACACATCCAAATCACTATGCTAGGTATTGAAGGAGTAGTAAAATGAATAAGAAATGATACAGGTCCTAAATTCTAGCAGAGAAGATAAGGCAATCAACCAATTCATATTTACTAAGAACCAAAGAGCATGCAAATGCTGTGGATTCAAAGTCAATCATCAAACTACCCATGCCTTCTATTCTAATGGAAGAGAAAATAAATGTATATATAGGCATATAAGAGATATATAAAAAAATAGATACAAGGTAAACTCAGAGAAGAGGCATTAGTAGCTAGTGAAGAAAGGAAAGGTCTCTAGTAAAACCTGATACTTGAGCTGAAGGAAACCAGGGATTCCCTGGAAGGAAGAAGGAAGAAGACTGCCAGTGTAAAAGAATGAAGCATCTTGTGGAGGAACAATGGTCACAACAGGATGGGTGGACTACAGTGGGAACTAAGTGGGCACAACGGATAAAGCACTGGGCATGGAAAGAAGACCTACATTCAAATCCAGCCTCAGACACTTCCTATTTATGTGATTCTGGGCAAGTCAATTAATCATGGTCTGCCTCAGTTTCCACGCTGTAAAATGATAGTAATAGCATTTTCCTCACACAATTACTATGAGGATCGAAAAAAAAAACATTTGTAAAGCACTTGGCACATAAGTACCTAGTAAATCCTTGTTCTTTCCTTTCCTCCTTCCTTCTTCATTGACCACAAAGTAGAGAAAAATATATAGGGAGATGGGAAATATAGAAAAATGCTAGGTTGTGATGATCTTTAAATGCCAAAGAGAGGAATTTATATTTGATCTAGAAGTGACAAAGAGTCGCTGGATTTTGTCAAATAGAGGCATAAAATGACTACTGATTATGGGAAGATTAGAGTGGGGAAAGACTTGTAATAGATGCACCAATTAAGAAGCTCCTCAATAGTACAGAGGAAAAGTAACTAAATTATCCTGGTGCCTGTGTGAATGGAAAGAAGAGGATGTGTGTGTGTGTGTGTGTGTGTGTGTGTGTGTGTGTGTGTGTGTGTGTGTGTGTGTGTGTGTGAGATATGTGATTGAGGTAGAACAAGATTTGGTTGTTGAGTGGAAAGTCAAGGATGACATTGAAGTTGCAAAGGATGATTAGAAAGATTATGGTGCCCTAAACTTAATAATAAAGTTCAGAAAAGCAGTACTTTGGAGTTGGGGAAGGAAATGAATTCAGTTTTGTATATTTTAAATTTGAGATACCTATGGAATTATCCAGTTTTAAATGCCAATAAGCAAATGGCACATGGCACTAGACCTTAGGACTAAAACTAAAATAATTTGGGAGCTTTTATGAAAGTAATAATAATACAAATAAACTAGTTAGTGTTTATAGGAAAAAGAGAAAAGGGCCCGGGATAGTATACCAAAATATACATACATTCACTGTGGATGATTATCAGCAAAGAAGACTATGAAGTATTGGTCAAAGAGGTTGGATGACAACCATGAGAGAACAAGGTTATGAAAATCCAGCAAGAATATTCAGAAGGAGAAAGTAGTCAACAATATTTCAAAGGCTGAATATGGGAGAAATGAGGAAAAGGAATTAGATTTATTCATTAAGAGTTAACTGGTTAGATAGGCTCACATTTAACCATAATAATGACCATTAAAGTACACTAAGTATATCAGTCACAAAGCATTTATTAAACACTCTGCTAGAATACAAAGAAAGGCATAAGTACAAAGTACAACAAAAGCTCTGAGGAGAAAAACCCAAATATTTATGATTTATTCTATATAGTCACTCATAGAGATAAGGCTCTAATAGCCAATCACAGGATCACAGGTGAGGGAATCCTTCAAGACCCAACTCAAAAACTCCTCCCTTTTCTGATTCCCTAACTGAAAGTTTTCTTTCACCCATAGTGCCTAGCTGTAAGCATTTAATAAATCTTTTGGATTCAAATGAATTCAGATTTCTAACAAAACACCTTCTTTATCTCTCCTTTTAGCACTTAACATGTGCATCCTTGTTTTCATAGTTATTTGAGTTAATGTTCTCACTTCTTGACCCTCCAACCTAGCTCTTCTTCCAATTAGACTATAAATCCCTTCATGGTAGAGTCTGTGTATTATTTTAGTTTTGTCTCCCCAGTATCCAAGGGAGGCTAAATGACTACAGAGGAGGCAATGAATAAATGTTTATCAAATTGTTTTGTTAAATTGTTAAATGTTAAATATTTTGTTAGATTTTCTTTCCCTAAGATAGTAAGAAAGCATGAGATGGTGACTAAAATCCTAGCCAAGAGATCAGGAAACTTGAGATCAATTCTAGGTATGGCCCAATTGACTAGGTGAGCTTGAATAACTAGTCTGAGGCTCACAGTTTCCTTATCTGAAAAAGTAAGGAGTTGGATCAGATATATTTTGAGGTCTTCTCCAGCTCTAACAATTTACAAATCCATAAGTAGAGGAAGGGGTAACATAGAAATGTTTTGCTATGTAGAGTACTGAAGAAATTCACATTAGATGACCATGATATTGTCACTAAAGTCAGAAATAAGGTCAGTTGTTGTGAAAGGGAAGCAAAATGGAAAAGATTTAGGGGTGGTCAAGTTGGGTTAACATAGAGGAAGTTAATAAAATATGAATAAAATAATTGTGGTAAAGCAATAAGGAGCCAGTTGAAATGAGAGAACATCAATTCCTTGTGTGATTTTCCAAAGAAAAACTCAGAAGCCTTTGACAAGAATAAAAGGTTGAGGATGGTGATCATTACCTAGAATTAATCATTAGGAGTTAAAGGATGACAAAACATAAAGGGAGTGAGAGATTCAAGGGTAGAAGGAGGCAAATGTATTCATTTTAAATGTATGATTTTTTGAAATAAAGAGAAGCTGGAGGCAGCTAGGTGGTGCAGTGGATAAAGCACCAGCTCTGAAGACAGGAAGACCCGAGTTCAAATATGACCTTAGAAATTTAACACTTTCTAGCTGTGTGACCCTGGGCAAGTCACTTAATCCCAATTGCCTCAGCAAAAAAAAAAAAAAAAAAAAAGAAAGAAAGAAAAAAGAAAAGAAAAAGAAAAAAAAAAGAAAGAAAGAAAGAAAAAGAAACAAAGACAAGCTAATATGATTTGTCAGTTTTGTCAACCATTAGGCTAACTATTAAGATTACAGAATTAAATGATTTTTTAAAAAAATAACCACAAATTGTTATGTGTAGACTTAAGAGAGCCTCAAAACTGGATATGGCTATTTTATTTTGTTCTTGAAGAGGACCAGAATGACATCAATATGTTGGAGTCAAAGTAAATGTGTCTGACTAGAGCTGATCACACCAGCATGAGCTTAGAAGTCCCTATCACCGGTTAAGCACAAGAGTTCACAAGAACATTTGGAATGAAGATGACTCTAAATTTGCACATCTCACTTTTCTTTTGAGGTACTGCAATTCCATTTCACTCATTGAGCACAATGCCTTCTTTGATGTGGGCATATCATGTTGGATGGTCCTTTGCTAGTATCTCCTATGTCTCATAATCGATTTCAAAGTTCTTCAGAGAGATCCTGAGAGTCTGTGTATTGATTATTCTGATCTTCATATGATCACTTACCTTGTGAGAGTTCTCTGCAAAACAGTCTTATAGACAAACATATTTGGCATCATGGCTAGCCCATCAGAGCCCATTTACTGCAGTAGAGTTGGAATGCTTGGCAGTTTAACTTAAAAAGTTAAATTTGGAAGTTTAACTCAATTACCTTATCTTACCAGGTGATCTTCAGAAGCTTCCTGAGACCATTCAAATGGAAGCGACTCAGTTTCCTGGCATGGTACTGCTATATTATTCAGGTTTTACAGGAATGCAACAAAGAAGTTAGCACAATGACTCTGTCAACTTTTAGTCTGATAGGCAGTCTAATATTTTTTCTCTCCCACATTTTTCCTAGTTGAAACTATAAGTTAGGTCTGGCAATGCATAGATCAATCTCATCATCAATGTGTACATCCCTGGAAAGTAAAATGACAGGATTAAGTGAATTTACCAAAGGCATTCGATATTTCTCCGCTAGCTTTAATCACTGTATTCCATGAATAAATTGTATGGTGTTCACTGGTGAAGAATTTGTATTTTTCTTGGTGTTAATTGTTAGCCCAAAATGAGAACAAAGAGTGGAGAATAAATTCATACTTTATTGCATCTCACTCTCAGAGGCTGCATTGAGGGCACAATTATCTGCAAACAAACAAACAAACAAACAAAAAATCATGCAGCAAATTTCCCTCCACTTTAGTCTTGGCTTGCAGCCTTTTCATGTTATATAATTTACTGTCAGTGCAGTATCTAACCTTGATGACATTTTTGTCCTCAGTGAAGGCATCTTGACAACATTGATGAAAACATCACACTACTGCCACAGGAGCAAGCATACAATCTTGCTTCACTCTATTAGACACAGAGAAAGTACCAAAGCATCAACCATTATTCAGAAGCCATACAAGTATGCTATCATGGAAATGGCATATAAAATTGATTAACTTTTTAGGCAACCAAAATTCCGCCATAATTTTCCACAAACTGTCATGATTGACAGTATCAAAGGCCTTGATCAAATCAAAGAATGTTGTGTACAGACTTCTGTTCTGCTTCTGGCATTTCTTTTCAAGTCTGTCAAGCAGCATTGCTGGGCTCTTTCTGAAGTCACACTGACTTCTCAATTAGATATCTTCCAGTTGAAGAATCAGCTTATTAAGGAGGACACAAGCAAGAATTTTGTCAGCAATGAATAAGAAAGAGTCCCTCCCTGTGGTTGTCAAAGGTTAGAAGGATGAGAATATTTAAGGTTACCTAGAATTAATAACTAGGAGTAAAAGTGGCAAACACAGAGATTGAAAGATATTGATGTGGAAGCAAATGTATCATTAAAATGGATGATTTAGAAGCTAAAGAGTAGTTAATATTATTTCTAAGACTGTAGAATTAAGCTATTTTAAAAATTCTATACTGTCAATGATTATCTTTGATTTATTAAGCACAAATTGTCATTTGTCTACAGATTTAAGAGAACCTTAAAACCGGAAGATACTTAGGGATCACCTGTTTTATTGTTTCTCCAACATCAATCCATGAACCCGCAGCTTTCTGTAGTTAATTTTTTTATTGATTACAAAATTGATGTTACAGAAGTTTTGTTTTGTTTTGTTTTGTTTTTCTTGCTGAGGCAATTGGGGTTAAGTGACTTGCTCCAGGGTCACACAGCTAGGAAGTATTAAGTGTTTGAACATTTGAATTCAGGTCCTCCTGATTTCAGGGCTGGTGCTCTATCTACTGTGCTACCTAGCTGCCCCCTACCCTAAGTTCTTAAAAATTCTTTTTAACAAAATGATTATTAATTTCTGTATTTTGGGCCTCCTACTACCAAGTTCCCTCTTCTCACCTAAAAGTTCTCAGACAGTTAATGAAAGGCTACAAAGTTAAGCTGCAGATGGTGCAACAGTCAATGATAAAGAGTTTATATTTTTTACTGGTCCTCAGTACAGTTTTGCAGGGCAGAAGCATTGATTTAATGCAATCTTTCTATCTACACCAGCCAGCCAGCTCAATGTTAAATGCCTTCACAATAAAAATAAAAACAAGAAGCTTCACAACCATATCTCTAGACTGCTTGAAGAAGAAGACTAGTTTAAGATATCCATGGAAACAATAAGGAGTAGGAGGTGGTTCTGAAATTCAATATTCCACATGGCTATAACTACCACATAACAGTAAAAAATTATGCCTCTGACTCTGAAAGGATTCAAATGACCTGGCAATTAAGATATTATTCTTAACAAAGGGGGAAAAAAGTATACACAGCAAAAAGAACTTTTGTCCAAAATTTTACAAAAATGTATAACAAAGATCAAATAATAAAATGGAAGTACTCCATGGATAGACTGCTACCACACCAAAGGCCATATTCCTTTCTGGAAAATGCTTATGAAGCAATAAATAGTGCTCTCTACCATAGTCCACAACCTCCACTTCCTCACAGAAGACAAAGGGATCTAGAGAAAATGCTTTTAGTCTATCTTTCAACATAAGCAAGCAAAGAAGTTACCAAGAGGTGACATTATACAGTTTATAACAACCTGAAAGTTGGATTACAGTTAGAGACAGAAAAGAATAGTAAAATCTAAGCCTGTCATGCATGTCATTTTTTCAGTAACAGAGAAACTATTCTCTCCAAGCCCTCCCCCCTGCCCTCCCTTGGCTAAGTGTGGAAGGAATATCACAAATTTTTCAAAAAGAAGGTGGCTTTGCCAATGAAACAATAGAGAATTTTAAATTTCCTGAGTTACATGGGGAAAACACTCAAGACTTTAGGATGCCAAAACATCAGTGCGAACCAATTCTTCTAGTCAACAGAGACAGAATGACAGATACTAAAGAGAGTACTAAACTTAAAAGGGTGGAAGATCTAGGTTCAAAGACCACCTTGGACTTTTTCTGGCTATATGGCCAAGAGCAAGTCATATACTTTTCTAAATCTCAGTTTCTTCATCTATAAAATGAAGATAAGAAACTTAAAACATAACTCACAAGACTGTTATGAGACTAAATTAATGATATTTGGATTGCATGTCAAATGTTTTGTGGGTAACAATCAGATTTCTAAAACTGCTAGTTTGGATAAATAGATAAAAAGGACTTTTCTAAAATCTAAAGTATAAAACTCTGCCAAAGTAAAGAAATAATAGAGTAAATCCAAGAATTATTTACCAAGGTGGGGGGTGATGGTGAGGGTTGGAAAGGGTACAGGGAGAAGGTGATGATTACAGGTGAGATCTAAAAATAAGATGAAAAATGATGAAAGGAATTTAAGGAAATTTTGAGATTAAAAACTCCCCTAGGAAGGTTTCCTTTTATTGAAAATGAAAGAAATAGAAACAAATATGATATATATCCCACAAAGAATCAAAATCACAAGTCAGAGCACTGCTAGTGAATTGTGGGTGAAATATGAATATGAAACAACCTATACACAAACCTAATCTGAACCAGATGGCAACCAACTTTAGGCAGAAAAAAATAAACAAGTCCTTCAAAGTCAAACGAATGCTTCATGAACAATCAACAGCTACCATCACCTCAAAATATGGAAATTAGGTGTTTTTTAAAATTATTTTTAAAAGGGCAACTACCTTGTTTAGGAAACTGATGAAATTTTACATTTATCTGAACAAAGGCTAGTCCTCAGGAGAGCCAACAGCTCAGAATTCTTTCCCCAACTAAAAACCTCTGATTCAATCAATTCAAAGTCTATGTTTTTCATTTGGAGACAAAAGATAAGGTTGGCTGTCACCTTTTGGAAGCAAAGGTCTGGAAAAGCCAGGCTTTTTATCTTTGTTGATGCTTTCCTCCAAAAAATAGCTTTCTTGGAAGAGAAGCTCTTATCATAGGTTCAGAATCTTCAGAATGACCTCTGTGCCAAAAATGAGAACATGTTAGGTTCACCTTTTTTCATGGAGAAAGAAAAGAAGTCCTCCTCATTGCAGTTCAGAAAGACTTTTTGACAAAAGTGGAAATAATGATAATACAGCTATGCTCTAAGCTGGAATTAATCTGGAAATTCTTGTGACCAAGCCACCAAAGGAAGCAATTGTCTTGTCTCTGCCTGCTTCTAGGAGGCAAGTGAGTCAGTTGTCTTTGAATGACAAAGTACTTTAACTTTCAACTTCATTTCCAAAGCAGCTAAGAATGAGTGTGAATCCTTCAAACCCTATCTAAGAGCAGGACTTCTTATCTTAAATACTCAAAGTGACAACTCAGAGACTGTAAGACTTTGCTTATGCCAGTGTTTCAGAGATCTCTCTGGGACTCATAAAGGCTAAGCCAGGAGAGCAAATGCTTTTGGCAATTCCTTCTAAGTCAGCAAGGATGCAAATATGGGCTCAGCCACCTCTAACTGCTGTAGGAGGACCTCGATCCTTGACTTCAGGAAGAAGCACACTAACCAGAGGTTCCCTAAACTCAAAGGCATTCCTCTTTTTTAATATGTCTTTTCCATGCATGTGGCTTCACTGTCACTGGCCCACGAAATGCCAACATTATCACACTACTAGGACAGTGACTGACTATCTCTTTTCCCCTCTCACTTCTCTCTGACGCCCAACTTCTCCCAATTTGTTGATTATGGGGAGGTGGGGAACAAGAAGCAGAGATAGAAAGGGATTAAGAGCATTTTGAGGCATTATTATCAACTATAAATCAGTCTCTTGTCAAATTTGCCAAGAAATTACTAGCTTAAATACAGACTACTGTCACACAATGGTGACTTCGTGCTCTCCAATCAAAAACAAGAGGAAAAAAATGGGTTAGACTGCCTTATGTAGATGTCTTTGGCGCCCCCTAGTGACCATTTAGTGCCACTACATTCCACAACATTCCTGGAAAAGCTCCTATCTGGAATAGGCCCTAAATCTCTACTTCATACCTCTTCAGACCTGTGATTATAGTCTTAGGGAAATATGGTCAGGAAGGGGGGGGATGGGAAGGGAGGAGGGAAGAGGGAAGAGGGAAGAGGGAGGAGGGAGGAGGAGGAATCATGAATAGGAATTCCTCTCAGATCTTCCTCTAGCATCCCTGAGAAGTTTGACCAGAAATAACTTGTCTAAATAACTACCTTATTCAATATGGCTGACAAGGGCAAACTATTCCAGACGTGACAAAAACAAGGTTATTTGAGAACTGTTTCCATCCCTTTTATGGTGACACTGATTTTCATGTAGCAAGGTAGAAAGAAGATTTAATAAAGGAATTTAGACTCAATTCTCACACCCCAGAAAAAGTAGCACCTCCCTTGAAAATTAAGGAAAGCACATTTCCCATTTGAAATATAGCATTTTAAAGAGGTGGACTATATCAGTAAAGTAGCTGTGCTTTAGTCTGACCTTTAAAAAAGTATATCCATTCAAAGAGAAAACTAGTACATTATTCCTGTCATAACATGTCATCAATTAAAAAAACTTTAATATATAAATATATACTTTAAAATATTAATCAATATGAACTCACAATGAAATTTTTAAAACCCAACAGTTTCTATTTTAGTTCATTTTCATATTTATATTTCATGTTCATTATAAAAATTTTAGAGAAACAGTATGTCCACATGGGGGACACAGCAGAAGACATGGATTCAAGCTCTGTCTTCAACCATTATGAGTATAACCAAGGGCAAAACATTGTGGCCTGGGTAACTCTCTCAGACTTATAACTGCAAAAAGAACTGTTAATTTGAAGAAATTACCAATATAGTATTATTTGGAGGCAGTTTCCCAAGTTTCACTCAAACAAGATCACGGGTCTAGGATGGGATTACTTGTTACTAAAAGGTCAGAGCTCTAAGTGTTTATTTTGCAGAGGGAAAAGGAAAGGAGAGAGAGGAAGAAGAGGGGGAAAGTGGAAGGTAAAAGCACTAACTAAAACAACTTAGAATAATACTTCTACACTGCAAAGCACCTTGCTGATCTTATCATCAGGGTCAAAAAAATGGAAGGTGAAACATTCTTGCTTACCTGTTGCTGCTCCTTCACTTTAGCAGTGCCAACCTCTGAAAGGGACAGACTGAGCTTCTCTTGCTGTTCAGAAAGGTATTTCTGATAAAGACTCAGAAGTTCCTGGCACTCTCTATACTGTTGCTGCAAGGGTGAGATGACAAGTTAAGGAAAAAAAATAAACTTCCAAATCTCCCCTCCAGATTATTTTCTAGAAAAGAGCTTCTACCACTAGAGTTCATATGGATATATTAATATAAATTTTATATCTGACATATAACAAATGTATTTTCTTTATTTTTGGATATACTTACCTTTGACCTTAATTTAGTAATGCTATATGAATAAACATATTAAACATAATTATCAGATGTTACAAACAAGCACTGTATATTAAGAATGCCTATCCTAGATTAATTTAAGGTGAAGTTCAGGTATCAAATGTTAACTGCAAAAAGTCATTCTAATCTACCTCAGCTGTTAGGAACTCCTCCCTTTCCAGAAATTACTTTGGATTTTTAAATCTGTATATGTGGTGTATCTCTACCCGTATATGTTCTTCAGAGAAAGACCATGTCATTTTTTTTAATCTTGTGTCTATTTTCAGTGTCAAGTACAGTGCTTTAATATTTAAGAATTGTTCTTTGAAGTGAATATTTAATTTTTTTCCAAATCTTTCTAATAAATACAAAATTTTACCAAAATATCAAAATTTTGGCCTAATATTAAGGTCATCTTCATCTGTTTCCAGCCTTTCCTAGGCTTTCTTTTAGTATTTGACTTGGTAATGACAATGAATTGAGCAAAGCTATCCAATTCAAAAAGACATTTTCCCCTAATTATCAAATATACAAAACTAAAAATAACTAGAACTAACGAAGGAGTAAAGGTTGTTGGTTATATTTACTTCATAAGTTACAAACTATAAAACTGCAATTCAACAAATATTTATTGATCATTTTGATATTATATACCAGGAACTATGTTAGGAATTGGACATTTTTTAAAAAATACTAAAATAAAAGTCTTTATTCTTAAAGAATTTACATTTTATTTTAAGAAAACATAAACAAAAAAGAGGGAGCTTATAATTTAATTGTAAAAGCCAATCAAGGCAACATTTCATTTTTAAACCAGGAGCTAGAGAGAGCTGATTGTCTAGGTTCCCACTCAGATCTTTGTATTCCGTTATAAACCCAAAATAAATAAAGAAAGAAAGAAATAATGACCATTCCCCCCCCACACAACTCCCTGGTCCCTTGAAACTTGGAAGATGTTCAATAAATAGAGCTGTAAGAATACCCAGCCACCAAAATCATATCTGTGGGAGGCAGCATTTTGTGACCAGGAAAGAAATCTGTTCTTCACCTGGCACCTGGCACTGTAGTCATTTCTTCCCTAGTCCCTTGTCTTACAGCACATGATTTCTGAATTTCCCCCTTATATTTAATTATGCCAGCTAATACATGGCTCATTGTCCAAAGGTATTATCCTATATAAATACCTTAAAAACAAGTTGTCGTGATTAAGGGTTGGAATAGTATTTCTTAAATGTCAAATATAGTGCCTGGTTTCAGTATTCCTTAACATTTTCATGACCTAATCATTGCTTCTGGGCAGGTTCGTGTTCTAATCACTTTTGCCAATCATGACTGCATAAATAACTGACTGCTTCATTATTCCTATTATCATCCTTAAAAAAAAAAAAAAAAAAAAAAAAAAAAAAGTCAGAAATGGCTTGTAGGAAAGAAACTGCTTTTGATAAGGGGTCAGGTTACTAAGCTTGGAAACTAAATTAATAAGGAGAGCTTGTGGAATACTTTACTCAGCATCTTACAAAAAATAACAGTATAAACAATGGTCTAAATAAGTTAATAGGTTTCCAGAGTCAATCTATCTTAGACCAGCCTGGTTTTACATTTTTGTGCATTTTGTCAGTAAGCTCCAAAAGCCTGGAATGATTTGTGGTGGTCTCAGGAGCCTCTGCCAGCTATGATGTATATAAAAGGAATTTTTTATTCCAGCTGTAACCATAGGCAGTAATGTTTATAGAAGGTGAACATATTAGCCTGGACACAGGGTATGAATTTTACTCTTGAAAAAGCCAGTTCAATTATACAGCCTAAGAGTTAAATGTCAGTATTTGAAGACAAATTATAGGCAAATTCATTTAAACCCATGTTATGTGGCAGAATATAAAAACAGACAGTCCTATCTTTATCAATTTTTTATGTCCTTCTTAATTCACCAGATTTCCAAATTCCCCCTTCTGGTCTCCCCCACCCCCACCCCCACGGCATAATAAGATTTCGACTCTTCATCTGGACAGCATAATTCATGTTTTTAAAAAATATAGGTAAAATGTCTGCATCATTGATTTTAGGGGTACAATGAAAGAAACAGATCTTTCTTTATTGTGATCCAATGAAAGAAAATAATGCAATAGATAACACTGAATCAAATCCAAGTGCAGGTTTTGTACACCCAAACCAAAACACCAGAACCTAACTTAAGTAAGCGATACTGCAATCATCACAAACCCATTGTGGGAAGTGAAGAAAACTTTTTAAGTATCCATGGAAGTGTAGGGCTTATTGGATAGCAACCCAGATCTGGAGCCACAAAGACCTGTCTCCAAGTCAAATCATTTAGGCCTACAGACTAAGAGGAACCCCAGATAAGAAACTTAACTTCTCAGTGATCTAGATAACTCTCCGAGAACAAAAACTGCACAAAATATACCTATCAGCATTAACAGAATTTCTTCATCAAATGAAAATACATTTATTAAGCTTGTATATGCCAAGTAAAGTGTTAAGATAGCAAGGGAGGGAGGGAAGGAGGGAGGAAGGGAGGGAGGGAGGGAGGGAGAAAGGAAAGGAAAGAAGGATGGAAGGGAGGAAGGGAGGAAGGGAGGAAGGGAGGAAGGGAGGAAGGAAGGAAGGGAGGAAGGAAGGAAGGAAGGAAGAAAGGAAGGAAGGAAGGAAGGAAGGAAGGAAGGAAGGAAGGAAGGAAGGAAGGAAGGAAGGAAGGAAGGAAGGAAGGAAGGAAGGAAGGAAGGAAGGAAGGAAGGAAGGAAGGAAGGAAGGAAGGAAGGAAAGGAGAGGAGGGAGAGAGGGAGGTAAGAAAAAAAGGAAAAGAGAGGGAAAGAGAGAGGAGAGGGGAAGGGAGAGAAGGAGGGAAACCGTATATTATAGAAATGTGAGCTATAATTATGCAGAAGAAAGGGAAATTAAAATCATGAAGGTCATAAAAGAAGGAAAATTGTGAAGAATAACTCTGGGGTAGGAAAGAATTGAGTATTTCAAGGTAAAACAATAATCTGGAATAAGAAAAGCCACATCATGATTTCTAAAGCTACTTAACTCTTAATAAGTAACCCCAAAAAGAGGAAAAAAACAGCAATTTTGTTTTATTTTGTCTTAAAGTTATCATTCTTAAAAAACAAAAATAAAATAAAGTTATAATTCTTTTCCCTCATTCTTTATGTTCTTCTTTTTCCTCCAATTTTTTTATCAAAGATTTGGTGGCAGAAATGAAAATAAAGCACCAGTTTATACACCACTGAAGATCTTCCTATAGCCCCACAGCCTAAGAGTTGAGGGTGCAAAAGACTTAAGCCATAAAATGTTGTTGTAAGCTGACACTACAAGATAGAACTGACTGGGGCAGCTAGGTGGCGCAGTGGATAGAGTACCAGCCCTAAATTCAGGAGGACCCGAGTGTGGCCCTGGGCAAGTCACTTAACCCCAGCCTCAGAAAAAAAAAAAAGAAAAAAAAAAAAAAAAGAGAGATAGAACTGACCATGCCTTGACCTCAGGCCAAAAAAAAAAAAAAAAAAAAAAAAAAAAAACAGGCTAAAAAAGGTAGTACTCCAACCTTGCTCATACTTTTGAACTTAATTCAACAAACATTTATTAAACATAGTCAGTATGCAGAGCACTGTGCTAAGAGCCAAAGGAGACACTTATTTAAGTATGAGGGATATAATGGACATGCAAATGATTGTAATACAAATAACAGAGTAAGTACAAAAGGAAAACACAAATGCCATGGGAAACTAAGTGTAGGAACTAACTGAGGTGTAGGAGATTCAGAAAGGCATCATGGAAAAGGTGGCATTTAAATTGGACTCTAAAGGACACAGTAGAAATTTAATAGTGAAAAAGGAGAAGGTCATCTTAGGCATTGGGAAGAAAACATAAGCTATGTTTAAGAGGCTTTTAGGACAGGTATCTGACAGGAGATAATCCTCTCACCATTCTGTCAGTGCTCCCATATTGAATCAGTGACAAGTTATGCAAATTCCCTTTAAGGGAGAGAAGTTTTGGCAAAAAAGAGAGAATTCGTTTACCATGATCCACTTTGCTAAGCTTAGAAATGGGTACCTATCTTTCTCTAATACTTGTGTAAATACCTTCATAAGAATCAGAGGCAAAATTAGGATCCCAAATGACTAATCAAATCAAAGGCTAAGTGAACAGAAAAGTTGCTGAATTATCTATTCTATAACTGACCAAAAATTAATCTTTCTTGAAACTCATATTATAGGTCCATAAAATGAAATTTTAACTTTTAATTAAAGAACAATGGTTTTTAATCAGGCCAAAAAAAACAAAAACAAAACCTTTCACTAACACAAAAATAACCTTTACTTATCTAATTGTTGCTCATTTGTTTTAATCATGACCAACTCTTCATGACTCCATTTGGAGTTTTCTTGACAAAGATAATAGAGTTTGCCATTTCCTTCTCCAGCTCATCTTATAGATGAGGAAACTGAGTCAAACAATTAAGTGGCTTGCCTAAGGTTAGTAAGTGTCTGACGCTAGATTTGAACCATGAAGATGAACCTTCTTAACTCCAGGCCAGGTCTTTATCCACTATGCCACTAATACATATCTATATCTATATATTCATATAGATACAGATATAAATATACACACATCTATTTACATACAAACATATGCATACCTTTTTGACTATTCTAGCCAAGATTATATTTAAGTTCTTGAATCACACCACTTTCAGATGTCTTTGTACCCCTTTAGTTGAAATACAGATTTTTTTTTCAAATATAGTACTGTTAAAAGTTTCAAAGGCACATACGTTTTTCCCAATATTACCAGAATATACCTCCTACTGCCACTTCTCTTCCCTCTCCCCACAAAAAAAAAAAAAAAAAAAAAAAAAAAAAATTACCATGCACATTCTCTGAGAACCTATAAAACCTATATATGAGGCCCAAATTATATAACCCAGCTTGGTGCTCACTGATGATATATGCAACACAAAATGGATTTCTAGTAATAATAAGAAAGATTGATTTCAAGATGAATTGGTTACCAGGGCTAGACAAAAACTCCACGTGAATGTTCACGCCCTTTTATCAAGTTTCAGTCTGTGCCTAGAGTATAACCTGCTGATCTGACTTTGAAATTTTCCATTTAATTAAAAGGAAGTTTATGGGAAATGTGCAGCAGTAGTACAGGAAGGCAGCATTTTTTAATCTCTATTCTTAATCTTAAAACTCAAGAAGCGAAGGGGGCAGAGCCAAGATGGCGGAGAAGAAACACACGACTCTGTGAATGTCCTTACTCCCTCACAACCTAATTAGATAAATCAGCCTCAGAAATAGCGCTGGACTGATAGATACCACAAGGACTGGAAGCACAACTTACCAGCTGAAGAGAATCTGGAGTTTCAACAGAAAAGGTCAGTTCCCAGGGGAGGAAGAAGAGAGGCCAGCACAGACGGCTGGGTGCTAGCATATTGCGCCGATTGCGCTGGGAGGGGCTCTGGGATCAGAGAAGCCACTGAGATAAAGAAATCTGGCACAGGCTGTTAGCTCTTCTCTGCTTATAATACAGCAGTTCAGAAGAGAAATCTAAACTACTTTAAAAATTCAAAGATAGAATAGATCTTCCTGGATCCTGGGGGTGACTCAGCAGATCTCGGAACTGGGGGGTGTGGCCCCTAGCTCCCACCTGAGACTAGGTAAGAGATTGAGAAGTGGGCAGATACGGCCCAAGGCAACACACACTGCCTAGCTCAGCTGGAGGGTGTGGAACTCAGCTCCAGAAGTCCCAGAGAAGCGGAACCTTTGAACTCGGGACCGCGGTTTCTGGCAGACACTTCCAGTTTGAGTGCAGGGGCTTTTCACGTCACCTGCTGCAGACATCCACGCCCCACCGGGATGCATAGGCTGGGCTTTGTGCTGCCTTTACTGTTCAGCGCCCTCGGGGCACAGCAGTGCTGATCACCTCTGAGGCACTTCCAGGGAGGGGGTGGGGAACTCTCTCCCAGAGCTCTCTCTTAGCTCAGGCACAGGGGCCCCTGCATCCATCCGGTCTGGGAGGAAGCTGGTAAAGAAATAAATAAATAATTTCCTACCCCAGGGACAGACCCCAAAAGATTTTTCAAGTATGAGCAAAAAGCCCAGAAAAACCATAGATTCCTTCTACACAGAGAAAGAGCGGGTATCCAACCCTGAGAAAGTTAATAGCAGAGAGTCAGCAGATAACAACCTAAAGGGGAATGATTCCTGCCCCCCATCACATAACTCTCTCCTAGAAGAGACTATTAAAAAGTTAAAAGAGTTTGAAGAAAAATGGGGAAAGGAAAGGGAAGCTATGATAGAGAATAATAACGTCCTGAAATTGGAGTTGGAAAAAATAAAGAATTCACAGGAGATGCAGGGAAACAAAATCTGTGAATGAGAAAAGGTTAAAAAATCACAGGAAAGTAGGATTTCTGAATTGGAAAAGATAAAAAAGTCTCAAGAAAATAGAATTTCTGAATTGGAAAAAGAAAATAATTCTCAAAAAAAATATTAGGGAAATGGAAAAAAATTCAATAGAGCAAAATAATTCATTTAAAAACAAAATTGGGCATTTACAAAAAGAACTAAAAACTGTGAAAGAAGAAAATAACTCCTTAAAAGTCAGGATGGAACAAATAGAAATGAATGATTCACAGAGAACCCAAGAATCAGTCAAACAAAACAAAAAAAATGAGAAGCTGGAGAACAACGTCAAATACTTACTGGGAAAATCTATAGACCTGGAAAATAGATCTAGGAGAGATAATCTGCGGAGCATTGGACTTCCCGAAAACTATGACCAAAAAAAGAGCCTTGATTCTATTTTACAGGAAATTATCAAAGAGAATTGTCCAGAGATAATAGAAACAGAAGGGAAAGTAGATGTGGAAAGAATTCATCGAACTCCTTCTGAAATAGACCCTAAAAAAAGAACACCCTGGAATATTGTGGCTAAGCTGCAGAATTACCACACTAAGGAGAAAACCTTGCAAGCAGCTAGAAAAAAACAATTTAAATACCAAGGTGCCACAATAAGGGTCACTCAAGATCTTGCTGCCTCCACATTAAAAGATAGAAGGGCCTGGAACCTGATATTCCGTAAGGCAAAAGATCAAGGACTGCAACCAAGAATGAACTACCCAGCTAAGTTTAGCATCTTTTTCCATGGAAGAAGATGGTCATTCAATGAAATAGAGGAATTCTATATGTTTCTAAGAAAAAAACCAGACTTAAACAAAAAATTTGATCTACATCCACAAGACTGAAGAGAAACAGAAAAAGGTATACAGAACCCTTGACAACTGTAACTCTGTTGTGGGTATATAAAAAGTACTCATGGATAATTTGATTTTACTGATATAAAAGAAAAAAAGGGGGGTGTAGTAAAGGGAAGGAGGTCGTCTCAGAAAAAAGGGGAAGGAGTGATAAAAAGAGGGAAACTACATCCCAGGAAGAGGCATAGAAAATACACCATATCTGAGGGAATTTAGTGAGGGGGAGAATCATTGTGTGAATTTTACTCTCATCAGAAGAGGCTCAAAGAGTAAATAATTGACATATTTGTTTTTCAGAGAATTTTCTCTTACCTCATTAAAAGGGGGGAGAGGAAAAGGGAAAAGAAAAAGAAGAATAAGGGAAGGGACTTGGAGGGAGGAGGGAGGGATACTAAAAAAGGGAGGGCTGCACGTCACAAGGGGGGTCTATAAATTAAATATCGGGGAGGGGGATCAGGGGGGTCAAGGGAAAAATCATAATCTGGGGATAATATGATGGCAGGAAATACAGAATTAGTAATTTTAACTGTAAATGTGAATGGGATGAATGCTCCCATCAAACGGAGACGGATAGCAGATTGGATCAAAAATCAGAACCCTACAATATGTTGTCTGTAGGAAACACACTTAAAGCAGGGAGATACATACAGAGTAAAGGTAAAAGGTTGGAACAGAGCCTATTATGCTTCAGGTAAATCCAAAAAAGCAGGGGTAGTTATCCTTATCTCAGATCAAGCAAAAGCAGAAGTTGATCTAGTTAAAAAAGATAAGGAAGGAAACTATATCCTGCTGAAAGGTAGCATAAATAATGAAGCCATATCAATACTAAACATATATGCACCTAGTGGTATAGCATCTAACGTTCTAAAGGAAAAGTTAAGAGAATTGCAAGAAGAAATAGACAGTAAAACTATAATAGTGGGAGATCTCAACCTTGCACTCTCAGATTTAGACAAATCAAACCACAAAACAAATAAGAAATTAAAAAAGTAAATAGAACATAAGAAAACCTAGGTATGATAGACCTTTGGAGAAAACTGAATGGCAATAGAAAGGAATATACTTTCTTCTCAGCAGTTCATGGATCCTATACAAAAATAGACCATATATTAGGACATAAAGATCTCAAAATTAAATGTAGGAAGGCAGAAATAATAAATGCCTTCTTCTCAGATCACAATGCAATAAAAGCTACATTCAGTAAAAAGTTAGGGGTAAATAGACCAAAAAGTAATTGGAAAATGAACAATCTCATCTTAAAGAATGACTGGGTGAAACAGCAAATTATAGAAACAATTAACAATTTCACCCAAGATAATGACAATGATGAGACATCATAGCAAAATCTGTGGGATGCAGCTAAAGCAGTAATAAGGGGAAATTTTATATCTTTAGAGGCTTATTTGAAGAAAATAGAGAAAGAGAAAATTAACTAATTGGGCCTGCAACTTAAAAAGCTAGAAAAAGACCAAATTAAAAACCCCCAACCAAAAATTAAACTTGAAATACAAAAATTAAAAGGAGAAATCAATAATATTGAAAGTAAAAAAACTATTGAATTAATAAATAAAACCAAGAGTTGGTTTTATGACAAAGCCAATAAAATAGATAAACCTTTGGTAAATCTGATCAGAAAAAAAGAAAGAGGAAAATCAAATTGATAGTCTTACAAATGAAAAGGGGGATCTTTCCATCAATGAAGAGGAAATTAGAAAAATAATAAGGAGTTACTTTGCCCAACTTTATGCCAATAAATTTGACAACTTAAGTGAAATGGATGACTTCCTCCAAAAATATAGGTTTCCTAGATTAACAGAGGAGGAAATAAATTGCTTAAATAGTCCCATTTCAGAAAAAGAAATAGAACAAGCTATTAATCAACTCCCCAGGAAAAAATCCCCAGGACCAGATGGATTCACATGTGAATTCTACCAAACATTTAAAGAACAATTAGCCCCAATGTTATATAAATTATTTGAAAAAATAGGGGATGAAGGAGTCCTACCAAACTCCTTTTATGACACAGACATGGTACTGATACCTAAACCAGGTAGATCGAAAACTGAGAAAGAAAATTATAGACCAATCTCCTTAATGAATATTGATGCTAAAATCTTAAATAAGATATTAGCAAAAAGACTTCAGAAAATCATCTCCAGGATAATACACTATGATCAAGTAGGATTTATTCCAGGAATGCAGGGCTGGTTTAATATTAGGAAAACTATTAATATAATTGACCATATTAATAATCAAATTAATAAGAACCATATGATCATCTCAATAGATGCAGAAAAAGCATTTGACAAAATCCAACATCCATTCCTACTAAAAACTCTTGAGAGTATAGGAATAAATGGACTATTCCTTAGAATAATCAGGAGCATATATTTAAGACCGTCAGTCAGCATAATATGCAATAGAAATAAACTGCAACCTTTCCCAGTAAGATCAGGAGTGAAACAAGGTTGCCCACTATCACCATTACTATTCAATATAGTACTAGAAACGCTAGCCTCGGCAATAAGAGTCGAGAAAGAGATTCAAGGAATTAAGAGTAGGAAATGAGGAAATCAAACTATCACTCTTTGCAGATGACATGATGGTATACTTAGAGAACCCCAAAGACTCTGCTAAAAAGCTATTAGAAATAATTCAGAATTTTAGCAAAGTGGCAGGATACAAAATAAATCCACATAAAGCCTCAGCATTTTTATATATCACCAACAAAATGCAACAGCAAGAGATACAAAGAGAAATTCCATTCCAAAACAAATGTTGAGAGTATAAAGTATTTGGGAATCCATCTACCAAAGAATAGTCAGGAATTACATGAGAAAAATTACAAAACACTTGCCACAAAAATAAAGTCAGATTTAAATAATTGGAAAGACATTCAGTGCTCTTGGATAGGCCGAGCGAATATAATAAAGATGACAATGCTCCCCAAACTAATCTATTTATTTAGTGCTATACCAATCAGACTCCCAAAAAACTATTTCAATGACCTAGAAAAAATAACAACAAAATTCATATGGAAGAATAAAAGGTCGAGAATTGCAAGGGAACTAATGGAAAAAAAAACTCAGAGGAAGGTGGTCTAAGTGTACCTGATCTAAAGCTATATTATATAGCAGCAGTCACCAAAACCATTTGGTATTGGCTAAGAAATAGACCGGTAGATCAGTGGAACAGATTAGATACAAAGGACAAAAAAGGGTACATCTATAGCAATCTAATCTTTGACAAACCCAAAGATACCAACATTAGGGACAAAAATTCATTATTCGGAAGAAACTGTTGGGAAAACTGGAAATTAGTATGGCAGAAATTAGATATGGATCCACACTTAACACCATATACCAAGATAAGATCAAAATGGGTCCATGATTTAGGCATAAAGAATGAGATCATAAATAGATTAGAGGAACAGGGAATAGTCTACCTATGAAACCTGTGGAGGAGGAAGGAATTTATGACCAGAGGAGAACTAGAGATCATTATTGATCACAAAATAGAAGATTTTGATTACATCAAACTAAAAAGTTTCTGTACAAACAATAGTAATGCAAATAAGATTAGAAGGGAAGTAACAAATTGGGAAAATATTTTTAAAAGTAAAGGTTCTGACAAAGGTCTCATTTCCAAAATATATAGAGAACTGACCCTGATTTATAGGAAACCAAACCATTCTCCAATTGATAAATGGTCAAAGGATATGAACAGACAATTCTCAGATGAAGAAATTGAAACTATATCCACTCATATGAAAGAGTGTTCCAAATCACTACTGATCAGAGAAATGCAAATTAAGACAACTCTGAGATACCACTACACACCTGTCAGATTGGCTAAGATGACAGGAACAAATAATGATGAATGTTGGAGGGGATGTGGGAAAACTGGGACACTGATACATTGCTGGTGGAGTTGTGAAAGAATCCAGCCATTCTGGAGAGCAATCTGGAATTATGCCCAAAAAGTTATCAAACTGTGCATACCCTTTGACCCAGCAGCGCTACTACTGGGCTTATATCCCAAAGAAATACGAGCAGAAAGAGACATATATGTGCCAAAATGTTTGTGGCAGCTCTTTTTGTTGTAGCTAGAAACTGGAAGATGAATGGATGTCCATCAGTTGGAGAACGGTTGGGTAAATTATGGTATATGAAGGTTATGGAATATTATTGCTCTGTAAGAAATGACCAGCAGGAGGAATACAGAGAGGCCTGGAGAGACTTAAATCAACTGATGCTGAGTGAAATGAGCAGAACCAGAAGATCACTGTACACTTCAACAACAATACTGTATGAGGATGTATTCTGATGGAAGTGGAAATCTTCAACATAAAGAAGATCCAACTCACTCCTAGTTGATCAATGATGGACAGAGGTAGCTACACCCAGAGAAGGAACACTGGGAAGTGAATGTAAATTGTTAGCACTGCTGTCTATCTACCCAGGTTACTTATACCTTCGGAATCTAATACTTATTGTGTAACAAGAAAATGGTATTTACACACATGTATTGTATCTAGGTTATATTGTAACACATGTAAAATGTATGGGACTGCCTGTCATCGGGGGGAGGGAGTAGAAGGAGGGGGGGGATAATTTGGAAAAATGAATACAAGGGATAATATTATAAAAATATATAATAATAAAAAAAAGAAAAAAAAAGACTCAAGAAGCTTATTCTGAATGTCACAAACATTTCCAAACAAGTACAGGACAATTAAAATGTTCTATGGAACTAAAAAGAAGGTAGGGTCTTCCTCAATTCTATCTTTTTTCAATGTTCATTATCTACGATCAAGATATACAAAAGATGAGCCAAAGAAAACTGTCTAGTTGAAAAGTTTTACATATGGTAACTATGGCATTATGGATAAATGGAGAACTGGTCTAGCCATCAGAAAAAACCTGGGTTCAAGTCCTATCTTTGATAAAAATAGGCTATGTGAGTCTGAACAAATTACTTAACCTTTCTTTCTGTGCTGTCAAACAAGAAAGACTGACATATTCACTATTGGTGTTCCTCTATCTAATGAAATCAGAGGTTGAACTAAAAAGGAAAAATGTCTTTTAGAAAATTTTAGAACATTTGTAATAAACTATATATGTAAATTATAGTACACATATATTTTGTAATAATTCTTGATAGGGCTCAGATAAGTGCTTAATGCTCAAAGCCTTAAATTTGCATTCCTTTTTGATAAACATTAAGAATCTTACATTTATTGAATAGAAATGACATTTTTTATATTGATGAAGAAAAATCCAAAAGATGAAGTAGCTATTTATTATGCTTTTCAATGGATTCATATAACTTGTCATCCATATACATCCTATGCTTAATGCAATGTTTTCATATAACTTCTTTGTCTTGAAACATGATCAGTTTTGTTCACAACATATTAAGTTTAAGATTAGATAACCATTACAAAGAGCTGAAACACCTTCCAATACCATATGACAATTGAACATCAAATACTCAAGTGTTCTCATTGTAATTATATTTATTCTGCATATTTGCAGTCCATGACTAAGGTAGGAGTAAGGATCTGAGTCAAAAACTTTGTGACATTCAATAAAGTCAATATAAGTGTTACATACAGCTCTTATGTGTGGCTTATTTAAAAATCACTCAATAGATAATGATCTGCTCTTCACATCTCTTGGACTTTTGGGGATATCCTTTTTACTCTTCAGCCTATACATTGTTTTCCTATAAGTGTTCATGGATCTTTTGAGTGATATACGAAGTGTTTTCATTAAATAAATGTATAATTGACCTATATTTGGAGTGGTCACTGATGTTCTTATCTTTGGGCAACAAAATGGCTTGTTAAGAAAGAAAGGTTCAGGTTCAGTCTTGCATCAGAGTGAAAATTATTCAAGTTTTTTGTTCATGGAAATCTGTTAAAACATTTGAACCAATAATTATGGATTATGACTGCCCTAACACTTTCTAGTTTTGTAAAGAATCTAGTTTATAATTTGCCTAGATGTAATCATTAGATTGTTCATTATACTAATGGTACACAAGCTCTGTTTAGCTATTTGATCCAATTTTCATTTTAATCATGTTGGACTTTTTTAAGCCATAGAAATAAACAGAAATTTTACACATTCTCAGTTTTTAAGAATTCTTCCTCTAATTTCTTTGCTAGAGTCTAAAGTATAGTCTTGAAAAAAAAATGTGTCTAATTTTTTTGTTCTTTGATTTGTTGTTTTATTTTGGTTTACTTTTATTTCCCCCTAATTTTTTGGCTTTTATTTGCAAGATTTTAAGGGCATCAAAAATCTCTGTCAAATTTTTATTTTTAGGATTCTATTCTACATGTTTCTCTTTTGTTGATTTTAAATAGATGATACGTTGTTGAAGTTTTCTAATGTGCATTCTGAGTAGGTATTGATCTAATCTTTCAATTTCTTTCAATAGTTTTCTAAAATGACTTCCACTAGGGCAATGATTATACTCTATATTCCTTTTTTTTTAAATTCATTTTTCCAAATTATCACCTCCCTCCCTCTACTCCCTCCCCCCAATGACAGGCAATCCCATACATTTTACACGTGTTACAATATAACCTAGATACAATACATGTGTGTAAATACCATTTTCTTGTTGCACAATAAGTATTAGCTTCCGAAAGGTATAAGTAACCTGGGTAGATAGACAGTAGTGCTAACAATTTACATTCACTTCCCAGTGTTCCTTCTCTGGGTGTAGTTATTTCTGTCCATTATTGATTAACTGGAAGTGAGTTGGCTCTTCTTTATGTTGAAGATTTCCACTTCCATCAGAATACATCCTCATACAGTATTGTTGTTGAAGTGTATAGTGATCTTCTGGTTCTGCTCATTTCACTCAGCAACAGTTGATTTAAGTCTCTCCAGGCCTCTCTGTATTCCTCCTGCTGGTCATTTCTTACAGAGCAATAATATTCCATAACCTTCATATACCACAATTTACCCAACCGTTCTCCAACTGATGGACATCCATTCATCTTCCAGTTTCTAGCTACAACAAAAAGAGCTGCCACAAACATTTTGGCACATATATGTCTCTTTCTGCTCGTATTTCTTTGGGATATAAGCCCAGTAGTAGCGCTGCTGGGTCAAAGGGTATGCACAGTTTGATAACTTTTTGGGCATAATTCCAGATTGCTCTCCAGAATGGCTGGATTCTTTCACAACTCCACCAGCAATGTATCAGTGTCCCAGTTTTCCCACATCCCCTCCAACATTCATCATTATTTGTTCCTGTCATCTTAGCCAATCTGACAGGTGTGTAGTGGTATCTCAGAGTTGTCTTAATTTGCATTTCTCTGATCAGTAGTGATTTGGAACACTCTTTCATATGAGTGGATATAGTTTCAATTTCTTCATCTGAGAATTGTCTGTTCATATCCTTTGACCATTTATCAATTGGAGAATGGTTTGGTTTCCTATAAATCAGGGTCAGTTCTCTATATATTTTGGAAATGAGACCCTTGTCAGAACCTTTACTTTTAAAAATATTTTCCCAATTTGTTACTTCCCTTCTAATCTTATTTGCATTACTATTGTTTGTACAGAAACTTTTTAGTTTGATGTAATCAAAATCTTCTATTTTGTGATCAATAATGATCTCTAGTTCTCCTCTGGTCATAAATTCCTTCCTCCTCCACAGGTTTCATAGGTAGACTATTCCCTGTTCCTCTAATCTATTTATGATCTCATTCTTTATGCCTAAATCATGGACCCATTTTGATCTTATCTTGGTATATGGTGTTAAGTGTGGATCCATATCTAATTTCTGCCATACTAATTTCCAGTTTTCCCAACAGTTTCTTCCGAATAATGAATTTTTGTCCCTAATGTTGGTATCTTTGGGTTTGTCAAAGATTAGATTGCTATAGATGTACCCTTTTTTGTCCTTTGTATCTAATCTGTTCCACTGATCTACTGGTCTATTTCTTAGCCAGTACCAAATGGTTTTGGTGACTGCTGCTATATAATATAGCTTTAGATCAGGTACACTTAGACCACCTTCCTCTGAGTTTTTTTTTTCCATTAGTTCCCTTGCAATTCTCGACCTTTTATTCTTCCATATGAATTTTGTTGTTATTTTTTCTAGGTCATTGAAATAGTTTTTTGGGAGTCTGATTGGTATAGCACTAAATAAATAGATTAGTTTGGGGAGTATTGTCATCTTTATTATATTCGCTCGGCCTATCCAAGAGCACTGAATGTCTTTCCAATTATTTAAATCTGACTTTATTTTTGTGGCAAGTGTTTTGTAATTTTTCTCATGTAATTCCTGACTATTCTTTGGTAGATGGATTCCCAAATACTTTATACTCTCAACATTTGTTTGGAATGGAATTTCTCTTTGTATCTCTTGCTGTTGCATTTTGTTGGTGATATATAAAAATGCTGAGGCTTTATGTGGATTTATTTTGTATCTTGCCACTTTGCTAAAATTCTGAATTATTTCTAATAGCTTTTTAGCAGAGTCTTTGGGGTTCTCTAAGTATACCATTATGTCATCTGCAAAGAGTGATAGTTTGATTTCCTCATTTCCTACTCTTAATTCCTTGAATCTCTTTCTCGACTCTTATTGCCGAGGCTAGCGTTTCTAGTACTATATTGAATAGTAATGGTGATAGTGGGCAACCTTGTTTCACTCCTGATCTTACTGGGAAAGGTTGCAGTTTATTTCTATTGCATATTATGCTTACTGACGGTCTTAAATATATGCTCCTGATTATTCTAAGGAATAGTCCATTTATTCCTATACTCTCAAGAGTTTTTAGTAGGAATGGATGTTGGATTTTGTCAAATGCTTTTTCTGCATCTATTGAGATGATCATATGGTTCTTATTAATTTGATTATTAATATGGTCAATTATACTAATAGTTTTCCTAATATTAAACCAGCCCTGCATTGCTGGTATGAATCCTACTTGATCATAGTGTATTATCCTGGGGATAATTTTCTGAAGTCTTTTTGCTAATATCTTATTTAAGATTTTAGCATTAATATTCATTAAGGAAATTGGTCTATAATTTTTTTTCTCAGTTTTCAATCGACCTGGTTTAGGTATCAGTACCATGTCTGTGTCATAAAAGGCGTTTGGTAGGACTCCTTCATCCCCTATTTTTTCAAATAGTTTATATAGCATTGGGGCTAATTGTTCTTTAAATGTTTGGTAGAATTCACATGTAAATCCATCTGGTCCAGGGGATTTTTTCCTGGGGAGTTGATTAATAGCTTGTTCTATTTCTTTTTCTGAAATGGGACTATTTAAGCAATTTATTTCCTCCTCTGTTAATCTAGGAAGCCTATATTTTTGGAGGAAGTCATCCATTTCACTTAAGTTGTCAAATTTATTGGCATAAAGTTGGGCAAAGTAACTCCTTATTATTTTTCTAATTTCCTCTTCATTGGTGGAAAGATCCCCCTTTTCATTTGTAAGACTAACAATTTGATTTTCCTCTTTCTTTTTTCTGATCAGATTTACCAAAGGTTTATCTATTTTATTGGCTTTTTCATAAAACCAACTCTTGGTTTTATTTTTTAATTCAACAGTTTTTTTACTTTCAATATTATTGATTTCTCCTTTTAATTTTTGTATTTCAAGTTTAATTTTTGGTTGGGGGTTTTATACTCTATATTCCTACAGTCACTACCTTAACAATGATCATAGCATAGACAACTGTGTACAGATTCTGAGTTGATTTTATATTAATTTATATTTATACATATATTTTATATTTACAAATAAGCTTATATTTTCTGGCAGTGTATATTCATGCACAATGGTTACAGCTTTTACCAACTTTTTAAATTAAACTTTGATATATAATTAGCCTATTTGTTAGTTTTATGGCATCAGAGTAAAAAGATTTTTTTTAATTCCATTCCAAAATTATTTTGTTTTCACATTCATTCAAGATCTTACCATTATTTTGCCATCACATCATTATTGTAGTAAGTATAAATTTATGATGCTTTCAGATTCTTCACCTTTTCCTTCCTGAGATATAATTCCTCAATTTCCATCCTGATCTCACCTAATATGGGTTTAAGAATCAATGTTTTTCCAAAGTGTATCCTCCTCTCAAATGCAATCCAATAGTGTATAACTTAGAGCTGAGGATTCCATTAACAAAAAACAATATGAAGCCTTTGCCTATACCCACTAAGATGTTTCCAATTTTGTTACTATGTAGTATTGATAAATAATAAATTAATTAATCCATTTCATATACATTCTTGGTTTGCCCACTTTCATGAGCAGAACCATCTAGACCAAAACATTTTCTGACATACATTGCCTTCTTTGCGGTATCAAATGACAAAAGCATCTCTCACTCTGCTCTCCTCTGTATTAAGCTGATCATAAAGATGATTCTTAAATAGAGCCAACTTTATAGAAGAAACTTGGTACAGCAGAGCACTGAGTTTGGTGTTAGGAAGACCTGTGTTTGAATTTTACCTCAATCATCTTACTAACTGTATGATTCTGGGCAAATCGTCCAACCTCTCTGAACCTCATTTTCAATGGATGTAAAATAAGGTAATTGGGCTTAATGACTTCTTAGATCCTTTTAAAGTATCTGTTGATTAGAATCTTAGGAGCCATCTCATAATGGTAGCTGAAATGTTAATATAATCACTGGCATTGCCAGATCTTGAAAGCTTTCACTTCCATTTCAATGTTCTCAGGGCACAGAGAATACCTATTGTATATCACCCTGGCTGGCATTCTCTTACTGCTTTGCCACCTTCATTTTCAACATGGATTGGGCTTTGAGGAAATCATTATAATATTATTACTATTAATAAATCATGTAATGATTAAAGGAGAAATCCATATTGTTTCTCTGAGAAGCTAGCATTCCCATACCAGCTGAGATTAAATATCATATGAATGGAACAGAAGTAGGCTTAAAACTGAAATACTTCTGACTCTGCTCTCTACTTAGATCCCTTGATCATCTTAAAATACTGTGCTTAAATCTGAATTTTCCATTACCAACATTAACTATTTTGCAAACTTCATTTAAAAAAAAATCTTTAAAAGTCATAGAATTGCACAAAGTTGAAGCTGGAAGGGATTTTAGAGACATTTAGCTCAGTCTCATTTTACAGGTAAGAAATTTAACACCCAGTTTGGTGAAGGCACTTGCTTAATACCACACAATTAATTAGTTTTTGGCAAATAGGTATACTAAGAACCAGGTCTAAATGTTAGTAAAATATTAAATCAGTCAGAAGTTCATCCTCTTCTTTATAGATTCATTTTTATACAATGCCTTGGGATGATATATATTTTATGGCATTCATAGCAGAAGTTAGAGTCAGAACTGCAAAAGCATTTCCATTATAAACCTCCCCCATTTTTTTCTTGCTTCTAAACTACTAAAAAATTCACCTTTTGTCTGAAAGTTTCTGTGTTTCAGCTAGACCCAAAGGAGATTTTTTTTTCATTTGGGAAGTCTGATTTAAATCAGTTCAGCCCTTTTTTGAGTTATAGAAACTAGAAAAAATATACTGCCCATTTTTCTCTTCTCTATCTGAAGGGATTTTATTAGGTGAACTGTGTAACAATGGTTAAACTTTGAAAACTTAAAAACTTCAGAGGGGAGCAATTCGTGATGATGCTGAGCTGCTGAAACTGAAACATGAAAAAGTCAGAAAGCTAAACGATCTATATAGAAAGACTGACACGAAGATGCATGAAAACATATAGTGCCCTGAAAAAAAAAATCAAGTATATTGGACTCCACAGAACCATTTCATATAACGTATATTGATGAAATTAAGAGTATACTCTAAGTGTATAACACTACATCAGAGATCAACAAAGTTTGAAAAAGACCTGCTACAATGGTAATGAGAGAAAAAAATTACTATGAAGCAATACTAATGAAAACTACAGAGCTGTAAAACAAAGTCATATTTTGTCCTATGTAAATATAAAAGTATAAAAGCAATGACTTATATCAAAGAGATTTGGATTTCACAGGTCATTTATATTCTGTGAGCCTCAGTTTCCTCATTTATAAAATAAAAGTGCTGTCTAGGTTTGAGGGATAAATATTGCTACTGGTACAGGGATAGGGAAAAGCTAAGATCGCACAGGAGTTAAGCTTTAAAAGATAGGCACAAATTCAACAGGCAAAGAAAGTGTTTCCTCTAAGCACAGTTAAATATTATGGGGTGTGTCTGGGAGAGTAAATAGTCTAGTTTGCTTTGAGGAAACAATATGAAATGAGAGTGAAAAGTTAAGCAGGCACAAGATTATGGAAGGACTTAAATGCCACGCAATTTTATACTGGAGCCAATAGGAAACCACTGTTGGTTTATGGATCAGAGAGTGGTTATAACCAGATCTTTGCAAAGGAAATTTGAGTGACAAGGGAGTAGAGGCAGGAAACTTGTTAAGAGTTTATTACAACAGTGATTTTCAAAAGGTAGTCTTGGAAAGAGAGCAAACTATGGATTACAGAAATATTGTAGAGGGAGAATTGCCAGGACTTGGTAATTCATTGGATATGAAAGAGGGAAGAAAAATTAAATGTAACCCCAAAATTTTGAATATCAATAAAGGATGGTACTTTATACAAAATCAGTTCAGTCAGAAGAAAGAGTAGAGATAAGAGGGAAAGATAATAATGTCAGTATTAGAAATAATGAATTTAAAGTTCAGTGACACATTCAAGTAAAAATGTTATGCAAACAGCTACTGATGTGGTTCTGAAGCTAACAAAAGAGGTCAAGAGTGGAGAAAATGTATCTGGGAGACATTTGAGTAAAAGTGATATTAAAGTTATGGAGTTGAATGAAATTGTAAAGTGACAAGAGTTCAGAAAACTATGAATTCTAGCTACATGGAATCAATCTTTAGGCTTAAGAGTGAATTAATACCTACCTATTCTAAATTATTACTTTCAAACCAAAGTATCCCGAAATCTATCTTTTTTTACAAGGACTACACAATCTCCCTTCACTCACCCATTATTCAATATTTATTCTTATTTATTCTTCAGTGTCTAAACTAAATATATTATGCTGCTATGTAAATCCATTTGTCTTGCAAATTCTGTTTGTTTTCTACTGTCCTCACAGGACCCATTTCTCATTCTTTTATAACTCCCATGATACTCTTTATCCCTGATCAGAAAGACTATTCAGGTTGCCCCTCTGGTCATCTCACCAATGTGGTAATCTCATCATGGATGCCTAAATAAAATTATATATGTATATGATTCAGTATAAGCCCAATATGCCTATGTGGTAAAATTAATCCAAGTGATGGCTATCTTGAAACATCATCACATGTGAAGGATGGGGTGTCATCTGAGGTCAGCTGCTGATTACTCACAAAAACTACTGGGATTTGGTTTTGTTTGTTTTCTTTTTTCTTTTATTTCATAATGTCCATTTTTAAAGATATGTAATGAAAACAATATATGACAATCTAAAATAATCCATTTATCTCTTTTGAAGATGAGCTATTTTTTCATTGCAATGTAACTTATTTCTATTCTGGTTGACTAATGAAAGTAACACTACCTGGTAATTTCATTAACTACGGTGCTTAGATAGTCACACTAAAGAAAAGTTAATGAAATGAGTTAAGATCTATGGTGTCCAATTTCCCCATTTTTATTTTCAGATGCACACCTATGCCCTACTTCGCAGTAGATACTAACTTTATTTCACAGTATTTCCTTATCAGTTTAGCTTTTCCAGATTATGAAATGTGGCATCAAGGAATAGCACCCCAATTAGTGTTGTAAAGATTTTTTTTTTTAACACAAACTAAAACTATGATCCACCATGAATAGTTATAGGAATTAAAAAAAAAAACTTCTAAAATAAAAATAGAACTTAAAGCAGATTGAAAGGGAAAGCACCTATAAGATGGAGTCACTTCCAACATTTTAAGGTTAAATCTTTAAAAAAAAAAAAAAAGGTTAAAAAAAGAAGAAAAGTGAGCACTACTACTTATCCACATGTAAATTACTGCTGAGAGAAAAGTAAAGCTAAGTAACTTCATGTGGAGGTTTATTATCTAAACTCAGAAGATGCTACAAAGACTGAAGGTAATAAAACATTTTATGAACAACTCCACTTCACTGATTCTAATAGAATGGAGCTTCTGTAGACAGCAGAATTATAGTTAAGAAACTGGTCAGGAAGTAGATCTTCACCTGAGACAGCTACAAGTATGGATGGTAGAAGAGTCTAATATATTCAAACTTCTCCTCCCCCCCAAAAAAACCTAACCCCAAAGTTTAAAAGTATCATTAAAAGCAAGAAATTAGACTTTACCTTAATATTTTAATGTTATTGATTAGTAAATAAATGGATCTAAATGGCAGCATTAAAGGGAACAACCCTGAGGCCTAGTTCTTTACCCAGACATGCTTAACAAAAGAGAACTGAGCTTATTATAAAATCTACCAGATAAGAATAGAATTGTTAAAGATGCCAAGATGATTTCTATTATAACTATTTTTCTGCAAGCGCTCTTAATGTTCTAAGCAATTCTGCCTAGGGGCAGAAACTTTCCACATGGAGTCTCCATAGCAGGGTGATTTTTCTTGAGGGAAAAGATCTGAATCATATCAATTTACCTGTTTATTTATTAAGGACATAAAGTATAGGGAGTTTCCTAAAGATATATTTTGTTGATCTCAAAATAAACATCTCAAAACAGCAAGTCAAAATAAAAAACTGAGTCTATGTCACTTACAAAGAAAATCCCACAGGGGAATGGAGAGGGAGTATAAAATTAGCTAGAGTAATCTGCATCAGGAAAGCAAACAATTTACTCATTAATCAAAATGAATCCAGAATGCTAGGGTGGATGGTTTAATGTGTGGAACTTTATTCTGAGTCTCAGGATTCCTAGCTTCTAGTGTAAGATCTTAAATGACTTGTATGACTGTTAAATACACTGACGTGGCCTTGTTATGTTCTAGATTCTCTTTTAATGAAAACCAATACTAGCATAATAAAAATGTTGCTGGAATTCATAAAATTGTATTTCAAAGTTCAGTAGTTTTCTCAAGGATTATTTCTAGGTATAGTTTACTAATAAGAAAAGTGGAGAAACAGAAAATGTTTTTTCTAAGTTTTATCCAAACTATAAATTAAACTGTATTTGCAAACAATGGTTTGTAAACTCTGTATATAATGTCTAACTTGTTTGATAACTTCATAAGTTTCACTGAATATTAATTAATTATCACTTAATATTAATTAATAATATTTCCTTTTAATTTCCTTTTAATAATCTTTTTTCATCTTTAATAAAGATGAAAACTCATTGGGAGAAAAAAGGGAGTATATTGTGAGATATATGTGAGATAAAAGTAAAATATATGAATTTTTTATAAAATATTAAAATTAGGGGTTGGTTTAAAGTATTCTCTCTCAGCTTTTAGTTGGCACATATAATATATCAAATTCAAATTTCCATCTAGTGTCAATAAGACTTCAAAAAGACAATTTACAAATTCAATCTTGAAATCAGTTCTAGTTGCTTAAAACATAATCTTTCTATCTCCACCTATGCTTTCTATGTCCTCTGCAGTAATTGTTAAAACTGACTTTTCAAGAACTAAATAATCTTTTACATTGGTAAAAAAAAATACTGAAATGATTGATTTATGTGGACAAGATAAAAGTTACAATTGCTATATTAGGTTTAAACAATTAATATTTTTAATGATCACAAAGCATTTTCCTGTTATTATATTTATGATTCTGTAATATACATTTTGGAGGCAGCTAAGTGGTTCAATGGATGTAGTAGTAGGCCTAGAATCAGGGAGACCGGCCTCAGTCATCTATTTGCCTTAATCCACTGGAGAAGGTAATGGCAAACTGCTTCAATATCTTTACCAAGAAAACCCCACCAACAGTATGGGCGATAGGGTCCCAAAGTGTTAGACACAACTGAATGACTAAATAATAATATACATCTTACATAAAACAATAGAAAAGGGTTCAAGATTTGCTACATAAAAACCTTGTGAAATATACCATTACTACTTACTAAGTAGGCAAAGGGACATACCAAAGGAAGACTTAAAGTGGACAAGCAATTTTACAGCTAATTAATAGCCTTTTTCTAAACAACCAAAATTTTAGGGTTTTTGTTTCTATTTTTTTATCTTGAGGTACATAGTAAAGAATTTTAATTATTTCCCATATAGCAATCAAGTATCACCAAGCTAATCTTATTATGATCAATAGCAGATAAAATTTCAAACTCTATTTACATAGGAAATTCTTTGCAACTCCTGTTTAGAATATTGTTAACTTTCTCATCTATAAGCAACATTTTTCCATATTTAACTTTAAAATGGTGACAGGATATAATGCATATATTTTAGTAATGCAGCATTGCTGCACCTAGGGTATATACCAGGCACTATACAAAACAATAGGGATACAAAGAAAGGTAAAAGTTTAAATGGGTTTTAGGGATTTATAAATGTCCTTTGGCATATCTTCTCCTGCTGCTTCCCTGGCTGGACCTCTATGGATACAATATCTCTGAGAAATATCAGGAGATAGATCATTTCTGTGTTTATCTAACTGATAATTATATCTAGCAATTCTACTGAAAAGTGGGAACTATAATTATTTATTTTTATCCTCCCCAAAGAAACATAGCCAGGATCTCTCAGAGCTGTACCCATTTTCTATCATGTACAGGAAAATGATTAAAAGAGACATGAGATCTGCTATGTTGGCACAAGACAAAACTACAGAAAAGGCTACTCCCCCACCACTAAAAAATGTTCAGGGTTTCGTTTTTTCGTTATTTTTATATATTTCAAATACAACATTAAAACAAATAAAAGGAACACTGCATAATTTAGCTGTCATATTCTATCAAAATTGCTCATAATTATAACCATAAAATGACAATATTCCACCATATGTGCATCTGTAAAAGGAAAGAGCCAAGCATTTGCAAAGACCTACCACCCCCCCTAGTGTCCAATTGAATAAATTGCAAGAAAATAAAGTTCCGATTCTAGAATGAAATTTAAATAAAAAATGTTAAAACTTGAAATTACTTTGCTATATAACAGGTAACAAATTGTTCTCTAAGATTACGTATGAATCCCAAGTTCTCTGAATGAATCTTAAAACTCTTTGCAAACATACATAATTTATATAATCCTCCAAACGGAACCCTAAGTATTCAATATGTTTGTCTCTAAAATGGTTTATTTATCTCAATTGTAGATCTTTGTCAGAATTCAGAGAAAACCACTGTTATAGTAGCAAATGTTACTGTTTTTATTCAAGTTATTAGTCATACCAATAGTTCTTGACACTCGTATCTCTGCTCTAATTTGACAACCAAGTTCTCTTTAAGTATCAGAGAAAAGAGAAGATACATTTTTGCCTGGAGAGGAATGAACTATCTCCAAAAAAAAGAGGATTTCCTAGTGCTCAAACCCCAAAACAACTGAAATTAGCTTATCAAATGCATAAGAAGAGGCATTAGTAGCCAGGAGTAAGGACAAAATATGAGATCAGAGAAGGAAATTCCAGGTTACTGTCTTTAATATTCTTTTCCTTAAAAAGGTCCTATAAGGTGATAGTCAGTCATAAGCAAACTCTGATATAGACCTTTGGAAATTGATCTAATCTATCACTTAACTCATTAGCATGCCTTTCTATAATGTGTACCAGTGACAACAGGCTTTGTGAATGTGCATATTTTATCAAAATATACTACTTAAGCCTAGCAGTTTATTTATTTTTGTTTTAACCTTTCCTACATAATTAAACCAAATGTCCAGGTTGAGAGAGTTGAGAAAATATTCTAGTTCTAAATCTGATGTTCCAAGGCAATATCCCATATGCATCATTTCTGTCCACACTGTAGGACTAAGGAAAGATAACTTCCTAACCACCATTATTAACTTTAATTTTCAAAAATACATTAGCCAGTATGCTTAACGATTTTATTTTTAAAAAATCATTGCTATTTTGGCAGCCTTCTTAACCTTGTTAGAATACAATATGTTTGCAACAAAGTTAATGAGAAATGACCAGTGATTTATTATTTGAAAGGGAATAAGGATCAAATTGATAAAAATCTGCCCAAGTATTAATTCTCCTTTAAAAGGGTAGGAATTATTTTTAGCCTATTAAAAAAAAAAAAGATGCAATTTGTGCTACGAAAACCTGAGAGATTTATTCTTTTGGTCATATGCCTTGAACAAATCTCTTTAATTAGATGAGGATTTCTGATGAACATCAAAGAAATCACAAAGTTAGGGTTCTCATCTCCAAACTGTGAATAAATATACCAAACCAAATGTCCTGGTTACAATGAATGAAAGCCAGTGAAGAAAAGATTTAATAACAGTCTCATTATAAGGTTCATTGTTGTAGGACTATTTAAAATACAAGATTAACACATCTTATCTCAGAGTTTCACTGAAGCCCATTATTACCCTTCATTAATACATGCATATGATGCCAAGTTTCCAAGAAGTATCTCATGAAACATAAGGACCTGTTTTTTTTTTTTTTAACTTCTTTTATTGATAGGCTCAACTCTGACTTAAATTTGCTTTGAATGATGATGAACCATCACACAGTCAAAAAAAAATTGGACCCTACTTTTCAAAGATTCCATTTTAATCTAACTTTTCAGAGACAGTCATTTCCAGCAGAGTGTATGTACACTTTTCTGATCACCATTTTCTATGGATTCACTGAATTCTCCACAAAGGCAAGATTCCCAAATGGATTGTACATGCCCAGCACCACTTGAAAAGCTCAAGGTCTCTGACATCAAAATATCTCACTGGTCTAATTTAAATAATTGTTTTTGTTTTTGTTTTTTAGCAAGGGAAGAGGAAATCTTCAATATGTAGGCAAAACAGGCTACATAAAGTATTATAAAAGGTCTATACTCCCTACTCTTATTATCAATTTATTTATCAAATTTATCAATTTACCATATTCAGTACTAGCAATGAAGAAATCAAAGAGAAAGCAAATAGAAAAAAAAAAAAACAGGAATACAGAAGAAAGGGAAAAAGTATGTGGCTAACATATTGTAGTTGAAGAGACAGCTCATTCAGTCCAAATAAATAAAATTTTTTCTTGGTTCCAAAAAAAAATCAAAACACCAAAACTATGTATGCTTCTTTGATTTATCTTAAAAGGAAGAGAATGTTGGGTCCTACATACTTTGCTGAGAAAAGCAAATTCTGATATGAAGTGTATCAAGAAGTCCGGCTTCTAAGAAGAATGCTTCTCAGATAGTAATTTTTAAAATTTAATATTTTATTTCTTCCCCAATTACACATAGAAACCATTTGAAACATTCATTTACAAAATTTAGTTCCAAAGTCTTTCCTTCCCTCTCTTCCCTATTCCCACACCCATTGAGAAGGCAAGTAAGGTTATACATGGGCAGTCATGAAAAAACAAATTTCCATGTTAGTCACATTGTGAAAGAAAATAAAGACAAAAACAAAACAAAACAAAACAAAACAAAAAAACCGAAAATAAAGTGGAAGGAAAAGTATGCTTTGATATACATTCAGAATCCACCACTTCTTCCTCTAGAGAGGGATCAGACAGTGATTTCTAATAAAAAATGTATTTTCTGAGAACACTGGAGAGCATTAACCCCTTGAGAAAGAATCATATACGAATTTAACTTACATAAAAATACATATCAGACTATCTTAAACATGTACCCATGATATAAAATGTTCTTTTCCCTAATTTCTTTCCACCTAACACTTATATTGACTTAATAGATTCAATTGCAATTTTCCTCCAAAGAATACAAGGACTATCATTTAACTCTTGAATACAGAATACGAAGAATTTTTTTTTGGGGGGGAGGGGGAGGAAGATAGAGGAATAGGTATAAAGACACAGAAAAGGAATGTCAAAACTAAAAGGAACAAGAACATTCAAGGAAATCTAAAATCTCAGGCACTTGCCAAATACTGCCAAGCTTTCCATGGAAAAGATAAGGGTCACATGGGCTAGAAACACTGATGAAAGCAATTTTAAGTTGACTTTACTCCCTGTTGCATAAGTCTGTCTTTTTTAGTCACCTATTTAGCTTTAATTCTTTTAACATTAAACTGTTCGGATTTTGGTTTGGTTTGGTTTTGTTTGGGGGTTTTTGTTTTTGGCTTTCTTGGAAGTTAATCTTCCTCTAATTCAGGAATTCTAACTTTTTTATGTATCAATGATTTTTTTGAAATGTGGTGAAGCCAAGAGACTACTCAGAATGGTTATTTTTAAGTGTGCAAAATAAAATACATAGGGTTACAATTTAAGCCAGTTATAATGAAATACTATGTTATTACAAAAAAAAAAGTTCACATATCTTACATTAAAAACTCTTGATTCTAACATTTCTTTTCTTATATTCCCACATCATACATATTTAGTAGCTCTTAGAGAATTAGAGTCTAATCTTGTACATAGCCCATACTACTTCATTCTCTTTGTGGCTAGATGCCCTATTTCCTAATTATGTAAGAACTCCTTTGTATGCTATTATCTCCAGTACAGTTCTTTTTTTTATTAATATCAACAAGTCCAAGGGAATGTTTGAATTTGCTATAGGTCACAATAAAAGTTGAGAACAGCTATATTCAAAGACCAAGCATCTCTTCTGAACTGCCCTCAAGTGTGAAAAATGTGGCAAAACAATTATATTTACAATAATGCTATTATATAAAGAATGAGGAAACCAAAGGAATGAAAGAGAAATTTGGAGGGCAGGCCTAGGTATCCACATTTTACCTCATCTGTTCTATAATGGCCATGCTCACTAACAGAGTAATCCCTGATGTCTAACAGCCTGAGAAATATAAGTAGTATACATTAAAAAGGAAAGAGGGAGGGGGGAGGAGATAATGGGAATCAAATTAAATTTCTCATTCTGTTCCTTCCCTCTTAAAAAAAAAAAAATCCCTATAAAATGACCAGCAGGTATTTCTTCAAAAAGAAGATAAAGAGGAATAGCTAGAGGGTGCAGTGGATAGAGCACCAGCTTTAGAATCAGGAGAACCCTAGTTCAAATCTGGCCTCAGATAACACATCCTAACTGTATGAAGCTGGGCAAGTAACTTAACTGTAATTGCCTTGACACCCCCCCCCAAATAAAACTGTACTCCTCTTCCCTTCTCCCCTTTTTGTTGCACTTGCTAGAAGTTACCTAATCTTAGACCACCAGTTGCAAAAGTATATAAATTCATAAAGCCCCACTTTTCTGAGTTCCTAACTTAAATATTTCTGTAGCAATGACTAGTAAAAAATTTAAAGTACTTTACAAATTTAGCATTAAGGGCTAACTACATAAAATATTTTTAAAAAATAATTAAATTTTGAAAGATGAGAAATTTTTCTATTTGGGACCAGCATTCCGGAAAATACTGCTGTGTAATAAATGGGCACAACCTAACCATAGCATTAGAATTAAATGAAAACAGGTACAAGAACTCAGACTTCTTTCTTAATGCTTGTTCAATTAATAGTAGGATAATGATTTACATAGAGCAGGGGTTCTCAAACTAGGGCCCATGGGCCAGATGCGGCCCACTGAGGACGTTTATGGGGCCTACTGGGTTATGGCAAAATGAGCTGAGAAGTGACTTTGACCTAAACTCGCATTAGCAACTCACATTTCCAGCACTGGGCTGAGGAGACGGAGACAGAGTGTGAGGCGCTCCAACAATCTGAGGGACAATGAACTGGCCCCCTATTTAATTTATTATTATTATTTATTTATTATTTGAGGGCCACTGACATATCTTCACTAGCAAAGGGACAAAGTCCAAACTAGGTTCAGGGAAAAAAAAAAAAAAAAAAAAAGGTCAAAAAAACCAAAACAAAACAAACAAAAAACCCAATCCATGCTCAATAGAACTTATAATCTATTTTCTAACTAAAGAAACTAATATTTGTACCTAAATTAAGTATACTAAACCACAGTATCTAGGATCAAAAAGTTATACTTGCTAACTTGAAATGAAAACTTCAAGGAAAGCACAATTTTCATTTTCTTTTTTTTTCTTTTTTTTTTTTTTTAATTTTATTTTATAATTATAACATTTTTTGACAGTACATATGCATGGGTAATTTTTTACAACATTATCCCTTGCACTTACTTCTATTCAGATTTTTTCCCTTCCTCCCCCAACCCCCTCCCCCAGATGGCAAGCAGTCTTATATATGTTAAATATATTACAGTATAATTTAGATACAATATATGTGTGTAGAACCGAATTTTTTGTTGCACAGGAAGAATTGGATTCAGAAGGTAAAAATAACAGTTTACATTCATTTCCCAGTGTTCCTTTTCTGGATGTAGCTGGTTCTGTCCATCATTAATCAATTGGAATTGGATTAGCTCTTCTCTATGTTGAAGAAATCCACTTCCATCAGCATACATCCTCGTACAGTATCATTGTTGAAGTGTATAATGATCTTCTGGTTCTGCTCGTTTCACTCAGTATCAGTTGATGTAAGTCTCTCCAAGCCTCTCTGTATTTCTCCTGTTGGTCATTTCTTATAGAACAATAATATTCCATAACATTCATATACCATAGTTTACCCAACCATTCTCCAATTGATGGACATCCTTTCATCTTCCAGCTTCTAGCCACTATGAAAAGGGCTGCCACAAACATTTTGGCACATACAGGACCCTTTCCCTTCTCTAGTAGTTCCTTGGGGTATAAGCCCAGTAGTAGTATGGCTGGGTCAAAGGGTATGCACATTTTGATAACTTTTTGGGCATAATTCCAGATTGCTCTCCAGAATGGTTGGATTCTTTCACAACTCCACCAACAATGCATCAGTGTCCCAGTTTTCCCACAGCCCCTCCAACATTCATCGTTATTTGTTCCTGTCATCTTAGCCAATCTGACAGGTGTGTAATGATACCTCAGAGTTGTCTTAATTTGCATTTCTCTGATCAATAGTGATTTGGAACACTCTTTCATATGAGTGGAAATAGTTTTAATTTCATCATCTGAAAATTGTCTGTTCATATCCTTTGACCATTTATCAATTGGAGAATGGCTTGATTTCTTATAAATTAAAGTCAATTCTCTGTATATTTTGGAGATGAGGCCTTTATCAGAACCTTGAACTGTAAAAATGTTTTCCCAATTTGTTACTTCCCTTCTAATCTTGTTTGCATTAGTTTTGTTTGTGCAGAAACTTTTTAATTTGGTGTAATCAAAATGTTCTATTTTGTGATCAATAATGGTCTCTAGTTCTCCCTTGGACACAAACTCCTTCCTCCTCCACAAGTCTGAGAGGTAAACCATCCCATGTTCCTCCAATTTATTTATGATTTCGTTCTTTATGCCTAAATCTTGGACCCATTTTGATCTAATCTTAGTATGTGGTGTTAAATGTGGGTCCATGCCTAGTTTCTGCCATACTAATTTCCAGTTTTCCCAGCAGTTTTTGTCAAATAATGAATTCTTATCCCAAAATTTGGGATCTTTGGGTTTGTCAAAGATTAGATTGCTATTTTTATTCACTATCTTGCCCTGTAAACCTAACCTATGCCACTGATCAACTAGTCTATTTCTTAGCCAATACCAAATGGTTTTGCTGATTGTTGCTTTATAATATAGCTTTAAATCAGGTACACTTAGACCACCTTCCTCTGACTTTTTTTTCATTAGTTCCCTTGTAATTCTCGACCTTTTATTCTTCCATATGAATTTTGTTGTTATTTTTTCTAGGTAATTAAAATAGTTTCTTGGGAGTCTGATTGGTATAGCACTAAATAAATAGATTAGTTTGGGGAGTATTGTCATCTTTATTATATTCGCTCGGCCTATCCAAGAACACTGAATGTCTTTCCAATTATTTAAATCTGACTTTATTTTTGTGGCAAGTGTTTTGTAATTTTGCTCATATAATTCCTGACTCTCCTTTGGTAGATATATTCCCAAATATTTGATACTATCGACTGTTATTTTGAATGGAATTTCTCTTTGTATCTCTTGCTGTTGGATTGTGTTGGTAATGTATAAAAATCCTGAGGATTTATGTGGATTTATTTTGTATCCTGCGACTTTGCTAAAATTCTGAATTATTTCTAATAGCTTTTTAGCAGAGTCTTTGGGGTTCTCTAAGTATACCATCATGTCATCTGCGAAAAGTGACAATTTGATTTCTTCATTTCCTACTCTAATTCCTTGGATCTCTTTCTCGGCTCTTATTGCCAAGGCTAGAGTTTCTAGTACTATATTGAATAGTAATGGTGATAGTGGGCAACCTTGTTTCACTCCTGATCTTACAGGGAAAGGTTCTAGTTTATCACCATTACATATGATGTTTACTGAAGGTTTTAAATATATGCTCCTTATTATTTTAAGGAATAGTCCATTTATTCCTATACTCTCAAGCGTTTTTAGTAGGAATGGATGTTGGATTTTATCAAATGCCTTTTCTGCATCTATTGAGATGATCATATGGTTTTTATTAATTTGATTATTAATATGGTCGATTATACTAATAGTTTTCCTAATATTAAACCAGCCCTGCATTCCTGGTATAAATCCCACTTGGTCATAGTGTATTATCCTGGGGATGATTTTCTGAAGTCTATTTGCTAATATCTTATTTAAGATTTTAGCATCAATATTCATTAAGGAAATTGGTCTATAGTTTTCTTTCTCAGTTTTCGATCTACCTGGTTTAGGTATCAGTACCATGTCTGTGTCATAGAAGGAATTTGGTAGGACTCCTTCAATCCCTATTTTTTCAAATAGTTTACATAGCATTGGAGTTAGTTGTTCTTTAAATGTTTGGTAGAATTCACCTGTAAATCCATCTGGTCCTGGGGACTTTTTCTTAGGAAGTTGGTTAATAGCTTGGTCTATTTCTTTTTCTGAGATGGGACTATTTAGACTACTTACTTCTTCCTCTGTTAATCTGGGCAAGCTATATTTTTGAAGGTATTCTTCCATTTCATTTAAGTTATCGAATTTATCGGCATAAAGTTGAGCAAAGTAGCTCCTAAGTATTGTTCTAATTTCCTCTTCATTAGTGGTGAGTTCACCCTTTTCATTTTCAAGACTATCAATTTGCTTTTTCTCTTTCCTTTTTTTAATCAGGTTTACTAAGGGTTTGTCTATTTTGTTGGTTTTTTCATAAAACCAACTCTTAGTTTTATTAATTAATTCAATAGTTTTTTTACTTTCAATTTTATTAATCTCACCTTTTATTTTTTGAATTTCAAGTTTTGTGTTTGTGTGGGGGTTTTTAATTTGTTCCTTTTCTAGCAATTTTAGTTGTAAACCCAATTCGTTGGCCCTCTCTTTCTCTATTTTATGCAAGTAGGCCTGTAGAGATATAAAACTTCCCCTAATTACTGCTTTGGCTGTATCCCACACATTTTGGTATGATGTCTCATTATTGTCATTTTCTTGGGTGAAGTTATTAATTATGTCTATGATTTGCTGTTTTACCCAATCATTCTTTAGTATAAGATTATTTAGTTTCCAATTATTTTTTGGTCTATTTTCCCCTGGCTTTTTATTAAATGTTATTTTGATTGCATTATGGTCTGGAAAGGATGCATTTACTATTTCTGCCTTACTGCATTTGATTTTGAGGTTTTTATGCCCTAGTATATGATCAATTTTTGTATAGGTTCCATGAACTGCTGAGAAGAAAGTATATTCCTTTCTGTCTCCATTTAGCTTTCGCCAAAGATCTATCATATCAAACTTTTCTAGTATTCTATTTACCTCTTTGACTTCTTTCTTATTTATTTTGTGGTTTGATTTATCTAATTCTGAGAGTGCAAGGTTGAGATCTCCCGCTATTATAGTTTTGCTATCTATTTCCTCTTGCAGCTCTCTTAATTTCTCTTTTAAGAATTTAGATGCTGCACCACTTGGTGCATACATGTTTAATATTGATACTGCTTCACTATTGATGCTTCCCTTTAGCAGGATATAATGCCCTTCCTTATCTCTTTTAATTAGATCAATTTTTGTTTTTGCTTGATCTGAGATGAGGATGGCTACTCCTGCTTTTTTGGTTTTGCCTGAAGCATAATAGATTCTGCTCCACCCTTTTACTTTTAGTTTGAATGTCTCATCCTGTTTCAGGTGTGTTTCCTGTAAACAACATATAGTAGGATTCTGACTTTTAATCCAGTCTGCTAACTGCTTCCTCTTTATGAGGCAGTTTGCCCCATTCACATTTATGGTTAGAAGGACTAATTCTATATTGCTTGCCATCCTATTAACCCCTGCTTATGCTTTTCCCCTTTCCTTCCCTTTTACCCTCCTATCCAGTATTCAACTGGTAAACACCACTTGCTTTTCACAGCCCTCCCTTTTTAGGATCCCTCCCCCACATTAAAGATCCTCCCCTTATTTTACCCCTTTTCCTCGAAATTACTGTATTCCCTTCCCCTTAGCTTACTCCTTCCCTTTCACTTTTCAATGAAGTGGAAGAAGTTTCACCATAAATCGAATATGTCTATTGATACACGCTATGTTCATCTCCCTCCTTTCTTTCTCTCAGATATAATAGGTTACCTTTGCCTCTTCATGAGATGTAGTACCACCACTTTATACTTTTTTATGATATAATCTCCTTTCCACCTCTAGTTTCTAAGACAAATTGTACATATGATCTTTACATATTTTTTTGACAGAAGTATAGTTCTCAAGATTTTTTTTTTACCTTTTTTAGAAGTCTCTTGAGTTCTGTATTTGAAGATCAAACCTTTTATGTAGGTCTGGTTTTTTCATCAAAAATAGATGGAATTCATTTATTTCGTTAAATGTCCATCTTCTTCCCTGGAAAACGATGCTCATTCTTGCTGGGTAAGTTATTCTTGGCTGCATACCAAGTTCCTTAGCCTTTCGGAATATCATGTTCTAGGCCCTGCGTTCTTTTAATGTGGACGCTGCTAGATCCTGGGTTATCCTTATTGTGGATCCTCCATATCTGAATTGTTTTTTTCTAGCAGCTTCCAATATCTTTTCCTTTGTCTGATGGTTCTTGAACTTGGCCACTATATTTCTTGGCGTTTTGATTTTAGGGTCCCTTTCAGTAGGTGATCGATGAATTTTTTCAATGTCTATTTTACCCTCTGTTTCCAAAACGTCTGGGCAGTTCTCTTTGATAATTTCCTCGAAAATGGTATCCAAGCTCTTTTTTTCCTCCCATTTTTCAGGGAGTCCGATTATTCTCAAATTGTCTCTCCTGGATCTGTTTTCCAGGTCTGTTGTCTTTCTGGTAAGGTACTTGACAGTCTTTTCAATTGTTTCATTTCTCTGGTTTTGCTTGACTCCCTCTTGGTTTCTCCTTGAGTCATTCATTTCTACTTGTTCCAGTCTAATTTTCAATGATGTATTTTCTTCACTCACTTTTTTTATATCTCTTTGTAATTGTCCAATTGAGTTTTTATCTTCTATGGAATTTTTTTCCATTTTATCCATTTTATTTTTTAGAGAGCTGATTTCTTTTTCCAGCTCTCTAATCCTGTTTTCCTTGGAGTTGTTTACCTTTTCCAGCTCACTAATCCTGTTTTCCTTGGAGTTGTTTACCTTTTCCAGCTCACTAATCTTGTTTCTCAATGATTTGATTTCTTTATCCACTCTGTCTTTGAATGTATGGGATGACTTCTCCAGGCTCTCTTGCCAAGCTTCCCTTTCCTTTTCCCATTTCTCTTCCAGCTCTCTTGTGAGAGCCTTTTTGATTTCCTCTATGAGGTTCTTTTGTATTGAGGGGCAGCTTATATCCCTCCCAGGGGATACATCTGGGGACAGTCTGTTCCTAGTCTCCTCAGCATTTGAAGTCTGCTCCCTCTCCACACAGAAGCTGTCAATGGTTAGAGCCCTTTTGAATTTTTTGTTCATTTTGTCAGAGTAGGAATCAAAGAAAACAAACTGACAAGAGAAACAATTGGTCTGTTTTGGGGGGGATGGGGCTGGATGGTATTAATGGGCTTCCTCTACAGACTGGGGGTAGGGCAGCAGAGAGCCACTAACAGAACAGCAATGACTGTACTGAGTCTGCGCTCTGAGGCTCCGAGAACGCACCGAATCAGTCCAGGTGGGGGTTGGGGGTGGCCGGGCTCTGAGAGACGCTGGCTTTCTGGGGTTTTAATCTTCACCTCCGGTGTTTACACCCTCTCCACCGCTCCTGGCTTGCTGCCAAGACGGAGCATCCACACTGGGGTAAAAGCCCTTTTACAGAAACGGCAGAGATCACACCCCTCCCCCTCCGGTCTGAGCTGTGTGAGCTGCCTGTCTTGCTCTGGCTGTCTGCCCTCAGTCTGCGCCCAGTCTGATTGACCCTCCCCCAAACAAACACAGACCTTTTCTGGCGACTTTCAAGGATGTCTTCTCTTGGTGATAATTTGTGGATTTCTTTCTGGGTCAAGCATTAAGTCAGAGGCTTGTCATGAAGTAAGTTCTGAGAGAAAACGAGGAGCTCAAGCAGCTGTCTGCCTCCACGCCGCCATCTTGGCCGGAAGTCCTCATTTTCTTTTTCCTAAGTAGCACCCTTGTATATCATATCCCAATAACTATGCTTTTCTCTGAATCAACCCAATGTTTTCCCAACCCACCACCATTTCACAACAGAGGAAGTCAGTTACAATTTGATTAAAACAATAAAATAATGCACACAACAGAAATGTCAAAATGTCCCACCAGTAACTTCAAAGAGAAGAATTTCACTGGGAAAAAACTATGAGTTTTCAGTTAAGTTAAAAACAGAATAACTGAAAAGGTTATAGAAAACACAGAAATAGATGTCATAGGTCTAAAGAACTAGAACATGACTAGAGGGATGTCACCCAGCCTCTGGTAAACCAATACACTTTCACTTCACACAAAAGAAATACCTAAGCCCCAAACAAGGTTAGTTCCGTGTCTTTTATTGTGTGCCTAAGTCACCTAAGGTGACTGCAGAACCTGTAAAAAGTTTTCTGATTTCCTAGAAAGATCTATAGCAAAGCAAATATACTGGTTACTAAAAAGTTTTTAAAATTCTTAGTTTCTTTTCATTTTATACTCATAGAGCTAGGAGGTGAAGGAAAGACAATATCCAGGAAGTTACAAAACTTCATGGTGTAAAATGTTCTTGTACAGATATTAAGCCCTAATTCCAAGAAAGGAGTCACAGTTAATGGGGCCATTTGACTTCAAAATCCCAGTTGCCATGACTATCTAGCTTTAACTTTCTCACACTCCCAAGATCTCCCACAGATGGACAAAAGCTCTCAAGATTGTTATGGGGGAGGTGTTTTATGGAGGCAGAAAGAATAATAATTTTGGAAGAAACAATTGTGAATTTTGTCAAAATCTGCGACATTCTGATTTTATCTGAAGTGACATTCTCTGAAACATTTTCTTTAGCAAAGCAGTACTAATGATCAAGAGAACAATCCCCAACTATGTTCTCTTTTTTCTCTGAATCTGCTAAAAGCATAGATCATGTCTGTGTCTGCAAGTCTGTAAAATGTGGTTTCCCAGAACTCAAAAGCTTGAAGCAGCAATATAAGGTAGTTTGAGATGCTACATTACCATGACTGTAGCATGGAGAACACAAGAAGCTGAAAGATGAAATCTATAATTTAAGGCTCCATCTATTGAGATAAGGATAAGGATAGAAATAAGAGCTAGAATTCATTGGGTGTAGATGAGGAAATGCTGTCAATATAGGTTAGCGCCTTCTCCACAATTCACAGTGAGAGATGCTTAGCACACTGAGAAGTTAAGTGTCTTGCTGAACCATCATGGAAATATCATGCAAGACAGGCAGAGCTAGAATTCAGGTGATTGGCTACAAGGCCAGTTCTCTAACCCTTATACCACCCTGCCTCTCCTCTATTATGAATAAATATTGACAACCAGAAACCATTTAACCCTTGAAAAGAAACAGGAATTAGATCTATGATTTCCCTGGTACAGGAAGAGGACACTTCTTCCTCTGTAGGTCAATGTCTCTGCAGCTTGTCATCTTGTACAAGGTCTAGAGCACTAAGTACTTAAGGTAACAAAGCCAGGATATCTTAAGAGTTGAACTCAGATCCTCCTTTCCTTGATTAGTTGCAAAAGAATACTGGGAGAAAAATTTGCCAAGGGAAAAAAAAAAATCATTTTTTTTTTTTTCCTGAGGCTAGGGGTTAAGTGACCCAGGGTCACACAGCTAAGAAGTGTTAAGTGTCTGAGACTGAGATTTGAACTCTGGTCCTCCTGAATTCAAGGCTGGTGCTTTATCCACTGCGCCACCTACCTGCCCCAAAAATCACTTTCAAATTCAAAAAAGTAAAAATAATTAGCCTTGAGAAATAATACAATTTTTCATCTTAATGATAAAAACATTCACAACATAAATAATACAGTTTTTCACCTTAATGATAAAAACATTCATAATATAGTGGATCATTATGCAATACCTAAATGCAAAAAGTTGAACAGATATAACTAATTTCTATGCATATTACATTTAATATACTGAAGTAAGAAGGTTATATATATATATTTTAAAAAATCATAGTAATTGTCAAAGTAGCTAATTCTGAAATACAAAGTTTATTCAAAGGAAACTTCTAGAAGAAGTTACCATACTATGTTATAATAATGACAAAGAACAGTCTATTTGGATATGGCAGGTATATATTTCTAATATTGATATAATGGATCCACACAATTTCCTCTTTCTGTATTAGTACACAACAGTCCCCAATACTCCCTATACCTCTTCCAAAATGCTTCAGTTTTGCACCTAAAACTACTATTGATAACTGATCACCAAGCAGGAGAATCAGAGGAATAAAAATAATATTGAGACCACTAATGTTCAAAATTAAGGTTTTTGTATCTAATAGGACTCATACCACATTACACTGAAGCCCTATGCATTAAGTCCTAAAGATCATAAATCTCAAGTGTTATCCTCATTCAGTCACTAGATATATCCATTTTCCCTTTTATATTCTCTTTCCTGGCATTTTTTCATTTGAAAGGAGGGAAAAAAGGAAGTTAAGAGAAATAATGGAATGACAGTCTTTTTTATATTTTGTATTCTACTTTTACACACTATACCTTCGGCAAAATATCTATAGCATTATACAATGCAAAATACTTTATGGCACCTCTGGTTCTGGGAAAAGAGAAAAAGATGAAGCATGAAATAAGAAATGTACTAGCAGAACAGTCTTCATTGACACTGATAAACCAAATTTTCTCTATGTCCCACTGCATGGGGGAAAGAGATTCTGTGCTTTTCACGTTTCCCATCTAGCCATTTTTCTGTTGCCTCAGTTTTCTCTCACCCATAGAACAGACTTGAGAACATGCTCCTCCCTACTTTGTAGAGTAACACAAATAAAAAAAAAATCTGAAAGCATCTGCAACATGAAATGACACATAAATGGTTCTCTGAACTACAACAAAGCCAGGCTACACAGTATCAGATGAGGTTTCTAATATAAACAGTTGATTAGATTGTGGAAGGATCCCCATGGGGAAATGGTGGAAGCCCCATTGTTCTGAGTCATTTAACCTAAGTCTAAACAAAGCATTGAAGAATATACTCTAGAAAACAATAATGGATTGGCAGGGAGATAGATTTTGAACATTTGAGAGTTTGGGGGGCTCCCTGTAGGAGCTAAACGATCGGAGCTGTTAGATTTATTAGTGTGCTTCTATCTGATTTTTGGAAGCAGATATGAAGAATGACCCTTTATTTGTGGACAGGTGCTATTGAAAACCAGTGGCAGAGGAGGATAATGGTGGAACTCTAATCATGGTCATGTCAAACACAAATGATTGAGACAGGCTGAGGAGATGTAGGCAATACTGTTGAGAAAGAAAACTCATTTCTCCCCAGCTCTTAACTCCACCCTGGAAAGCAAAAGGCACTAGTCCAGCTAAAGAAATCCCTTTTTGTTTCTCTTAGTATGGCTCTCCAATTTCATAGTGAACTACAGTTTATTCCCCTGAGGGAAGTGTGGAAGTTCAGGTTTATTCTGAAATAGAAAATGAATCATGAGACCTATGAAAACTACCTAAGCAGGTACTTACACACACACACACACACACACACACACACACACACACACACACACACACACACACACCACACACACACAGTCTTGATGAAAGGCATTCCCAATGGGAGTGGCATTAGGACATCAAGGAAAAGGACATTTTACTGCACACTTCTGAATTTGCAATTTAATAATGCAACCACTTTATATCATTCACTAATCTGTGATTACTTAAGGGCATGCACTAGAGAACACCATAATTGTTTTAACTTGGTAGACACTCTTCTGATTAAACTGTGGAACCATCAACTAGTTTTATTTCTCTTTGGGGTAGACTATGCAACACACAATGACAGATTAAGAAATATTTACATTAAAACCCTCAAATTGGCTTAAATAAATCCCAAAGAACTGATCACTTAGGAATGCTTGAGGTCACTAAATTGTTTAAATAAGTTCTGAACAATAAATGTAGTATTATAAACTTATTTTCTATTACTAACTTAGCTCTTTCAAGAAGCCTATACATATTTTTTCTTCCTATCCTCCTTGTATATAGGAAGTGATCTGATGGAACACGTTGTACTATGGATAGAGGCTAGGAAAGGGCCATTACAGTTAACCGTATATGGTTTAAATCTTTTATTACTGATTTTCTTGAATAATACATCACACTTTCTATGTAATGTAAAATGCAACGTAGAATTCTGATGTACCAAGAACATTCTTATTGAAAATAAGTATAAAGAATAAGTAAATTGCTGAATGTTAAAATCAAATAGAGCTAAAGTTTTAAAGATAAAATAGCTAAGCTCAGTAATTTTTATGAATTTATTATCACAGGATTTATTCTCCAAAGTGAAACGTTGCTAAAACACTAGAAAATAGTAAATACCATAAAGTTACTGACCACTTCTTGCCTGGTTTAAAATAAAAGCCCCAAAAATGCACTTAATATTTTACAACAAAAAACCATTATAGAAGTTGGAGTTATATCAGTAGGGAAGCAATGGAGTTGAGAATCTCTAGAACAATGATAGACAGAATTCCAAAGAAAGCTAACTATTCCATTAAGGGTGAAGGCTGAATGACTAGCAATGTCCTCATTAATCATTAATCAAAATACAATTTCAATCAAAATTCTAAAAAAAAAAAAAAATTCTTTTGGTATTTGCTACTATTTTTATCTTAATTGTGCTGAGACTATGCTAAGGGAAGGTAGAAAAAATATATATATATATATTATATGAATTTTACTCTATAAAACTAGATTCAGATCATTTGAACTCAGATGAGGAAATCTATGAAATTCTAATATGACTATCAATTATCACCATCAGAACACTAAGAGTGTGGGGTCAAATGAATTCATAGATTTTTTTAGAATTCACAGAATTTATATTTTTACAAAATTTACATTATATTACATTTACATTATATTACATTCTTTACAGAATGCTTTCATCACAATTATGTAAGATTATCCAAAAATTTAAAATCATAATCCTTGAACTTCTTATCTTACCAAAGTTCTCTTAGTAAAAACAATTGCTTCAAAACTTACTTTTAACACCCTTTGCTAAAACTATTATAATTAATGTTGAATTGCTGCGTAAAGCACAAAGATAATTTTATATTATAACATCCATATTCATTTTGAATGGCTCACTCATTTCTATTTTATAGCAAACAGCACTGAAATTAAGGTAATAAGGAATGGGTCATTGCTTTTACCTAATTTAATTTTAGAATATACATTATCAATGTTGTATCTAATTCAACAAACATTTATTAAGAACCTACTATATACTGTAACAAAAAGACTAAAACAAAAATAGCCAATAAAAAAACTGAAAAGAGGTAAAAGTCAGAAAAGTCTTCCCAGATAGTTAGTGTGTGTGAAGTGTGTGACCAAAGTATGTGAAGAAGAAAATAATGCAAGATAAGGTTAGAAAGGTACATCAATGCTATATGGTAGAAAGTTTTAAATTCCAGGATGAGGAATATGGATAGTATCTTAAGAGACAAGGGGAAACCACTTTTGAATAAGGGAGAAACATAATCAAACCTATGCCCTAAGAAGATTATTCTGTTAAAAAAGAAAGGAATGCAGAAAAAAAATAGTAAGAGGCTGTTATAATTGTCTAGATGAGAAGCAATGAGGATCTGAACTAGGATAGGACTGCTAGTTGAAGGAGAAGAATGAATGGAACCAATGTAAAAGACATTATGGCATACAAAGTAGATGTTTGATTTAATATACCTTGAACATGATATTAGAAGGCTCTCTTCTAACACTACAGAATTTAAAACATCTTGATTCCAAATTAACTTTGTTACAACCATACAATTGATAACATCTTTTTTTAATCGTACTGAAAATGTTTAACTACAGGAAAAATGAATTTATTGGGAATTTGCTCCTTTATTAATTTATCACTACTGGAAAAAAATACAGAACTAATTCCAGAGTCATAATCCCTGCAGGTAAAGTAATGGCAATTGAATAGTTTTCCTTGATGCCCTTTATAAGAACTCTATTCATTTCAAAAACTAGAGCCATTCCACATTTGAGTTTCTAAGCTATCCAAAAATCATTCTCTTTCCTCTTTTTAGTCCCCAAATATTCTTCTACAATAAAAATCACCACACTTTCTGTATCTTACTTTCTCCTCCCCCTTCCAAACAGCATCCTCAAGTAATGAAAAAAAACACTCAATGGAAACTTTTCTTCACTCTCATGAGGCTGGCACTGAATATAAGCACACAATGCTGTTCTTTCTAAATCAGATGAACTTCTTTGCAGTAGGAAAATTGGTATTTTAACTGTACTATATGTATTTTATTTATTTTTGCACTGATTGCACCTACTTGTTCTTTCAAGGGCACTCCCATTAGGAACACACTTCTCTATTCTTTCTCTCCCTTAAAGCACAGTGAAAATAATCATATCAAAGGAAACTTATTACTGCTTCCAAATTGTCTCTGGCTCTCAGCAGGCACACTCTCCAGGCAACACTTTTGCCGCTACATTATGACTAATTTTTTTTTTTTCAGCTGACATTGTATACACTAGGTAGAAGGAAAGGACTGATGATACTTGTGATTTTAGCTGAGATTTTGCCCTCTTGAACAAAGCAGAATAACATGCTCTCCTTTTCAGCCCAACCTTCTTGTAAAGAAACAAATTTAAAGTGTCACCTTAGAGAAAACAATTTCACCCTGTGCATCCGTATAAAATTAACTCTGGGAAGGAAGGGTGAAAATACAAGGTCTTTCCTTTATTGGGGGTGGGGGAAAACAGAATAGCATTCGATCTTTCCGTTACTGTGCTAGACAAGTCATCCACACACAAAAACTACTCAAGGTAGAAGGAGGAAAAAGGGGGAAAAGAGGTACAGAGAAGAAAGGTGAAATTGGTGCTTTCATTTCTTATTTAATAACACAAAAGCACACATTAGCCAATGCTGCCATCTGCTGTCAAAAACAAAATCTCTAGAATTCAAAGAAAGTTTGATAGGGAAGGAACAGAAAAACACAATTTCAAGTATGATTTAGATTAACTATGAAGACTTTCTAATTTCCCCAGGTCATTTACCATTTTAAAAAGATCCTCTAACATCCTCAATTAATCAGAATTCATATATGGAATGGCCCACCTAGGGAAGGCTTCTTCCCACTACAAATCTTCAAAATGAGAAAAGAATGAGCACTTGATAGATATGCTGAAAAGGTCATTCTTGTTTGGATACAGGGTAAAAAAGATGGTCTACAAGTTCTCTTTTAACCCTAAGATTCTCTATGTGAAACAAAATACAAGGAGTCCAAGATATCATAATAGGGCAAACTTTCCAGTTGTCACATAGAGGTTAAACAGGAAGAATCTTCCCATACTGGAATTCTCCAGGAGTTGCTCTTATGGAGAACACTTATCTCTCATTTTTATGGATATACTGATTTTGCTCTTCTCAAAGATCTTATACATGAGTCAACAACATGACATGATGGCCAACAGAAGCTAATATGACCTTAGGATGGACTGATAAGGGAACAGTGTTCAGAATTAGGGAGATAATAATCCTCTCCTGTCTCTGCCTTGGTCATTTCATACCTATTTTCAATATAGGATGCCACATTTTAGGAAGGACATTGATAAAGCGACATCAAAAAAAAAAAAAACTAATGCCATTTTACCCAATGAAATTAACTTAATTATAATTACTTATAAATTTAAGTAGCTGTATTGATCTAATATGTAATTTTTCAATAAAAAACTATTACAGATTACCATATGAAAAAAAAAAAAAAAACAGCCTGGCTATAAGGCCCCATAGGGAAAAACTATAAGCAATGGGTAGAAGTTGAAGATAAACAGATTCTTATAATCAATGTAAGGAAAAACTTCTTAATACTTTTGTCCAAAATTGAATAGATGATCTTGAGAGACAGTGAGTGTTTTGAGAGGTTTCCAAGCAGAAACTAGATAACCACAGATGAGGGATTTTGTAGACCAGATTATTGTTCAAGGCATGTTGGGCTAAATAACATTTTCTATACCCTTTCAACATTGGAATTCTTTGAAGTAAAATATTCAAGCAACCAGCATCAACAATGAAATCACAGTAGAAGACAACAACAGCCTACATTTAGACATCCCAAAGCCCTGAATTTCAAAGCTATACTTCTGAACTCTTCAGGTGAAAAAACTAGCACAATACTATTCTCTTTCCTATCTTTTTTTTCCCTGTTATATTCCTCACTTCCCTGAGGCAGATGGTAGTATAGTGGATAGGGCTCCAGGCCTGGAAACAAGAAGACCAGAACTCAAATCCAGTCTCAGGAACCTGCTAGTTATATGACCTTGAGCCAGGTACTTTACCTGGGCTTCAATTTTTTTCATCTGGAAAATCAGTTAATAATAGCCCTTACTTCCCAGGGGTGTCATAAGATAACAGTGTATAAACATCAAAATACTATGTAAATGATAGATATTTTATTATTAGTTTTTTTAAATCTTAGAAAAGTTATCATATTTTTAAATGTACAATGAAAGTCAAAACAGGTATAAACATATTGTAAACAGGTAATACAATATGACTTTATCTGATGGCATAGGGCAATTGGTGGTGGCTAATCATATAGCTGGCACCAAATTTCCTGGTTTTTCTGTCACTATGTAAGGCTCTGAATCATTTTTTTCCTTTCAGTCATATGGCATGAGGAATTTAGCTATTCCATCCCAAAGCCTACAATCTTACTATTCTCACACTAAGGGACAATTACACACTTATAGCAGCCTCTTTGAATTGAGAAAGCAACTTGTTTGCTTTATACAATAATAATAATAAGAGGTTCTAATTAATAGTAAGTTGGGCAGGCAGAGGCAAATAGTCTATTTACTAATGGAGTGTCCCCTTTGAATCTTGATCTAGATAAATGTGAATAATGACTATTAGTCTGGTCTCAATTTTTCCTGAGCTCTGCATGAAATTTATATGTATCCCCCACCATTCAGGCTAGTTTGTTTATCTCTTTTAGATGCCTAAAAAAATCCATTTCCTCTTAGCCAAAATCTTCTTGAGTAAATTCCTTTACATTTCCCTAATCTGGGCCCCTACAGCCCAAGATGCTGCATTTCTTTTTTGTTCATGATTTGTTTTTGTTTTTTTCCTCTTGGAATAGAATAGAAAGGATTTCACATACATTTATAACCAGTTAACTGATACAATCCACAATATCTCAGTTATAAGACATAAACCTATCTGCATATTCCAATTTAATAAAGAATGGAAGTAATTAACTGTAGCTTCAGTTAACTAAGAGTTTTACCTAAACTGTAATGTCTCCAGGAATTTCTCTGTTTTCAAGTTCAAGAAATGGTCTATGGTCTATTCAATTTGAGGAAAGAAAAAAATGACTCAACAATTTAACAATTTAAGTTCATTTTGTTAATTAAGAGGCAGCTTGAGATTGACAGTTTTATCACTGCCTTTTCAAATCTGTTATCTTCAAGTTATTTTCATGAAAATCATACAAAGCAGTCCTTAGCAGTCATCTAATCCATCTCCCTCATTTTACAAGTGAAACATTGGAAGGTTTTGCAAGGAGCACACCAAGTTTTAAGTGAGAAAGATCTGAATCCAAGTTCTGTCTGAGACACTCACTAGTTGGGCAAGTCATGAAACTTTCTTAGTCTCAATTTCATCTTTATAAAATATTAAGAAAAAACCAGGATTCAAATAGTCTCTAAATATCCTTCCCATACTAAGTCAAAAGTTTCACTATTTGTCTAAAGTCAGGGGAGTGAAACTATGTTGCCTAAAATTATCACTCTGAAACTGTGTTCCCTTTTGATCTTGGAGTCTCAGGTCCTCCTGGGAAAACATATCCCCAGATATGTATTGTTATTCAAATTTGTTTGTTTTTGTGGGTGCCTCTTTTGTAGCAAAAACTGATATTTTTAAGTGTTTTTGAGTAACTCAACCACATTGGATAAAGCCAGTTCAACTTCCCTCAAAGCCTCTTGAGCTTCTTTTGTTTTTTAGGTGAAATGGGGCAAATACTAAGAAAAGACTCTTCCCCTACCCCAAGGGAAATATGCAGAATGCATAGTTAGATTAATAAAGAAGCAAAGTTTGTTGGTAACTTGGAAACAGATCACTAGACTCTTAAATATAAGAAAAGAAAAATTAGAGCCAGATATATGTGAACTAGTGGGAGAGCAACTAATTGAATATTACAATGATAATGGCTCTCATTCATATGTACAACATAATACAATTGGCTTTAAGGAATCCCACAAGTTTTAAAATAAGGAAAAAGGAGAAAAGAGCAGGAAGGGAATAGTACTGACAAAAGAGCTGAAAAGCTTGAAGAATTAGACAAGAACAGCACTGATGAATTTAAGGAGTGTGGAGCTTCTCACTTTCACAGCTCAATTACACCCAAGCAGGTGCCATTAGGGCATTCCCCATATCTTGACCATTCTCCCTCAATTTTACCCTCATGAGTGAAGGAAGAGGGGGAAGAGCAGTGACACCATTAGCACCACCCATACAGCAGTTTTGTCCACACCCTATGACACAATTGCAAAAGGTGTTAATTAAAGCTAAAAAGGAAGAGCAAGATACAACTGATTTAAAAATAGAAGTATACCTTGTGATGAAGAGTTTGACCCTTCAGGCCAAGAAAAAAATACACTGTTTAATCTAGAAATTATCAATGATCTAAAAAAAGGCTTGTACTCTTCATGGGGTTCCAACATCTTATGTTAAGATGTTATTAGAGAATTTGGCTTTTGAAGTTTTAACCCCTAATGAATGGAAATCTATATCAAGGACATGTTTAGAATCTGGACAAAACTTGTGGCTTTCTGAGTAATAGTGAACTCTGTGTAATACAAGCCCAATGAAATAGGCAACCTGGAGTTAATTTACTAATCACCTCTGATCAACAAGTAGGTGTAGGTCCTTATGCAGACACTTTAGCACAGATTATTACCTTATAGCAGCATATAAGCAAATTGCAGCTGCTGCTATCAAAGCATGGGGCACCCTTCCAGGAAGACAAAATAAGAAGGGAAGCCTTCACAAAAATAGCGCAAGGTTCAAATGAACCTTTGCCAATTTTGTGGGATGTCTGCTGACAGCTCTCATACAAACTTTTGGTGAAAATACAGCAATAAAAATTATAAGGCAATTTATTAAAGAAAATTCTAATGAGATTTGTAAAACAATTATACTAGGACTATAGGATGCTCCTTTAGAGGAGATAAGACGCTATGCCACAGTGGGCACAAATACCTTTTACACCCAGGCTATGATGCAGACTTTTCAAGATCTGAACATGAGAAGACAAGCGTCCCTTTTGGCAAAGGACTTCCAGAGAGACTCGTCAATGCTTTCAATGTGATAAAGTAGGGCATCTGAAGACTCAATGTTGGCAGAGAAGACAGGGTGGGAGAATAAGACCCAAAACCCTATGTCCAAAATACAACAGAGGCTTCCATTGGGCCAGCTCTAGGGCCCCAGGCAAAAAACACTTGGGGTATGATGCCAGCCAATGATACAACCAGAGAGTCTTTAGAAGTTCAGTCTTCCAACATCATCAATCTCATCAGCTGAGAAGCAATCTAATGGGAGAAAGGGATTATATGCTCAAACAACTGAGAAGTAATCTAATGGGAGAAAGGGATTACATGATCAAACAACTGAGAAGGAATCTGATGGGGAAAAGGGATTATAATTGGGGACTACTGAGATATTCCTTGGAGAGGTAAAATCTGTCCCTGTCTATCCTGTGGATCCTTTGACTCCAGGCACAATAGACTTGACCATTTCACCTCCTGAGAGTGCTTACAAAACAGTGTTCATCCATACACTGCTTTGGGAAACTGGGGAATGTGTAGCAGTCACTAATACAGATAGACAATGTATGACTTATCAACCAGGAGAAGTAATAGCATTAGATTTACTGATACAGACTCCTAATAGGCAATTTGGTGATATTTGCCCAGATTTTGATTCCCAACAGAATCTAGAAATATACTGGACAGCAGCAGTTCCAGCTGATCATCCCTATCCTCACTATCTATGTAAATGGCATACCACTGAAAGGGTTGGTAGACACAGGTGTAAATCATAGTCATTAGAGGTGTCAATTGGCCCAGTCACTGGCCAAAGATTAAGGCAAATACATACATGTGGGATAGGAGGATCAATAGCATCAGACGTTAGTGCTACCCCTTTAAGATGGATATTTGAAGGTAAAATAGGAGCTTTTGTTCCTTTTGAAGTTGAAAAAAAAAATCCCTATCAATCTATGGGGAAGAGATATATTATAACAGGATTACAATTGAGTACTTCAGCTTTTTAGGCAGGACTGCTGTTGAAGGCCTGCCTGCACTCTCACCTGTTCCCATTCAATGGAAAACATACACCAATGTGGGTAGTACAGTGGCCCTTAGGTAGTGGAAAAAGTACAGAAGCAACTTGAACAATGACACTTACAATCTTCTCTAAGTCTTTGGAATTTCCCTGTATTTGTTGTAAAAAATGAAATCTGGAAAATGGAGGATGTTGACAGATTTTTAAAAAGTAAATGAACAGATGGAAATTATGGGAACTCTTCCGCCTGAATTTCCATCTCCTACTCAATTGCTTACAGAATGGCCTCTATGGGTTATAGACATTAAGGATTATTTCTATTCTCTCCCTCTAGATAAGGAGCATATGAAAAGATTTGCCTTTTCAGTGCCCAGCATTTACTTAGCTGAGTCTTATAAAAGATGTGAATGGACAGTTTTGCCACAGAGAATGAAAAATAGCCCTACTATGTGTCAAATGTATGTGGCTGCTGCACTTATTCCAGTAAGAAAAGCCTTTCTAAAAGTTATGTTGTTATATTCCATGGATGATATCTTGGGGTGTGTACCTGAGGAGCAAATGTTAGAAGCATGTCTACAAAAGACCATAAAAACACTAAGGAACTACAAATTGCATATAGCTCCAGAAAAAATTCAAAGACACATTTCTTTTCAATAGTTATGATATGAAGTATATCCTAAAGTGCTTACAGTACAAAAACTTTCTTAAGAACAGAGAAGTTGAACACCTTAAATGACTTTCAAAAATTGATAGGAGATATCCAATGTATGCGTCCAGTGTTACAATTATAACTGTTACGTGAGGAGATACTGCTTTAAACTCACCACGCCAGTTTACAAAAGAAGCTCAAAAGGCTTTGACAGAGGTTGAACTGGCTTTATCCAATGTGGTTGAAAGAGCTACTAAAAAACCCTTGAAAATATCAATTTTTGCTACAAAAGTGGCACCCATAGCAGTCCTTCATCAAGGAGACAGTGTGATCCTTATTCCTTATCCAGTGCTTATGGCTAGAATTATATTAAAGGCCATTAATAGAGTAGTACAATTATCTGATAAAACCTGACAAGATATATACCTTTTATACTAATACACAAATTAGTATATGCTGTGAAACCATCCCAGAATGGCAAATTTTACACATGGGTCTCCATTAAAGATAATCTGGCTATTACATAATTGGCAATGGATTTTTGAAGAAACAGTTTCTAAGGTTCCACTTAAAGGACCAACTATCTTTACAGATGCATCCAAACATCACATTTGTGCTGTATACTCTCATGACTTAATAATAAAGAGAGTAGTGAGAACTCTTTTTTCAGTCCACTCAGAAGAATGAATTTTATGCAATCATGCTAGCTCTTACTTATTATTCAGGAGATGTAAATATAATATATGATTCAGCCTATTCAGTAAGTGTGGTACAAAGAACTGCCACAGCCCAAATAAAATTTGTAGCATCTAATATATATCAGCTCTTTAAGGAACTTCAAGAGCAAGTGAGAAAGCATACAGGTAAGATTTATATCTTGCATGTCCACTCTCATAGTATATTTCCAGGTTCTATTTTTGATGAAAATTCAAAGGCAGATAGACTTCTAACCATGTTAGTCAATACTCCTTTATTTCAGGCATCCCAAAAATCTCATTCTAAATATCATCAGGTTGCTCAAGCTTTACGTTTGCAATTTGGATAACAAAAAAGGAAGCTAGAGCATAGTAAAAGCTTACCTTCCTTTCCATGCTCCTATGCTTCCTTCAGGGAAGAACTCTCGTGGTTTTAACACCCAATGAAATTTGGCAAATGGATGTGACCCATTATAAATCTTTTGGCTGTCGGTCTTTTATTCATGTTGTGGTAGACACCTTTTCAGGATTCACTTTTGCAATACCATCAGCAAAAGAGACAGCCCGAGTGGTCACTGAATTTCTTACATAAGCATTTGCAATTATGGGTGCACCACAAACAATAAGAACAGACAATAGAACTGTATATACTTTTGCATTTTGCACACTTTTTTGCACAGTATCAGATTTTACACACCACTGGCATACTTTTTAACATCAAGGACAGGCAATAGTAGAGAGGAGAAACAGAGACACCAAGAGCTCCTCCAACAAAAGAAAGGGGGTGCCACAGGTAACCCTAGAGAACTTTTATCTAATCAATTCCACTGAGTTAACACCTTGTTTCAAATATACTTCTCTAGAGTTTCAGCTCTCTACAAGGTTTGATAAATGTGTGGGACACCAACAACTCTTACCCAAATTAAAATCAGAGATTTTCAAGGTAAAAAACAAAAAGAATTTATTATGATATGGCAAGAAAGATCAAGTTCCAACAGACAAGGTGTTGTCAGTATAGGAGCACAAAGTGCAAGTGTTAAATACAGCATTATATAGACCCTAAAGAGGAAGCCCCCAAGCTCCCCTTTCCTGGCCCTTGTTCCCACAGGATAGGATTCTGGACTTAAATTTTAATAGGATAGGATTCTGGACTTAAATTTTAATCAACCCAGAAACAACAATACTAGACAATGAAACACTCTTTACCCTATTAGGAATTTAATTTTAATGAAAAGATGGGGGAAATGGGGAAGAGACAGGAGGGAAATATTTGTTTACCTAAAATAATCAAACATCTGCCGCTTAATGCACAACTTCTTATTGCAAAGTTTCAAATTATAATTAGGGTATAGATCGCGGCAATAAATCGCGGAATAAAACATTCTTCATAACCATACAACTATCCATTTCACTAAATAACAGATTAACCTAAAATTATGCAGCAAACAATCCGTTATTATAGTTAAGTATTATAAGAAGTCTTACAAATTAATAGATCAGTTAAGTATTATAAGAACAGATTAGTTAAGTATTATGAGAAGTCTTACAAATTAATAGATCAGAAAAATATTAATTTTCTTCAAGTATATTTACAGAAAACCAATAGTACAAATTACTCTGAAATTCCCAATACCTTTCTTTCTTATACCTCTCCTATCCTTTGGCCAAACAACACATTTTTAATTTTAAAAAGTTTTTTAATCAGAATTTAAACACTTAAAAATAGCATTAATGTATACACAAAGCACAGCATAGAAGACTATATATAAAATCATGAATATTTTAAACTACTTACTTTAAAATAAATCATAACTTCCCACAATACTTTCAAAACTGTAATTTTTGTGCTTTCTTCTCCTCCCTTCTGTGCATTTAAAAAATATTTCAATTAACTTCCTTTTTTTGTACCACCAGCTCTCCATGGCCCCTTAAAGCCTTAAAAAGGGAGAAAAAGGAAAAAGGAAAAAAAAATTTCATGTAAAAAAATAAACACGGTCAAGCAAAACAAATCCACATAGTGACCATGTTCAAAATCAATGCATCTTTCTTCACCTTAGGTCTAGAAAATGAGTAACATTCTTTATCCTATCTCTATGGGACACATGGTTGGTCACTGCACTGAAAAGCCTTTCAATTTATTTCACAGGTGTCTGTCTTTGTATTATTGTTGGCCTGATACAAATTGTACTGCTCTATCTGCTCACTTTACACTGCAACAACTCATGACCCAAGATTCTCTAAAATCATCATTTTGATCATTTGTTATACAACAACCCATTATATACATATGCTATAAGTTGTTCAGATATTCACCAATTGATAAGTATTCTCTGAGATTCCAGGTCTTCGATTTTCCTTTTATGCTTTTTTATTACTATTTCAGGATATGGAATTTTTTTTTTAACTTGTAACTCCTCCTTTGTTGATATTATATTCCCTCTTAACCTTATCTCTTTATTTCCCTACTTATTCCCTTATGAGTGTGATATATATTTTACATCAAACTTTGTGTGTGTTGAGAGTATGTATTGCTGTCTGCATGTGCACAATCCTTTTTAGTTTATGATGAGAGGAAGATTCATCTGATGCCTGCTCCCTCAAACTCCTTTTCCATGCCTGAGTTATTTCTTTCTTATGCTTTTCAACTATAAGAAACAACAAATTCTACCCTCTTTCTCCCCCTTTTTATGGTAATGTATTTTTTACTCTTCTCTTTTTCCCTTTTCAAAGCCCAAAAGCAAATTAATCCACTTCCAGGACATATTTTTCTTATTTAACTTTTTTAAGTTCTGGGAAATAATCTTTGAAGATGTAAACACCTTCTCCCACTAATAGAGTCTTCAATACAGCCCTTTCCAGTTGCTCAAATAAGTCCACCTTTTTTATGTTTCTCTGTATTCTTGTGTTTTCAGAAAAGTTTCTCCTCAGTTCCAATCTTTTAATCAGAAATGCTTGAAAGTGTTTTATTTCAATAAAAGTCCATTTCTTTCCCTCTCCCTCATAGGATTATATTCATCTTTGCAAAGCAAGTTAATCTTGACTGGAAAAATCTATCTTCACATTTAGAATTATTATAAGGTTCTTTCTCAGTTTTTGAAATAGTTGTCAGATCTCAACTCTGAGATACCACTACACACCTGTCAGATTGGCTAGAATGACAGGGAAAGGTAATGCAGAATGTTGGAGGGGATGTGGGAAAACAGGGACACTGATACATTGTTGGTGGCATTGTGAACATACCTAGCCATTCTAGAAAGCAATTTGGAACTAGGCGAAAAAAATTATCAAACTGTGCATACCCTTTGACCCAACAGTGTTGCTATTGGGCTGGTATCCCAAAGAGATCTTAAAGAAGGGAAAGGGACCTGTATGTGCAAGAATGTTTGTGGCAGCCTTCTTTGTGGTGGCCAGAAACTGGAAACTACATGGATGCCCATCAATTGGAGAATGGCTGAGTAAATTGTGGTATATGAATATTATGGAATATTATTGTTCTGTAAGAAATGGCCAACAGGATGATTTCAGAAAGGCCTGGAGAGACTTACATGAACTGATGCTGAGTAAAATGAGCAGGACCAAGAGATCATTGTATACTTGATGATCAATTCTGATGGATGTGGCCATTTTCAACAATGAGATGAACCAAATCAGTTCCAATAGAGCAGTAATGAACTGAACCAGCTACACCCAGTGAAAGAATTCTGGGAGATGACTATGAACCATTACATAGAATTCCCAATCCCTCTAATTTTGTCTGCCTGCATTTTGGATTTCCTTCACAGGCTAATTGTACACTATTTCTTTTTTTTTTTTTTTTTTTTTTTTTTTTTTAATTTTTGTATTCATTTTTCCAAATTACCCCCCCCCATTCCCTCCCCCCGATGACAGGCAATCCCATACATTTTACATGTGTTACAATATAGTCTAGTAATTGTACACTATTTCAAAATCTGATTCTTTTAGTACAGTAAAACAACTGTTTGGATATTTTCTTTGATCAAATTAAACAAGGCTTCCTGAAGTTGGATTTTGGCTGTGATATTCCCATACCATTTCCTTTAGAGGTTTCTTCAGGAGGAATTCTGTGGATTCATTGTATCTTCATCTTACTCTTTTGTGTTAATGTATGTAGGCAATTTTTAATAATTATTGTTTGAAGTATATTAACTGGGTATTTTTTAAATCATTGTTTTCAGAGATTGCAAAGATTCTTAAATTATTTCTACTTGACCTTCATTTGAGGTCAATTGTTTCTAAACTCAGATATCCTAAATTTTCTTTTATTTTTCAAAACAATTGATTTTGTTCTAATATTTCATGCTGTGTCAGTTATTGGTTTTTATTTAGTCTCTAGTTTTTGTGAAGCCTGTTTTTTAAGTAAAGTCTTGCCCTTTCTCATCTAACTATTCTCTTTTCAATTCTTTCCAATAGAGTTCTTTGTCACTTTTTTAAAAAATTTAAAAAACAACTTTTGCTTCATTTTTTCTAGGTATTCATTTCTTTGTTGAAAATTCATTATTTTCCCTTTTGAGTGCGTCTTTCATATTCTCTGGGGTAATATTGTGGGAGAAGGTGAGGGAAGAGAGAGGAAGCCTAAAAATATAAAATGAGAAAGAAATAGTACATCTTATTTGAAGGGGTTTGTACTTGTTAGGTTGCAATATAAGGAGGAAAAAATGTGAAAGAAACAGGAAAATAAGGAGAATAATCTCCCAGCCATGATATTAGTACAAATTTGACTTGTTTCATTGAAAAAGCAAAATTGAAAAGGATATAAAAGAACCACGTATTAGGGAAAAGAACTTATAAAAGAAGACTCAATAAGAAAAGTGATATATATTGAAGATGTAGAAAGGTAACTATGAAAAGATAAGTGGACAGATTCAGAGAGCAAAGCAAATTGGTAGGGGGGAGCTAATACATAGGATAATGATAAAAAGTTAGGAATTACTATAAGGCTGAAGGAGAAGTGTATGTGGTTATGAAAGTGCTATTCAAACTAAGGAAAGGAAGTTGAATGGATTTGTCAAATAATTAAGAAAGGGTAACTGGTTTACAATACTGGAATAGAGAGGCTTCTTCTTTATGAAGAAGATCACTATCTTTGAAACACAGATACAGTCTCTGTTCTGGTATAACTGCTCTGAAAAGGAATAAATTCATATCACAAAAATTAACAAATAAGAATAACTAAGAAAAGTATTAGGAAAATTAAAGAGCTGTAGTAGTTGGTGATTAATTGTTTGAGGGAATATTAAGGAAGATATTTTGTTGTCTACTTCTAGTAACTGAAGTGGGCACAAATGGTACTTATGGGAGGAACATAATAAAAAGCCTTAGGCAAGAAACTGAAGACTATAAGAAATTTCTTCAAGGTTCCCTATGGTCAGTAGGGGATACAAAAGAGAAAAATTAAATTAGAAAATGAACAGTGAAGTGTTTAAAAAGTGGTTTCTGGGAATGGAACTTTGATTTATGGCCTGTGGCTTAAAATATAGGGATAACATTACTAGCCAGAGATAGAGAACACTTAACAAAAATTGGTAAAAATATATTTGACTCATCTACCCTGATAACTAGATCCTACAAAAAGTAGCTACAGTGAATCAGAAACATGGTAGCTGAAGCACTCAGAATTTCACAAGAGATAAAATCTAAGAAATAAGTACAATGCCTCAAAGGACTCACATAAATGCCAAAAGGTTAAGCAATGAATAAGGATAACTAAATGCCCTAATGCAAGGAAGCAAATTCGACCTAATAGATATCACTGATATTAGCTTTGAAATATTTTGGTATATTTGGTACACTGAATGGGTATACTTTATTCAAAAGAAACAGGATGAGTGACAAGTAGGAACTGGAGAGGAGAAAGATAGGATCTTGTGTGGGTGGAGCCAAGATGGCAGAGAAGGCACATATCACTTTCTGAGCTTCTCTCATATCCTCACTAAGTATTAAAATCATCCTCAAAAACAGCTATTGACTGGTAGAATTCATGAAGATTGGAAGTACAACAACTTACCAGCTGAAGATAATATGGAAGAACACCAGAATAGGTTTGTCCTGAGCTGGTGGGAGCAGACTAGCACAAACTGGGATAAGGTGAAAGTTGGAATGAATCTGTCTCTGCCTCTAAGAGTGGGCTTCTGTGTCTGGCCTTGAGAGCTTCTTGATTATATGCTGTACACTGAGTACACACTAATCATTATATCACTAGGAAACCATTATTTGTTGTAGTATTAAATCAATGTTAAATTAGATTTAACCATTGTCTCCTCAATTCCACTTAGTCCTTGTTTCAAATTCTGGCCCATAACATCTCCTTGTAGGATCAGACAACCATACTGAACCATGCTAAATTAGATAATTATTGTCGCTATCAATTCCACTGTCTCAGTACTTTGTAAGAATCTTAACACAGCAAGACTGTGTTCCCCTGGGCAGAGACGCTTCCAGTGCCATGAGGGGTAGGGCAACTGCTAATACCCAAAGCAGGCTTTTTTTTTTGGGAGGGGGGGGTGACAATGACACTTTTGCTGCTCAGCCTCAGCCCCAAGGCAGTCACTAATCCTCACAGCAGGGCTCCTCCCAGGGCACTTCTGCAGCTAAGCAATACACAGACCTAAGTCACTTCCAGTGTGGAGCTTTACCCAGAGCACCCCCGCAGCTTGGCTGCACTTTGCAGCCCATTGGCAGGACAGCTACTGTCCATATACCTATCCCTGCTCTGCAGAGGAAGCTGGTAACTTCCTTGCCCTTAAGGCAGACCCTACAGGTTTAAAAAAAAAAAAAAAAAAAAAAGTAAAAAAATCAAAAGGATGATTGATAGCTTCTATACACAAAGAGAACAGGTTTTCAACCCCAAGAAGACAAATAGCAGACAGTCTCTATACAATACCTTAAAGGGGGATGTGACCTGGTCCCCATCACAAAAGGTTCTCCTATAAGAAACTATAAAAAAAATATTAAAAGAGAGCTAGAAGAAAAATGGGGAAAGGAAAGAGAAGCTATGCAAGAGAGTAACAATTTCCTGAAATATGAATTAGAAAATATAAAGAACTACCAGGAAGTACAGGGAAACAGAATATATGAATTGGAAAAGGAAAGTAGGATTTGTGAATTAGAAAAGATAAAGAACTCCCAAGGAAGTAGGATTTGTGAACTGGAAAAGATAAATAACTCCCAAGAAAATAGAATTCTGAATTGGAAAAACAAAATAACTCAGTGTAAAAAAAAAAAAAAAAAAAAATTAGTGAAATGGAAAAAAATTCCACAGAACAAAACAACTCATTTAAAAACTCAATTGGATATATAAAAAAAGAAGTAAAAAAACCTAATGAAGAAAATAACTTGTTAAAAATCAGAACTGAACAAATAGAAATGAATGATTCATTGAGACATCAAGAATCAGTCAAGCAAAATCAAAAAAATTAAAAATTAGAAAAAAAATGTTAAAAATCAACTTGGAAAAACAACAGACCTGGAAAATAGATCTAGGAGAGATCATCTGAGAATTATTGGACTTCCTGAAAATTATGATGAAAAAAAAAAAAAGAGCCTACTAGTTTATAGGAAATCATCAAAGAAAACTTCCCAGATGTAATAGAATCAGAGATAAAATAGGCATTGAAAGAATTCATTGAACACCTTCTCAAAAAGACCCTAAAATAAAAACTCCAAGGAATATTGTGGCTAAATTTCAGAACTATAAGACTAACGAAAAAATATTACAAGCAGCCATGAAAAAACAATTCAAATAATAAGGTGCCACAATAAGGATCCCTCAAGATTTGACTGCTTCCACATTAAAGAACTGAAGGGCCTGGAATCTGATATTCAGAAAGGCAAAAGAACTTGGAATGCAGCCAAGAATAAACTACCCAGCTAAGTTGAGCATTTTTCTTTCATGGATGAAGATGGGCATTTAATAAAACAGATGAATTCCATTTGTTTCTAAGGAAACAACAGATCTAAGCAAAAAAATTGATCTCCAAACATAGGACTCAAGAGAAGCAAGAAAAAAAGTAAAAAGAACTCTTGAGAACTGTATTTCTGTTTTGGATATACATAAAGAGTTCATGTATAATTTGATTTTACTGATATAATAAAAAAAAAAAGGGAAGTAGAAAAGGAAAGGGAATAATGTCAGAAAAAGGGAAACGGGGAGATAAAAAGAAGGAAACTACATCCCACAATGAGGCAAAAGGAAACCTATCATATCTGAGGAAATTTAGAGAGGGGGAGGAATATTGTGTGAATCTTATTCTCATCAGAGTTGGCTCAAAGAGAAAATAATTGACAAATTTGTTTTACAGAGAATCTTCTCTCACCTCATTAAAAAGTGGGAAAGGAAAAGGGAAAAGGAAAAGAGTATAAGGGAAGGGTACAAGAAAGGGGAAGGGATTCAAAGGGGGTGAGAGGGATTCTAAAGAAGGAGAGCTACATGATGCAAGTGGGGCCCATAAATTTAATACTGGGAAAGGGGTTAAGGGACAGCAAGAAAAAGAAAAGCATAATCTGGGGATAAAAAGATGGCAAGAAATACAGAACTAGTCAATTTAACCATAAATGTGAATGGGATGAACTCTCCCATAAAATGGAGGCAGGTAGCAGACTGGATCAAAAGTCAGAACCCTACAATATGTTGTTTACTGGAAACACATTTAAAGCAGGGAGATAAATACAGAGTAAAGGTAAAAGGCTGGAGCAGAATCTATTATGCTTCAGGTGAAGTCAAAAAAGCAAGAGTAGCCATCCTTATCTCAGATCAAGCAAAAACAAAAATTGATCTAATTAAAAGAGATAAGGAAATTATATCTTGCTAAAGGGTAGCATAGACAATGAAGCAATTATCAATACTAAACATATATGCACCAAGAGGTATAGCATTTAACTTCCTAAAGGAGAAATTAAGAGAGTTGCAAGAAGAAATAGACAACAAACTATAATACTGGGAGACTTCAACCTTGCACTCTCAGAATTAGATAAATCAAACCACAAAACAAATAAGAAATTAAAGAGGTAAATAGAATATTAGAAAAATTAGGCATGATAGATATTTGGGAAAAATGAATGGTGACAGAAAGTACTATACTTTCTTCTAAGTAGTTCATGGAGCCTATATAAAAACTGACCACATATTAGGACATAAAGACCTCAAAATTAAATGCAGGAAGGCAGAAATATAAATGATTTCTTTTCAGATCATGATGCAATAAAAACTGCATTCAACAAAAAGTTAGGGGTAAATAGACCAAAAAGTAATTCAAATTAAATAATCTCATCTTAAAGAATGATTGGGTGAAACAGCAAATTATAGACACAATTAATAATTTCACTCAAGATAATGACAATGATGAGACATCATACAAAAAATTTTCGGATGCAGCCAAAGTGGTAATAAGAGAAAATTTTATATCTTTAGAGGCTTACTTTAATAAAATAGAGAAAGAGGAGATCAATGAATTGGGCTTGCAACTTAAAAAGCTAGAAAAAGACCAAATTAAAAACCCCAAAAATACTAAACTTGAAATTCTAAAATTAAAAGGAGAAATTAATAATATTAAAAGTAAAAAAAAAAAAACTATTGAATTATTAAATAAAATTAAGAGTTGGTTTTATGAAAAAATCAATAAAATAAATTTTGGTGAATCTGATTAGAAAAAAGAAAGAGGAAAATCAAATTGTTAAGTCTTAAAAATGAAAAGGGAGAACTTTGCACCAATGAAGAGTAAATTAGAGAAATAATGAGTTACTTTGCCCAACTTTATGCCAATAAATTTGATAACCTAGGTGAAATGGATGTCATATATATAGGCTTTTCAAATTAACAGAGGAGGAAGTAAATTGCTTAAATAGTCCCATTTCAGAAAAAGAAATAGAACAAGCTATTATATTAATCAACTCCCTAAGAAAAAATCCCCAGGACCAGATTGATTTACATGTGAATTCTACCAAACATTTAAAGAACAATTAGCGCCAATGTTTTATAAACTATTTGAAAAAATAGGGAATGAAGAAGTCCTACCAAATTCCTTTTATGACACAGACATGGTACTGATACCTAAACCAGCAGGTTGAAAACAGAGAAAGAAAATTATAGGCCAATCTCCCTAATGAATATTGATGCTAAAAATCTTAAATAAGATATTAGCAAAGACTACAGAAAATCAACCCCAGGATAATACACTATTATCAAGTAGGATTTATACCAGGAATGCAGGGCTGGTTCAATATTAGGAAAACTATTAGTATAATTGACCACATTAATAACCAAATTAACAAAAACCATATGATCATCTCAATAGATGCAGAAAAAGCATTTGACAAAATCCAATATCCATTCCTATTAAAAACACTTGAGAGTATATGAATAAGTGGACTTCTCCTTAAAATAGTCAGTAGCATCTATTTAAAACCATCTGTAAGCATCATATGTAATGGGGATAAACTGGAACCATTCCCAAGAAGATCAGGAGTGAAAGAAGGTTGCCCACTATCACCATTACTATTCAATATTGTATTAGAAATGCTAGCTTTGGCAATAAGAGTTGAAAAAGAGATTAAAGGAATTAAGAGTAGGTAACGAGGAAACAAAATTATCACTCTCTGCTGATGATATGATGGTATACTTAGAGAACCCCAGAGATTCTACTAAAAAGCAATTAGAAATAATCCACACCTTTAGCAAAGTTGCAGAATATAAAATAAACCCACATTAAGTCATCAGCATTCTTATATATCACTAACAAAATCCAACAGTTAGAGTTACAAAGAGAAATTCCATTTAAAGTAACTACCAATAGTATAAAATATTTAGGAATTTATCTGCCAAGGAAAAATCAGGAACTATATGAGCAAAACTACAAAACACTTTCCACACAAATAAAGTCAGATCTAACCAATTAGAAAAATATTAAAGGCTCTTAGATAGGGCAAGCAAATATAATAAAGATGACAATACTACCTAATCTATTTATTTAGCGCTATACCAATCAGAATCCCAAAAAACTATTTTAATGACCTAGAAAAAATGACAACAAAGTTCATACAGAAAACAAAAGGTCAAGAATTTCAAGGGAATTAATGAAAACAAAAAAAATCAAATGCAGATGGCCTAGGTGTACCAGATCTAAAATTATAAAACAGCAGTTACCCAAACCATTTGGTATTGGCTAAGAAATAGATTAATTGATCAGTAGAATAGGTTAGGTCCAAGGGACAAAATAATCAATAACTCTAATAACCTACTGTTTGACAAACCCAAGGACCCCTGCCTTTGGGATAAGAACTCAATGTTTGACAAAAATTCTGGGAAAATTGGAAATTAATATGGCAGAAACTAGGCATTGACCCACACTTAACACCGTATCCCAAGATAAAGTCAAAATGGGTTCATGACCTAGGCATAAAGAATGAGATTATAAATAAATTAGAAGAACATAGGGATAGTTTACCTCTCAGACCTGTTGAAGAGGAATGAATTTATGACCAAAGAAGAACTAGAGATCATTATTGATCACAAAATAACAAATTTTGATTATGTCAAATTGGAAAGTTTTTATGCAAACAAAACTAATGCAAACAAGATTAGAAGGGAAGCAATAAACTGGGAAAATATTTTTACAGTCAAAGGTTCTGATAAAGGCCTCATTTCCAAAAAATATAGAGAATTGACTCTATAAGAAATCAAGTGATTCTCCAACTGATAAATGGTCAAAAGATATGAATAGACAATTCTCAGACGAAGAAATTAAAACTATTTCTAGCCATATGAAAAGGTGCTCCAAGTCATTATTAATCAGAGAAATGCAAATTAAGACAACTCTGAGATACCATTACACACCTGTCAGAATGGCTAGAATGACAGGGAAAGATAATGCAGAATGTTGGAGGGGATGTGGGAAAACTGGGACACTGATGCATTGTTGGTAGAATTGTGAATACATCCAGCCATTCTAGAGAGCAATTTGGAACTATACTCAAAAAGTTATCAAACTGTGCATACCCTTTGATTCAGCAATGTTACTACTGGGCTTATATCATAAAGAGATTTTAAAGAAGGGAAAGGGACCTGTATGTGCAAGAATGCTTGTGGCAGTCCTCTTTGTAGTATCCAGAAACTGGAAACTCAGTGGATGCCCATCAATTGGAGAATGCTGAATAAATTGTGGTATGGGAATGTTATGGAATATTATTGTTCTGTAAGAAATGACCAGCAGGATGAATACAGAGAGATTTGGAGAGTGAAATGAGCAGGACCAGGAGATCATTATATACTTCAACAACAATATTATATGATGATCAATTCTGATGGACATGGCCCTTTTCAACAATGAGATGAACCAAATCAGTTCCAATAGAGCAGTAATGAACTGAACTAGCTACACTCAGTGAAAGAACTCTGGAAGATGACTATGAACCACTACATAGAATTTCCAATCCCTCTATTTTTGTCTATCTGCATTTTTTTATTTCCTTTACAGGCTAATTGTACACTATTCCAATGTCTGATTCTTTTTGTACAGCAAAATAATTGTATGGACATATATACATATATTGTATTAAACTTATACTTTTACATATTTTACATGTACTGGTCAACCTGTCATCTGGGGACGGCGGTGGGGGGAAGAAAGGGAAAAATTGGAACAAAAGGTTTTGCAATAATCAATGATGAAAAATTACCCATGCATATATCTTGTAAAAAAGAAAAGAAAAGAAAAGAAAAGAAAAAAAAAGAAAAGAAAAGAAAAGAAAAGAAAAGAAAAGAAAAGAAAAGAAAAGAAAAGAAAAGAAAAGAAAAGAATGAAGGGAAGAACTGAGATTTGAATTGAAATCTTCTGACTCAAGATCCAGGTCTTCATGTGGTGTTTCACAGATGACTCCATCTTTATAAACTCCTTTGTTGGGTATAATAGAATGACTGGTGAATATTTTAGATCTTGCTCAAAATAAATGATTCACATCAATTCCAATGGAAAAAGACCATCTAATAAAAAACTTAAATGTGAAAAAAAAAAAGACCGTATACTTGTAAGAAAATCCAGCAACCTGAGAAAGTTGGAAAAGAAGTTAATGTCCACAATGGGCAAGGGGAATGAAAAAACTAAGCTGCTATTAATGAATTCAAGCTAAATGTCCCAAATACTCAAGTTATATACTTGAATACTTAAGGAAAAGACTATATTCTAAGTAATATTTTGAAGATCATATTAAATAGAAGGATTATAAGACTGGAAAGAGGCAAATGGCTTAATGAAAGAGAGAGATAGAGAGAGAGAGAAAGAGAGATAAGAATAGAGTTGCAAACTCTAGGCCAATGTTCATGACTTTACTTCCTAGGAAAAATTATAAATCAGATCACTGAAGAAATGTCTGTTGCAGCTCTAGAAAGGAAGCAGTGATCACCATCAAGTACTACCATCCTTCCCCAATCCAGATGCTACTATCAGTAGTTTCATCAAATCATATGCCATACTAACCTCATTTCATTTTTTTAAAACAGGCTTGACATATTACTAAGAAAATGACAAGGATACAACATACGTAGACTTTGGAAAAACTTTGGATAAAATATCTTATACCATTCTTGCTGCAAATATGAAGAAATGTGAACTAGAATATTACAAAAATTAGAACAAATGATACTGCAATAAGGTAGATTCAGCACTTCAAGGATTCCTAGACTCAAAGAAAATTGACTAATAGTCACAATGTCACAATGTCAATATAGTAGATGTATGCAGTGTACTATCCCAAGAAATCTGCCCTTAGCTCTGTGCCATTTAATGTTTTGTTTTGTTTTGTTAAGTCAAAAGGCTGTGATAAAGATATAGATGTCATACTCGTAAAATATGCAATTAACACAGAGCTGAGAGGGAAAGTTTATACACTGTTGACAAATTCAATCCTAAAAAATATTTTGACAGGCTAAAGCATCAAAATAAAACTAATAAAATGAAATTGAATCCAGGATAAATGTAAAGTCTTAGGCTTGGGTACAAAACTCCCAATTTTACAAGTATAACATGGAGGGGGGAGGAGTTATGTTTAGAAAACAGTTGGCGTGAAGAAGATCTGTAGGTTCTACTGGAAAGCAAGCTCATTTATGAGTCAGTGATGGAGTAATTTGGTAGCCAAAGAAAATAAGAAAACAGAGTTGCATTAAAAAAAGGAGTAGCCAGTAGGAAGAGTCCCTCTGAATTCTGCCCTTGTCAGCCTTTATCAGTTTAGTTCTATAGATGATAATTTTTAAAGGATATTAATAAGCTCTAAATGAGGGCAACCAGGACATTGAGAGGTCTTGAGTCTATGTCATATGAGATGTGGATGATGGAACTAAGTGGGCTTATCCTGAATAAAAGAAAAAGAATTAGAGTTGATGAGGGTGGGGTTGGGGGAAAGAGGGTAGCTAGAAGGGAGAAGAATGACACAACAATTTTAAGTTTTTAAAGGAGGGAGGGAGAGAGAGAAAGAAAAGGAGACTAGGAAAGAAGGGAAAAGGCAGGAACTGAAGGAAGGAGGAAGGAAGAAAAAGCAGAGGAAGGGAGAGAAGGAGGATTTATTAAGAAGCTATCAGATGCTATACACTAGGTGATAAGAGTGAAGGAGAGTACTGGACATGGGGTTAGTAAGACCTGAGTTCAAATCCAGATATTAGAGGGCCTCCTTGGCTTACCCATCTGTAAAATAGGATATAGTAGTAGTATTTACCTCCCAGGGTATATTTGAAAGGCTCAAATGAAATAATATTTATTGTGCACTTAGCATAGCATACTGTCTGGCTTAAAGTATATAGTAAGGTTAAGTATTATTATTATTTACTTTACAAATATCTTATTTGATCCTCACAAAAAATTTCTGGGAGGTATGTGTTATTATGATTTCTGTTTTTAGGTGGGAAAACTGAAGCATTTAGAGTTCAAGTGGCTTACCCGGAGTCACAACTAGCAAAAGTCTGAGGCTAGATTTAAACTCTGATTTTCCTGATTCCAGGTGCAGCACTCCGTTCAATGCACCGACTGATACTTACTGGACCTAAAGTGCAGATCCTGAAGAAATGGCTATAAGTTAGAAAGAAGCAAATTTTGACTTGATATCAGAAAAAAATCCTAATAATTACAGTTTTCTAAAAATGAAAGAAATTGCCCTGAAATGTGATCCTTGGAGGTCTTTGAGTAAAGGTTAAATGATTGATCCATAGGCAAGTATGCTATAGCAGATTTCTTTTATGATATCTAGATGGCACCTGAGGTCTCTTCTTTTATCTCAAATTTTATGATTCTGTGAATGATAGAGTAGTATAAAGTGAGTAAAATGATCTTTTTGTGCTCATTCTCATCACTATTCTCCATAAATAATAACTCAACACTTATTGTGTGCATTAGATTAGAATATTAGACTGCTATGGCTATAAAATTATAAGAATTGCAGATATTTGGTGCACAGTTCAAAGAATGTAATGAGCCATGTCTGAATCTGGGATTAGCTATCTGCTTTTTCATAAATCACTTCATCACTTCATGCCTCAACTGACTCATCTGTAAAATAAGAATTATAATACACCCATCACTTATTGTAAGGCAAGCTATTCTATAAACCTTACAACACACAAATATCAACTACTGGTGGTACAATGACAACAATGACTTATAGAGGAAAACACCTTTTACCAAGTGATAACTTTCAAAACATGAGGAAAAAAAGTTGGAAAACAGATTATTTTTAAATGATTTGATCCCATGAAATCCACCAAAAAAAAACTTCCCAAGAACAAGAATTGGTATAATTCTCTTTGAAGCTGGACTACAAGCAACTTTCATTAAGTCTGAGGCTCTGTTTAGTAGCTTGTCAATGAAAGTTTTTCATAAAACTGTAGCACTGATTTAAAAAAGGGAGAGAGAGCAGCTAAGTGGTACAGTGGATAGAGCACCAGCCTTGAAGTCAGGAGGACCTGAATTCAAATCTGATCTCAGACACTTAATGCTTTCTAACTGTGTGACTCTGGGCAAGTCACTTAACTCCAATTGCCTCAGCAAAAAAAGAAAGAAAGAAAGAAAAATAAAGAAAAACTTTTAAAAAAAGATCTTTTGTGGTAAGCTTCCTAAGGAATGAGGAATGTCAGATGAGTAAAGAAAAATACAGTAGGTATAAGATTGGGCAAAGACACATTATTAGCAAATAAAACATAAACCTAACCTAGTGTACAATATGCACCATTGGTAGACAACTAAGTTGGCCTCTACTAAGAGACTCATATGCTATTCATTCAGTATTAATCTTCTTGAGCCCTTGTTCAATGTGTTGACAACAAATCTCCTTGAAATCCTGAACAAGAACTGAGATATGATTGATCTAAAGATATAAAGTCCTTTTTTCTAATATTGACTGACACCTAAGTTAGATACCAATACTGATCTGTAACTTGGTGGACGCCACAGCATGACAAATGTGAAATATGTTTAGAATACTTGTACTTATTTAACCTCCATTAGATTACTTGCTGTCTAGGGAAGGAGGGAAGGAACAAAAATTTGAAACATAAGGAAAACAAGGATGAATGTTGAAAACTATCTTAGCGTGTATTTTGAAAAATAAAAAAGTTATTGTTATTTTTAAGATAGTTTAAAAAAAAAGTTTTGGTGGACATCAATCTTAATCTCTAACTTACAGTCTTAGGGGGTTGCCTGGATTTTGTGTTTAGAAAAAAGAGTTATTATGATCCTTGAAAATCTTAAAATTTAACAAAGAAATCAGTATTATACAAATAATTTCACCAGCATGTGGCAGACAAAACTAAGAACTGACAATAATTTTCAGAACAGAACTGTAGTACTGCCACCAAGCCACCACTCCACTCTGTTGATTCTCTAAATTGTCCCTGAACTTTGTAGGGAGAAACTTGTTTTCCCATATAGAGCCAATGCAACATTAAGTCAGTTGGTAAAAACTGAATACCATGCAGATGAAGTATTGACGAGGGGAGCCTGAAACTGAAGGGGGGAACCCTGAAACGCTCTACTCTGTGCCGAATTCTAAGGGGATTGAGGAGAGACAAACCTCTTCATTTGGTTCCCTGAACCCTGAACCTGCCACTAACCTCATCATTTAACTCCCTGACCACCATTTTGGTTCCCTTACCAGGAACCCCAAAATCTAGACCTCATCATTTAGTGACCTGATGGAACCCCCAAATCTGGACAAGGTAAAAAAGTCTTTCTTGTTGTTGCCCTTTTTCTAGCTAGCAGAATTCCTTTATGGGGATTCCTGTGGTCTCTCTCTCTCTCTCTCTCTAGACTTACTGTCTACTCTCTAGTTAAGAGACTCAAACTTTGAGTCGTCAGTCTCTGACAATTCTGCATTGCTCAGGGAGCTTTTTGTCACTCTCCTTCTTTAGAGAAGGATGAGGAGCTATAGAATGGGAGACACTGTCTAGAGTCAGACTGTTAGGTTCCTTATTAAGTGCTAAGTTGGTCCTTAACCAACTTAAAGGAAGGAGTTTACACCTTTAAGAGGAGCTAACTTTTTGGTTGTAAAGTAGTTCCCACAAACCCCTGGGAGTACCCACAAGCCCATTCTCTGGGAGGATAAAAGGAGCCAAAAGGCAATATGGAAGGAGGCAGTCTGAAAGAAGTTCGAGTCTGGAAGGGTTAGTCTGGAGTGAGTCAAGGGAAGGACTTCCCAGGAGAACTTTAGGGAAGCTTGAGGAGATTCAGAGCCAGGATTCAGGAAGAAGAGGATTAGAGATTCTATCTTCCTGCTGGTGGAGGCTTTGGATTCAGAGGGAGATAGAGATTGAAGCTGACTGGAGACGTTCTGACAGGAAAAGATTCAAGACTTTGAAAGACACAATATAGAACTAAAGCCAAGGCTGTCTCCCCAGAAGCTCCCCAAGAGATCTCCTCCCAGAGAACAATCGCAAATCTAGAGACAACAGGACGTTATATCAGGTGAGGAGCTATTGAATCGAGAACACTAAAGTTTTTTTGTTTTTTTTTTTGTTGTTTTTTTTTTCCCCCTAGAAAATCAAGGAATTCAGTCTTTCTAATGAAGTCTGACTTCTCATTTCCTAGCTCATTCACAAGGTATTTTTCCCCTGCCTAAAGTAAGCCTGTCACGCCACCCTTTCTATAGTGGGGGACAGCTCAAACTCCCAGGAACACATATAGTTAAGCTGTCTGGAGGCCTTGTGCCTATCCAGGACAATTGGACAGACAACTTCTGTGGGTTGACAAATAGCCCTGCTCCTGAGGAGATCTTTTGTCATATCTTAGGGACGCCTATAGAGAATGAAAAAGCTATATAATTGGGAAAGGTTGGGTCTTGGGGGCCTGTGCCTCTATCAACATTCAGCTTAAAAAAAAACCCTCAAAACTTGAAAGCTTAAGCCTTTGTATCTCAATGTACTCCTAAAGTGTCTTTTTCTCTCAAATCCTGGGACTGATCTCTGCCCTGGAGCATAAAAGGCCAGCTGAAACATTCCCAGTGGAGGTGCCTCTTTCAAAGCCAGACCCCTCCCAGACTAAGGAGAAACCTGACTACTAGAAAACTGGAGGAACCCATTTTTAGCCCTCATGTTTCTCCCACTCTGCTGTTACAAACAGCTGTTGGCTCTTTAACTCTCTCTCACCTGAACTAAAACCTGACACTCCCAGCTCTTCTCCTCAGGGCAACTTCTACCTCCTGGGAAAAACACAGAGGGCAGAGGTACCTCATAACGAAAATCCCTCCCAGACTTAGGCTGGGAACCCCAGAGATTCATGCTGTAGGTGTCATGGAAACTGTCTGAGGAGACTCCCCAGTTCCTGTCCTGAGTTAGAGCAAGAGAAGCATTGGAGGAACTGCCTTTCCAGCATAGTCAACACCTGGTGGCTGCTTGATCCAGAAGTTGAGATGCCCCCCCCACCAACATTCTGCCCTCTGCTAGGAATTTGGGGCTTGGTCAAGTTCCCCTTTGCTCGACCAGCAAACACTTGGCAGTGGGTAAGATGGGTGGGGTTTCTCCTTCACTTTTGCTCTGGGCCCTCTAGTCTCTCCTACCCCTCCCCCATAGAGTGGGGAATAGCAGGGGGAGCTCAGGACTTGTCTTGAGATTTCTCCTTTGTCTAAGCCAGCTTGGTGATTTTATGGTGAGACCCAACTCTTCAGACATTCAAAGAATTTTTTTTTTTTTTTTTAAAGAGCATAAACTTTTAGATAGTTAAGAAATTTGAAGAAGTTTAACTGCACTCTTATCTTGAAACCTAATAGAAATCAAGGCCTCCTACCTGGCCTGACTCTCTGGGTCAGTCACACACTTAATCCCCCACCACCCTGACTCTGACTCTATTTAACCAGGAATTAGCTTTCCTGGAAATCAGAGTGAAAGGGTGGTTTACACCCTAGATTCTAGGCTACTTAACACTTATACTAAAAAACTTTTTGCTCCTAATATTTTCCCTCCTACTTTTATTTGATTGGCATTCTATTTTTCTCCCCAGCAATTAACTCCTAAACTACCTTCAGCTGTGGAGCTCTGGGGGCAAAGGAGACATTGGGTATTGTTAGCAGGACCTGATGCATTTTCTGCAAAAGGCCCCATTCTCAGATGTCACCCCACTTTTAATCTGCTCCTGAGATCTGTTTTCTCTAGGCTTCAAGCTTTGGATTTTCAACTGCCCTTCAGCCTGGAGAACTTGGGACAACTGAATGGGACAAATACTCCTTAGATGCCCTGCTGCTGTTTTCAGACCTTACACCTCCCCTTCTGGCATGAAATCCCAAATGAACTAGGGACATCTCTATATCTCCTGCCAGCTCAAAGCAGCTATGGAAGAAGAGACCTCTGCCCTTTATTCCAAATAAATTTGGGGGTGACTGCTTGAGGGGAGAATGACAAGGGGAGCCTGAAACTGAAGGGGGACACTGAAGCTCTCTGAAAACTGTCAAGGACAAATTCTCCTTAAACCCTGCCTCTGTGGGACCTGCCCCCAAGGAACAAAAATAGTTTATCTTGGTGGGATTAGTTGAAGTAATCTCATTTAGCTGGACATCTAGATATCTATTGACCCCTATTGCTGGCTCAAAACCACTCCCAGTAAGTGGTCTCATCTAGGCCTGGGGGCAGTGACAGCATTGAGGGAATCTCATTGAAACTTCTATCTCAGATTTCCTTGGCAACTTGGGGCTCAGTCCTTGCAGAGGACTTAATATGCCATGCCATGCCATGCTATGCCAGGGAACCCTCTGCCTGCTGAAATGATATTCTCTTTCAGCATTACCCTCTTTTTATCTCCTCACCTATTTCCTTAAGATTTTATAGCTCTCTGTCGGGATTTCTCTACTAGAAACTTTACTTCTCTGCCAGGATCTTGCCACTAAAGAATTTAGTCTTTCTATCCATGCACAGCAAAGGCTGACTTCCCAAATGCCAATAATAAATTTCTTTTTATCAGTCTAGCTTTTCTGGTTTGTAAATTCCTTTATGAAGGACCTCTGCACAACCAGAAGGGAGTTCTAACAACTTGCTACCTTGTGCTGAGTCCAAAGGGGATTTAGGGGAGCCAAACCTCTTCATTTGGTTTCCTGAATGCCGAACCTGTCACTAACCTCATCATTTAATTCCCTGACCATCAGAAACCCTAATCTCATTCTTTTGATTCCCTGAATCTAGACCTCATCAGTATCTCTTTACAAACTGACATTATGTACGATGAAATATTTATTCATTTATCTTTTCTATTTATTATCTACTCCTAAAAAGGATTTAAAGAGGCTAATAGTTAAAAATAGGCAGTAGTAAACATTTCTTTAAAAAAAAAGGGGGGGGGCATTTACTATATTGGGAAATGGAAGAGTAAAGAGAACAAAAAACTAGTACGAAAAAATCATTTTTCCTCACCAAATCCTTTTTTTCATATTTGACTCATCACAAATTATATACCTTGAAGAATTTCTTGATAAATGTTAATAGTATGGATTATACTCTAACTCCATGCTTTTTATGTTGAGTCCTTAGGAAAAAATGGGCATTTTTATAATAATGTTAGTAATAAATGACACATACTATGATTTAAGTTTTACAAAGCACTTTACATTATTTCATGTCATCATCATCACAACCAAGTGACATATTTCCCCATTAAAGAAATGAGGAAATGAAGCTCAGAGATTTCAAATGACTTGCCCAAGTTCACAAAGCTAGTAAACAATAATGACAAATTTTTCACTCATGTCTCCTAACTCCACATCTGATACTCATACAAAACACTTCTTTACTATACTGTTTAAATCATGCCCATTTTATGGACTTGAAAACTTAACAAGTTATAGTGATTTATGTCAGAGATTTTACTAAAAGAATAAATGCTACATAGTATATAATATGTAATAACAGCAGCAGCAGCAGCAGCAGCAGCAGCAGCAACTCAACTATAATATACATATCTCCCCCACCAAATCCTAAGTTACCATTCATGCCTTAAGGAGTAAAGAGGCCTTTGAGGAGAGAGCAACCAGGTTGGTATACCACTATGTACCCCATGATCACTATGGTAGGAGAAAGACCTAGCAGAAGTCCTAAAACTATGCACTAATTGAATTAATATAATTTTACCAGGTTCAAGTTTGTTCTTCTAACCCTCAAGTCTAAGGCTCTATCCACCCTCCTAGAATTTCTTTTAAGAGCCAAAGAAACAGACTTAGAGGAGGCAGCAGGAGTTGCCTGAAATTGTGATAAGAATCTTCATGCTGTCTATGATGCCTCCCATCATCATATTATACAATAATATAACCAACCAATACATGGAAAATGTATTAAGTAAATGCTTCACTAAGCCCAGATCTAATAAAACAAAGTTGAAAACAAAGAATTATTAAAATGTAAAGAATTAAAAAAAATTTAAAAACATATGGCCACTGAAGATTTTAAGGCAAATTTTGAATCTTTACATAATAATAAACAGATAACAAAAAATAGATATCAATATCTCAAATAATTTAAAAGAAGTAATGGACAAAATTATATAGGAATTTCAAAAAGCTATTTTTGAGATTTAATGGCATCTATGCAACTAAAAAATCAATTATACACAGTACAGAGAAAATTAATATAACCGGCATTTCCTATAACTATAATAAGAAAACACACTATTCCATGATATGTAAAAATGTAAAAACATTTCAGAACCTATATACACAATAGGTGTGTTCTCCAAAGTCACCACTGACTTCTTTATTGCCAAATCTATCATTTATCAATCCTCAGAAAACTATAACACTGTCTTCTTTGGTATTCTCTCCTATTTATTTGATATTATTTTATCCTGGTCTTGTCCTCCCTACCCAACCATTTCTTCTCAGTGTCCTTTACAGGATATCTTCAGTGAAGCCAAACTTATTAATTTTGGGTTCTTAAGGGCTCTTTAAAGGGATCTAACATTTTCTCCTTCTATACTGTTTTACTTGATTATCTCATCAACTCCCATGGCTTCAATGATTATTTTCAAACCTACTTAATATCCTCCCTAATCTCTCTAGACCTAGTCTCACATTTACAAATACTTATTGGATATTTTCAATCATAAATTAAGCATGCCCAAAACTTATTGTCTTCTCTTCTCCACAAAATCCTGTATTCTTTCAAACTTCCTTATTCCTGGCAAAGATACCATAGTATCATCCTCCTAGACACCCAGGCTTGCAACCTATAGGTCATCCTGGATTCCTCACACTCATTTACAAACATCTGAAATACTGAAATAGCCTACTTGTTGGAGCTAGTTTTATGAAAGATGAATAAAATAAGCCATAAGGTGTTATGATTTAAAAGGAAAAAAGTAATTGCCGGTATCAAAAATGAAAATGTGTATTAATAAATAATGAAGAAGAAATTGATATAAACTGAGATCTTGGGGGGCGGGAAGGGTGGTCTTGGGTTAAAAATCTCAAACCCCTCTGGGAGGGGCCCCACCCTCCTATTCATAGGGGAAACTCACAGATAACTAATCTCATTCAATTGGAAATCTTGGCCTGGGGTATGGTCAATGCCCTCTATTGAGTTGAAAATTAATCCCTCAAATTCATCTGGAGATTAGTCTCTAGCTCAGGGCCAAAGAAACCCAATATATTAAATGTGGTGTGCACTGACCTTTTGCAAATAACAGGATTTTGCCAGCTAATGAAAATATTTTCTCTTCTCAATGTAATAAATCCATTTTTGCAACAAACTTGGAGCTTGTATTCACTGGGGTTACAAATTCTTTCACAAAGCCTGTGGACACAGGGAAGCTCATTGCTATCAGGAGATCTCTCAACCCTCATTTCTCACACCTCAACAAAATGAAAGCAATTATTAGGTGCTTTTCCACTCAACTATATATCAGTAAAATTAACAATCTAAATTAAATCGATGAATATTTACAAAATATAAATTATTGATAAAAAAAAAGAACAGATAAGAGTTAGATGGATTTAGAAGACAAAAAGATAGAAATGAGTAAATTTAAGTATTCTTCCCTTAGAGAAAGAAATTGAGTAATCCACTATAAATAAACAAAAAGGGGGGGGGGGGGAGTCTTAAAAGCCTTTAGACATAAAATAAAATTCTAGCAAACATTTAAAGAAACATTCATCTTAATACTATATAAACTAAAAAAAAACCAGTTATTTTATATATATATATATATATATATATATATATGATTTTATATATATTTCTATGTAATGGTTTAAAGCATCCTAGTGAATCTGTTGTGTCACAGTTTCCTTTTACTATCCTGCCTCAATTTCCCTAAATTGTTCTGCTTCAGTTTCTTGAATTGTTCTGCCTCAGTCCCCCTGGTTGCAACCCCCCTTTTCTGTTCATTAGGACTGAGATAATTAGGCTGGGAGCTCTGACCATTAGCATTCCATAGAGCCATAAATTGCAGATGAGTTACTGGGAGATATGCTTATATATCTCTAAATTCTAGACTTTCTGTCTCTAGTGATTACCCCCCCCCCTTCACTCCCAGTTTATCAGAATTTATGGACCTACCCCCAATGTGTCAGAACCTAATTGATGGTCCCTGCCTGGAAATTCCTGCCACTTATCAGTGTTTGGACTCCAGCCGTTGCCTTTGTATCCTCTGATCTTAGAGCCATATATAAATCATTAGAATATCACATTCGATGCAGATGCTGAATGCTTTAAGACATCAGCCCTGGGACCAAAATGGATCCTTTGATCCCAGAAAATCTTTCCCTCTCAGAAACCTAAATAAAATATTAAAAACTCTCTAATCTCTATCTTGCCTCAGTTTCTCCAGCATTATAAGTCAATTAAAAGAATAAATAATTAACTTTAGCAACATTACACAAAAGAGACCCATTCAAATCACTAACATTTATGTATATTAAAAACAAAATCTGGCAGGAAGAGAAGGAAAAATCATACCAGTTATAATATCTACAGAGTGCATAAATATTTGGGAGTCAGCCTTCAAAGACACATAGAAAATGTATGAATACAAATATAAAACACTCTTTACACAAATAAAGACAGACCCAAATAACTGATGAAATGTTAATTATTCATGGGTAGTTAAAATGAGACATTATAATAATAATAATAAAAACATGATAATATTGTCTAAGTTAAATTACTTATTCAATGCCATACCAAAGAACTAGAAGAAATAACAAAATTGATCTGGGAGAACAAAAGGTCAAGAATATCAAGGAACTTAATGGGAAAAAAAGTAGGAAGGAAAGAGATCAAACAGTATAAGATATCCAACTAAACTACAAAGCAATAATCCACAAAACAATTTGGTACTGAGTAAGAAACAGAAAAGTTCAGCTATGGAAAATATTTGATACACAGTACAGAGAACCAAATGAGCACAGTAATCTAAGGTATGATCAATTAAAAATCAGTAAACATTATTTAAGCACCTATTATGTGCCAACTACAGTGCTAAGCACTGAAGATACAAAAAGAAGCAAAAACCAGCCCCTGTTTTCAAGAAGCTTAAACTTTAATGGAGAAGAAAACAAAAGTATACAAAGCAAGCTGTATACAGGATAAACAGGAAAAAATTAAGGGAGAAACTGGAATTAAGAGAGCTTACTGAAGGCTTCTCTTAAGTCAGATCAATAGTTGAAGAGGAAGAAGAAAAGCATTTCAATCATGAGACAGCCAGAGAAAAGCCCTGGAGCTGGGAGATGGAGTTCATGGAACACCCAGAGTGACTCAGCATGCTCTCAGATTCTCAGAGCCCAGACACAGCTCATCCATTGCAGTCCTGGTAGTGTCTCACAGCTCCCCCCCCCCCCCCCCGCAGTCTGTAGAGGAAGCTGGGTAATAGAATCCAGCCCCACACACCATCAAAAAAAAAAAAAAAAAAAGTAAACTGCATTTGTTTTTTTTTGTTGTTTTTTTACTAGTTTGTCTTCTTTGATTCTTCTTTGACAAAATGAGCAAAAAATTAAAATGGACTCTAACTATTGATAGCTTCTATATAGATAGAGAGCAGACTTTAAAGTAATTTAACTTAGACTAAAAACAAACTGTCTCCAGATGAATCCCCAAATGGGGATATCATCTGGTCCTCAGCGCACAAGACTCTCATAGAAGAAATTAAAAAGGCTCTCACAAGAGAACTAGAAGAAAAACGGAAACAGGAAAGGGAAGCTTGGCAAGAGAGTCTAGATAAGTCATCCCACTCATTTAAAGATAGAGTGGATAAAGAAATCAAATTCTTGAAAACAGAATTAGTGAATTGGAAAAAGAAAATAGCTCTCTAAAAAATAAAATTGGCAAAATGGAAAAAAAAAAAACTCCATAGAACAAAACACTTCACTTAAAAACTCATTGGACAATTAGAAAAAGATATAAAGTGAGTGAAGAAAATACTTCATTAAAAATCAGAATCCAACAAATGAAAATGAATGACTCGAGGAGACATCAAGAATCAGCCAAACAAAACCAAAAAAAAAAAAGGAAACAATGGGAAAAAAATGTCAAATATCTTCTTGGGAAAACAACAGACCTGGAAAATAGATCTAGTAGAGACTATCTGAGAATTATGGACTTCCTGAAAAATATGATGAAAAAAAGAGCCGAGACACTATTTTCCAGGAAATTATTAGAGATCTGCCCAGATGCTTTAGAAACAGAGGGTCAAATAGACATTGAAAGAATTCATCTATCACCTACTGAAAGGGACCCTAAAACTCCAAGAAATATAATGACTAAATTCCAGAACTATCAGATGAAGGAAAAAAATATTAAAAGCTGCTACAAAAAATGAATTCAAATGTAGAGGAGCCACAATAAGGATTACTCAGGATCTAGCAGCATCCACATTAAAGGATTGAAGGGCCTGGAATCTGATATTCCAAAAGGCTAAGGAACTTGGTATGCAGCCAAAAATAACTTACCCAGCGAAGATGAGCATTTTTTTTTTCAGAAAAGAAGATGGACATTCAATGAAATAGGTGAATTTCTTATATTTCTGATGAAAAAACCGGAACTAAACAAAAAGTTTGATCTCCAAATATAGAACTCAAGAGAAACCTAAAAAAGGTAAAAAGAAATCTTGGGAAGTATATTTCTGCTATAAAAATATATAAAGAACACATGTATAATTTGTTCTAGAAACTAGAGGTGGAAAGGAAAATTTTTTAAATCTTATTTTCTTTTTTGTTAATTTTTATAATTATAACATTTTCTTTGAAAGTACATATGCATAGGTAATTTTTTTTTACACAACATTATCCCTTGTACTCCGTTCAGTTCCAAGTTTTTCCCCTCCTTCCCTCTACCCTCTCCCCTAGATGGCAGGCATTCCCATACATATTAAATATCTTATAGTATATCCTAGGTACAATATATATGTGCAGAACCGAATTTTGTTGTTGTTGTTGTTGCAAAGGAAGGATTGTATTCACAAGGTAAAAATAATCTGGGAAGAGAAACAAAACAACAACAACAACAAGAAAAAATGCTCACAGTTTACACTCATTTCCCTGTGTTCCTTTTCTGGATGTAGCTGATTCTGTCCATCATTGATCAATTGGAACTGGATTAGATCTTCTCTATGTTGAAGATATCCACTTCCATCAGAATACATCCTCATACAGTATCATTGTTGAAGTGTATAATGATCTCCTAGTTCTACTCATTTCACTCAGCATCAGTTGATGTAAGTCTCTCCAAGCCTCTCTGTATTCCTCCTGTTGGTCATTTCTTACAGAACAATAATATTCCATAACATTCATATACCATAATTTACCCAACCATTCTCCAATTGATGGACATCCATTCATTTTCCAGTTTCTAGCCACTATGAAAAGGGCTGCCACAAACATTTTGGCACATACAGGTCCCTTTCCCTTCTTTAGTATTTCCTTGGGATATAAGCCCAAGAGTAGCATTGCTGGGTCAAAGGGTATGCACATTTTGATAACTTTTTGGGCATAATTCCAGATTGCTCTCCAGAATAGTTGGATTCTTTCACAACTCCACCAACAATGCAGAAGTGTCCCAGTTTTCCCACAGCCCCTCCAACATTCATCATTATTTGTTACTGTCATCTTAGCCAATCTGACAAATGTGTAGTGGTATCTCAGAGTTGTCTTAATTTTAATTTCTCTGATCAATAGTGATTTGGAACACTCTTTCATATGAGTGGAAATAGTTTTAATTTCATCATCTGAAAATTGTCTGTTCATATCCTTTGACCATTTATCAATTGGAGAATGGCTTGATTTCTTATAGATTAAAGTCATAGATTAAAGTCAATTCTCTGTATATTTTGGAGATGAGGCCTTTACCAGAACCTTTAACTGTAAAAATGCTTTCCCAATTTGTTACTTCCCTCTAATCTTGTTTGCATTAGTTTTGTTTGTGCAGAAACTTTTTAATTTGGTGTAATCAAAATGTTCTATTTTGTGATCAATAATGGTCTCTAGTTCTCCCTTGGACACAAACTCCTTCCTCCTCCACAAGTCCGAGAGGTAAACCATCCCATGTTCCTCCAACTTATTTATGATTTCATTCTTTATGCCTAAATAAATATTAGGAAAACTATTAGCATAATCGACCATATCAATAATCAAATTAACAAAAAACATATGATCATCTCAATAGATGCAGAAAAAGCATTTGATAAAATCCAACATCCATTCCTATTAAAAACACATGAGAGTATAGGGATAAATGGACTTTTCCTTAAAATAGTAGTATCTATTTAAATAGTCAGCAGCATCTATTTAAAACCATCAGTAAGCATCATATGTAATGAGGATAAACTGGTACCTTTCCCAATAAGATCAGGAGTGAACCAAGGTTGCCCATTATTCATTATTATTATTATTCAATATTGTATCAGAAACGCTAGCCTCGGCAATAAGAGTCCAGAAAAAGATTAAAGGTATTAGAGTAAGTAATGAGGAAACCAAATTATCACTCTTTGCAGATGATATGATGGTATACTTAGAGAAACCCAGAGATTCTACTAAAAAGCTATTATAAATCACAACTTTAGCAAAGTTGCAGGATACAAAATAAATCCACATAAATCCTCAACATGTTTATATATCACCAACAAAATCCAACAGCAAGAGCTACAAAGAGAAATTCCATTCCAAATAACTGCGATAGCATAAAATATTTGGGAATCTCTCTACCAAAGGAAAGTCAGGAATTATGTGAGCAAAATTACAAAACAATTTCACACAAATAAAATCAGATTTAAATAACTGAAAAAATATTAGGTGCTCTTGGATAGGCTGAGCGAATATAATAAAGATAACAATACTCCCTAAACTAATCTATTTATTTAGTGCTATACCAATTAGATTTCTAAGAAACTATTTTAATGACCTATAAAAATAATAACAAAATTGACATGGAAAAACCAAAGGTCGAGAATTTCAAGAGAATTAATGAAAAAAAAAAAATCAAATGAAGGTGGCATAGCTGTACCTGATCTAAAACCATATTATAAAGCAATAGTCACCAAAACCATTTGGTACTGGCTAAGAAACAGATTAGTTGATCAGTGGAATAGGTTAGGTTCACAGGGCAAAATAGTTAATAACCACAGCAACCTAGTGTTTGACAAACCCAAAGATCCCAACTTTTGGGATAAGAATTCATTATTTGATAAAAACTGCTGGAATAACTGGAAATTAGTATGGCAGAAATTAGGCATGGACCCACACTTAACACCATATAACAAGATAAGATCAAAATGGGTCCACGTTTTAGGCATAAAGAATGAGATCATAAATAAATTAGAGGAACATAGGATTGTTTACCTCTCAGACTTGTGAAGGAGGAAGGAATTTGTGACCAAAGAAGAACTAGAGATCATTATTAATCACAAAATAGAAAATTTTGATTATGTCAAATTAAAAAACCTTTGTACAAACAAAACTAATGCAAACAAGATTAGAAGGGAAGCAATAAACTGGGAAAACATTTTTACAGTCAAAGGTTCTGATAAAGACTTCATCTCCAAAATATGTAGAAAACTGACTCTAATTTATAAGCAATCAAGCCATTCTCCAATTGATAAATGATCAAAGGATATGAATAGACAATTTTCAGATGATGAAATTGAAACTCATATGAAAGAATGTTCCAAATCACTATTGATCAGAGAAATGTAAATTAAGACAACTCTGAGACACCACTATACATCTGTCAGATTGGCTAAGATGACAGGAAAAAATAAAGATGAATGTTGGAGGAGATGTAGGAAAACTGAGACACTGATGCATTTTTGGTGGAGTTGTGAAAGAATTCAACCATTCTGGAGAGCAATTTAGAATTATGCCCAAAAAGTTATCAAACTCTACATACTCTTTGATCCAGCAGTATTACTACTGGACTTATATCCCAAAGAGATACTAAAGAAGGGAAAGGGACCTGTATGTGCCAAAATGTTTGTGGCAGCCCTTTTCATAGTGGCTAGAAACTGGAAGATAAATAGATGCCCATCAATTGGAAAAAGTTGGATAAATTGTGATATATGAATGTTATGGATTATTATTGTTCTGTAAGATATGACCAGCAGGATGAATACAGAGAGGCTTGGAGAGACTTACATGAACTGATGCTGAGTGAAATGAACAGAAGCAGGAGATCATTATACACTTCAACAATGATACTGTATGAGGATGTCTTCTGATGGAAGTGAAAATCTTAGACAAAGAGAAGATCTAATTCAGTTCCAACTGATCAATGATGGACAGAATCAGCTACACCCTGAGAAGGAACAAGGGGAATGAGTGTAAACTGTTTGCATTTTTGTTTTTCTTCCCAGATTATTTTTACCTTCTAAATCCAATTCTTCCTGTGCAACAAGAGAAGTGTTCAGTTCTGCACATGGATATACTATAATATATTTAACATGTATAAGACTTCCTGCCATCAAGGGGAGGGGATAGAGAGAGGGAAGGGAAAAATTGGAACAGAAGTGAGTGCAAGGGATAATGTTGTAAAAAATTACCCATGCATATGTACTCTCAGTAAAAAGTTATAAGAAAAAAGAGATCTGGAAAAGCTTAAACTGCAATCTTATCTTGATCTGTAGCCCTGACAGGCAGGGACACGCCCATCCCCCAGAACCCTGCCTCACAAAAAGTGTAGTGGCTGTTTTTAATTGAAAAAGCCTCTTAATTGAAGAGGTCTAAAAATTAACCCTGGGATAGCCATTAATCCCAGGGAATCAGAGAATTTTTTTTTTAAAAAAGCTAATGGACATCAGTGCTTTAGTAAACCTAATAGATATCAAGGCCTCCTACCTGGCCAGATTGTTTGAGTCTGTCACACCCTTAATCTCTACCACCCTGACCACACCCCAGGAGAAATTAGCTATCCTGGAAATAGAGTGAAAGGGCTAAACTCTATGCTACTTAACACTTTTACTACAGATAAAGAATCTTTTGCTCCTAGCATTTTCTCTTCTACTTTTCTTTGGTATTCAATAGTGTTAGATGGGCTTTCAGTCTTCTTAAAGGAGGCCCACAGAAGGGACCTGATGCATTTCCTGCAAAAGGCCCCATTCCCACATGTCACCATCTCAACCCTGGATGACACTCCACTTTTAATCTGTTCCTGAGATCTATTTTCTCTAGGCTTCAAGCTTTGGATTTTCAATTGCCCTTCAGTCTGGAGAACATAGGACAATTGACTGGGACAAACACTCCTTAGATGCCCTGCTGCTGTTTTCAGACCCCACATCTCATGCCTGACCTCCTGGAATGACCCCCCCCCAAAATCTCTATGTCTCTTGCCAGCTCAAAGCAATTATATGAAGAAGAGATCTTCGCTACTTTATCCCAAATGCATTTGGAGGTGACTGCTTGAGGGAGGAATAAAGAAGGAACCCCAAAACTCTCAAAATGCTTGAAGGAGAAAATCTCCTTCAACTCTGTCTTGTTTTCCTAGGGCAGGGTCCCTCACTGAGGCAGTTTCATTCTGTTATCTAGAATTTCAACCCTATTCAATTAGGAAACTCATTCAATTCAAAGTCCAGCTCAAGCTGAAACCCAGCATGTAGATGAGCCAACTTGGAACTCCACTCACTAGCCCCCACCAGATCTGACCTGCTCTGTTTAGGCTGTCCCAGCTCCCACCAAGATACTCAATATAATACCTTCCATCAACTAAAGTTTTTTTCAGATGGACCTTGATAGCTCACTCAGCTGCCAGGACTTTCTGTCCATTAAGAACTGTATTCTCAGTGCAAAACTCCATTTTCCAATAGATCTGCCACTATAGAAATCAGTGTCTTGGTAAACTGATTTTTATCCAGCAATAAATTTTCATTTTGCAACTAATAATTCAGGAATGAGTGAATTCTTTCACTCCTAAAACCTGCGGCCAATTTAAAGGGGATTCTTAACAACTCTCTTATAACCACTAATCAACACTCAAACAGCATCAAAAGCATAATATTTTCACTGTTGTTGCTGTTGTTTTTTGTTTGCTTGTGTTTTTTTTTCTTTCTTGTGTTTTTTTTTCCTTTTGATTTGATTTTTCTTGAACAGCATGATGAATATGGAAATATGTTTAGAAGAACTACATGTTTAATAAATATTGGTTTCTTACTGTCTAGGGGAAGGAGACAGAGGGAGAAAAAGTTTGAATTAATTTTTGCAAAGGTGAATGTTGAAAACTATCTTTGCATGTATTTGGAAAAATAAAATACTATTAAAATTAATGATATATCTTATTTCTATATCTTCTATATTCCTCCCTCAAATTTTTCTCTTATTCCAGAGAACTATCCCTTTTACAAAGACTTTTTTTCCTATCTTCAAGGCTGGTATCCTATCCTCTGTACCACCTACTTCCCCCAAAGACTCCTTGTAAAAAAGAAAAATATATTTTTTTGTTTTTTAATCTGACATTAAATACAAAGTTCACAAGTCAAAGTCTCCAAAACTACTCTTTCTTTGTAAAGTTCTTTTCAAATCTCTTCTTTGGGGCCAGCCTTTTTCTTTATTATTTCAATTATTTTGTGGCTACCCTTCAGTAAATTTACATGGTAGAAGACAATGCTATTCTGTTTGTAGGATCTCCTTATTCTGTCTGCCAGTTGTCTCCATCTGCTTTTGTTTCCTACCTTTTGAATATAATTACTTATTCCTCCAGTTTAAGAATGAACAAAATTCACATTCATTTTTTTTTTTCCCCACAGCAATCATCTCGGTTACATCTGCTCTTTGATGTAAATTATATTTTCTTTTATAAAGAGACAATTCTACATGCCCAAATGGGGCACTTTTCATGTTGTATGAGAACTTAAACCTCTGTTTAAGATGAGGCTTTGATGTTTCTATCACATTAAATATCATTTATTTAAACTTATTTAATTATATATTGAAGAGTAGATTCTTACAATTAATAGTCAACAAAAAGTCAACAAATATTCATAAAGTGCTTATTTTGTGCCAGACATTATAGCTTTATATTCTATTGTAGGTCAATTCTATGACTATTAAGATGTACTCTGCTTACCCATCTATTCCCTTTAAGATTCCTTTCTAATTGCCCAATCCATGACTGACCTTGATTCACAAATCCTGGTCAAAGGCACCCTTTGACTATCCGGGCCCAGCCCCCACCATCAGCTCAGCTTTCCCCAGCCCTCACCTGATCTGAGCAAACTGAAAAGCCCGCCAAGAACTTAGGGGTACCGCCCATCATCTTTTGGGTATAAAAGAGGTGAGGCCAGAACGCCCTCATTGCAGGAGCCCTTCCCCCCAACACACATGGTATCCTTCCAGCCATGTAAGGGTCCCTGCCCGCCCAGCGGCCACCTTTGGCTCTGGTGTCTTTCTAACTTACCTTTACTTCCAAATTCCTACAATAAACCTTTTATTTATCAATCTGGGTTTTCGGGACTGTAAATTCATTTTACAGGGGACACTGCGCCTCATGGGATTATCTATACTCCGAGAAACGGGGTTCCCCTTTCCTTTCCCTCATTAAATAGACTAACAATCCAATACAATGAAAGACTGCAAGATTAGATTAAAAACAACAACACAGTCTTTTAATTACACAAGAAACACATTTAAAAATCAAATCCATATGAAGAAAAAAAAAATTGAAGGGCCTGGAAAAATTTATTATGCATCAGGTGAATCCAAAAAAGGAGGAGCTGATGTTATCAGAAAAGCAAAAACATTCAAATTTTTTTTAAAGGATGACAAAAAGAAATTCTATTAAAAAGAATCACAGACCACAAATCAATATCCTTTTTAAATATATATCCTCCTAAATTCATAAAAAAATAAACAAATTGAACTATAAGAAGACATAGGTAGTAACATAATAGTGACGGGAGATTTTGATATCTTTTTCTCAATTTGTGTTATGTTTAACAGAAAGATTTTTTTTTTTAAAGGAAAGACATAAAAATGAATGTATTCCTAGAACTAAAAGACTTATTGCTTTTTTTTTTTTTTTTTTTTTTTTTTTTGAGGCTATCTATCTTCCTGGGATTTATTTAAATGTTCGACTCCAGCAAGGAAGGCCTGCTGGTCTGGATCAAAAGGCAAGAACATGATGAGATGAAGAGCATGTTCTGTCCCTGAGACATCAGCATCCGCAGGAATTCTGGATAAATGTGGCGAAAGACGGGGCACCCTCAGGGTCTCTGGCCCATCTTCTTTAGGGTTCGATTGAGCTCCTCAAATTTATGGATCTGTCAGATGAAGAAGTCTCCATAGCGACGGGCCACCTTGGTATCGGCAATGTGGATCATGTCCTTGTCGATGTAGAAGTCCACCTCTGAGGCCAACTGGAACTCCCCATCCAGAGCCGAGATGCCACTGGTCCACACCAGGTTCTTCATCTTGTGCTTGAAGACCAAGAGCTGGATGCGGAACTCCTGCTCAGTGAGGTCCAGGAAGCCAGCCAGCTTGGCCACGGGCATGGTGGTATAGAGCTTCAGGAAGCTGCAGATGGTGGAGAGCTGGGCCTGCTGTTGCACCTCGTCCACAAACACCTTGAGCTGCTGCAGGAAGGGTTCCTTGTGGTAGTTGGGGTGCACGTTGTCGTAGTTGGGCACCACGGGGGACAGGAACTTGGGGCAGGAGTAGCTGAAGAGCTCCTCATACACCTGGGGGTTCCCCTTCTGCATGCGCAGCATCTTGTCTCCGTACTTCTCCCGCAGCTGCAGGTGGATGCTCTCGTCGATGTGCATGGGGTACATGGTCAGGGCAATGGCCAGCAGGGTGTGCATCTGCTCATTATGCTTGTTGATCATCTCGTACTTGTACGTTGTCCTCTGGAACATGCTCTTGGTCCTCTGGATGTAGAGCAGGATGTTGGCAAAGACACGGATGGCATCCTGGTATCGCCGCATCATCAAATAGGCAAAGCCACGTAGTAATAGGTAGTGACCTGGCGCTCAGGCACCCGGGAATACATGCTCTTCTTGTTGAGCTCGATGTTCTCGAGTACCTTGATGGCCTGGTAGTAATCCCCCAAGAGGGAGTGCAGCCGGAGCAGCCCCACCAGGCTGAAGTAACCGAGCATCTTGTAGAGAGAGTGCCGGCCATATTCCCCAGCCACACTCTCGGGGTCACCTCTGCTCGTGTAGACTTCTAGCTGCCGGTTGATGTTGGATTTGTCTACCAGGGAGTGAAGCACATTCAGGACACTGTGGACGTTCCAGATCTTGGGGTTGGAACGAAGAAAGTCGATCTCTTCTTCTGACTTCTTGGCTGTCTTGCATCGGTATTGGCTGAAAGACTGAAACTGGTAGATGAATTCATCGATGATATCCCACAGCCACTGGTTGGGCAGCTCGAGGGGGGCAGGCCCATCGGCATTGAGAATGTAGTTGAAGAGGTTGCAGTAGTTGTAGTAGGATTCAAATCTCTGTTCCAAGGAAGGCCCACCACTGACTTTGGCATAGATGTGTCTATAATAGAGCTTCTTATACAGAATCAGGAAGACGGCATCATTGCCAACTTGTGGGGCGATGGCCTCTGCTTCTGGCCAGGGGGTATTCTTGAAGATCCTTTCAGTCAGCTTGGTCCAGCTGTTCTCATAGATGTCCTGGATCTCATAGACCTTTTGGTCGATGACATCACTAGACACCCAGCTTGCCTGAAGCTCATAAACTTTCTGGTTGATGAGGTCGGAGACAGTTTTATGGAAATACTGGATAAAGTTCTTGATAACTTCGAGAATCACTTGGTAGGTCTGCTGCTCATATTGGCGCTCATAGGCCAGGTCCTGCTTTGGGTCTCCTGTGTGCATGTCATAGTCGCCAGGATATGCGCAGGGATCATATGCAGCCTCGTTGTCATAATCCTCAGCCGGGTAGGACATGGTGGCGGTTCAGAGTCGCGGCTCAGAGAAGGTACGAGCAAAAGTCTTATTGCATTTTAAAAATGGGACTATTAAAGAATATTAGGTATTTCTTAGTACCATATGAAACTTTTACAAAAATTAATAATGTTATCAGGGAACAGACACATTTCAAAATAAATACAAGAAAAGAAGAAATAGTATACAAATTCCTTATAAATTGCAATACACTAAGAATAATAGTTCAGGAAACATACACAAAAGATACAAATCCAAATAAATAATAAGTGGATCAGAAACAAATCATAGAAAAAACAAATAATTTTGCAAAAGACAATGGTATTAATGAAACAATATAACAAAATAGCTACAGAAATTTTCAAGAGGAAAACCACATCCCAACAAGCATATATTAACAAAATAGGAAAAGTGAGAATTAATGACAACAATATGCATTGAAATGAATCAGAAATCTAAAATTTAACTATGATTTCAAAGAGGAATAATTAGAAATTAGAGAAGAAACTGATAAGCTGGAAACCAAAATATAGAAAACATTTTTGAAAAAAATTTAAAAACACTAATAAAAATCAATTAACTTTTATATATGCTGATTAAAAAGTCAGGTTAAAAATCAGCAAATGAGTAAATGAAGAGAAGAAATCATAAGTGAAACAGAAGAAATAAAAAGAATTATCAGAACCTATCATGCAGTTATAGGCAAAATAAAAAACAACACAAAAAAACCCCACAAAAGTTAAAAAACACCTCAGAATAGAAGACAGACGAATACTTTCAAAAATATAAAATAACCAGAATAAAAGACAAAATAGAGATTTTAAAAATACTTCAATCTGAAAAGATAAACCAAAGAAATAAATTTCAAGTTTTTAAGAATTCACAAAATGAAGCAGGTTGTGTTCCCTTTAAAAAACTGTATTTCCTATTGATTTGTGATTCCTTTCAGATTCCCAACCTCTCCTGGCTGAGATATATCAGTCCCAGCTTCCTGGTAGAAGCCAGGGCCTTAATTCACAAATCCTGGTCAAAAGCACCCCTCTGAATTCTAATAGGAGATCTGGGATTGTCTCAGACACCACGAGATCTGAGCCAACTTGGGCTCTCCTAGACCCCATTCAGATGATCTGCTCAGGTTTCCCAACCCCCACCAAGACAAGCAATATAATGAGCTTCCATCAACTAAGGTCTTTGCAGATAGACCTCGGTGCCTTACTCAGCCACCGGGACCTTCTGCCCACTGAGAACTGCATTCTCAGTGCAAAAACTCCATTTTCCATAGATCTGCCCACTAGAATAATATTATTTTCCAATACCATCCTCTCTTTATCCTCACCTATTTCACTAAGCAGACTTTATGCTTCCAATCCCCATAATAAACTTCTTTTATCAATCTACAGACCTGGTTTTCAGGTCTGTAAATTCCTTTAACAGGGAGCCTCTGCGCTGCCAGAAGGGATCCCCAAAACTCCCTACCCTTGCGCCAAATCCCAAAGGGTTTGCATGGGAGCTCCAATTGATTCCTTGAACCCCGAACCTGCCACTAGACCTCATTTAACTCCTTGACCACCAGAAACCATAATTTCATTTGGGTTCCCCAAAACCTAAACCTCATCAAGAATAAAAAAACAAGAGGACCAAATGAAAATAGAAAGAATCTATTGACTACTTATTTAAATAACAGCCAACTCTCAACATTTGCATCTTTAACTTTTGTGATTTCATGCATTAATTATTTTAATAATATCATTTGCACTTTCTTATTGATAACCATGAACATTTCAGCTATGAACAGCAGAGAAAAAAGTGAGAGATACAATTAAGAGACTGTTATCCTACAAAGTACCTCACTAGTCTTATTCATCCTTCTGTAGTAGAATAAAGAGCTCTCCATGTATCAGGAATGCTGGAGATGATATTGAGATCTTGCCATTCCCAGCATTTTCCAAAAGCAGTCCAATAACTTCTCCTTTGGTTTTCAGAGGATAGCTAAATAGAAGAATTTATAGTAGTAGAATGTTATATGTAAATTCAATGTGCTGTTTGTTTCAACTGAGATTTTAGCTCAAAAGATCACAATTCTAGGAAATTACTAATCAGAAAAAAATGTTTTTTATGTTACCAATTTATTTTGTGTACTGCACTTTATGGGACATTTCATAGTTACTGTATTAGGTGAAGTATATATTATGAGAATGTTTTGTTGTATAGAATTGTATGCAAAACAGTCTATTGTTGGCAATTTCTAATGAGAGACTACAGTTTTGGCTGGTCACAGGTATTTTACTCCTTATTTTCCATAGATTCAATGTATCAAAATTTGTGGCTTTGACTTTCACACCATTTTTTAAGAACATTACTCCCACAAATTAAGGATTGACTGCAACTACAAAATAAAAATACCCAATAATGTTAGTCATAATCTAGAAGAAATAATGTTAGTCATAATCTAGAAGAAATCCATAAACAAAATGAGAAACAGCCAAGAAGTAGCCACCATCATAAAGGAAAAAAGTCACTAAAACAAGACAGTATTGCAAAAGATAAAGGCTTACAATTAATAATAATTTGAAAAATTCTAAGGGGTATATAAGGAATATAATTTTTAATAAAATAGAGGACATAAATATTCTTAATGAAAATACCAGGACTGAATAGGAACTATGAAAGAAAAACACACACAAAAGTCAAGAAAAAATATGATGAAGTAAAGAAATATCTACAAGAGTGATGGATTTACATTTTAATGGGAAAGATAAGTATCTCCTTGCAACTCTATTATTATCAGAGGTCAAAGAAGTAGTTAAAATAAGGCAGAAGATGTGAAAGTGGTATTATGTTTGGAGGACAAAAACCAGAAAAGGAAATGAACTGGAAAAACAAAATACAGGAATAAGAAAGAAGAAAGGGGGAAGACAGGGGATGAATTGCCATCTCATAGAATGAGTGTTTCTAAACAAGGAGGAAGAAATAGTAAATGAACATCATTTGAAGTTCACTTTTATATGAATCAGTACAAATAAGGGAAGAAAGCACTACAGAGCTTAGTGAGAAATATATTTAACTGAAGAGGAAAAAAGGATGGAATGGGAAAAGAGAAGAGTGAAAAACAAGATGGGGAGAATGTTTTTAGAGAAGGATTAACCACAAGCAAAACAAACACTGACTTGAAAAGATAAATTGTAGAGAGAGGTCTTACATGGGAAAATAAGAATAAGAGGTACAGATTAGAAGGTCTGATGTAGCTACTGTTGTCTATGAGAAACACACTTGAAACAAAAAGACATTCAAGGACGTTTTAAAAATGGGAATAAAGCAAAACTGTTTTTCATATTTTTTTTTCTTTTTAAAGCACAGATAGCAGGTCAAAATTGTTTAAAAAAAAGTAACAGTAAAAACAAAATTAAGAAATAAACTGGAAAACTACATCATGTAGAAGGATAACAATTACAATCAATATTTAACAAATATGTGCTAAAAGGCATACCATTTAAATATTTAAATGAAAACCAAATTAAATTACATATGAGAAAAATGGCAAAACCATAGTAGTTGGAGATCCCAATGTATCCCTTTCAGCCATAGGCCAATCTAATATATAAGCACATAAATGCATATACAAATGCATACACATACATACAAACAAGTTAACTGAATAGAACTCTAGAAAAGCCAGATATAAATTGGATTACAGGTGAGGGAGGGGAAAGGAGGGAGAAAAAGGTTTTGCAAGGGTGAATGTTGAAAACTATTTTTTGTATATATTTTAAAAATTAAAAAAGACAGAAAAAATTAAAACTTCTATTTGGATCACACATTTTTTTCCCTCTTGGATGAAAAAATAAGTTAGACATGCACAATCTCTGATATTTATTAAAGAAATAGAAACATATATTTATCAGCCTTATATGGTACACTTAACAAAAAACAACAACAACAACAACAACAAAAAACAACAACTAATATATAGGGGTTCTAAAAGCTTCAAAAGGAGGAAAAAGCAGATATAGAAAATATATTCCTTACTCATTATTCAATAGAGAGTCTTTGAAGAAAAGATATGAATTTAATTAGAAGCTAAATTGTTTAATTCTAGGGTAAAAATTATGGAAATAATAGAGAATTTCATCAATAAAAATGATGAGACAATATATTGAAAATTATTGAATATAGTCAAAGTAGTTCTTAAGAGAATTGTATATTTATGAGCAATTTCAAAAACAAAATGAGGGAAAACAGATCAAAGAATTTTGTATGGAACTTTATAGATAGATAGATAGATAGATAGATAGATAGATAGATAGATAGATAGATAGATATAGATAATTTTACAGCATTAACAATTGCCAAACCTTTTGTTCCACTTTTTCCTGTCCTTCCCTCCACCCCGTACCCCAAATGGCAGGTTGACTAGTACATGTTAAATATGTTAAAATATAAGTTAAATACAATATATATATACATGTCCAAACAGTTATTTTGCTGTACAAAAAGAATCAGACTTTGAAATAGTGTACAATTAGCCTGTGAAGGAAATAAAAAAATGCAGACAGACAAAAATAGAGGGATTGGGAATTCCATGTAGTGGTTCATAATCATCTCCCAGAGTTCTATTGCTGGGTGTAGCTGGTTCAGTTCATTACTGCTCTATTGGAACTAATTTAGTTCATCTCATTGTTGAAGAGGGCCATGTCAATCAGAATTGATCATCATATAGTATTGTTGTTGAAGTATATAATGATCTCCTGGTTCTGCTAATTTCACTCAGCATCAGTTCATTCAAGTCTCTCAGACCTTTCTGAAATCATCCTGTTGGTCATTTCTTACAGAACAATAATATTCCATAATATTCATATACCACAATTTATTCAGCCATTCTCCAATTGATAGGCATCCACTGTTTCCAGTTTCTGGCCACTACAAAGAGGGCTGCTGTTAGGATTACAAGGTGAGAACTCAGATTGTCTGGACAGTGACAAGGTGAAAACTCAGGTTGTCTGGATAGTGACAAGGTGAGAATTCAGGTTGTCTGGACAATTACAAGGTGAGAACTCAGGTTGACTTGACAGTTCTCTGGCTCAGACCTTTGGTTCGGGCCTTTAAAGGGAGTTTACACCTTAGGAATTCTAAGAGGAGCAAGTTCATTGGTGGAAGTATTTCCCCATGCCCCATTGAGTTCTCACCTGCCTATTCTCTGGGAGGATAAAAGAAGGGGAGCACTGGGTCTGAGAGAATCGACTCTGGGATAGAGTTTTGACGCCAGGCAGGCTGAAAGGAGAGGAAGGACAAGAGTTGGAGGAGATTCAGAGCTCCCAAGAAACTTGTGCACAGAGGAAAAGATTTTACAGATCTCCCAGAGAAGATTATAATTGAGCAGACGACCAGTCCCTCACAATTCAAGAACATTACAGGCTGCCACAAACATTCTTGCACATACAGGTCTTTTTCCCTTCAAAATCTCTTAGGAATATAAGCCCAGTAGCAGCACTGCTGTATCAAAGGGTATGCACAGTTTGATAACTTTTTGAGCATAAATCCAAATCGCTCTCCAGAATGGCGGGATGTATTCACAATTCCACCAACAATATATCAGTGTCCCTGTTTTCCCACATCCCCTCCAACATTCCGCATTATCTTTCCCTGTCATTCTAGCCAATCTGACAGGTGTGTGTAGTGGTATCTCAGAGTTGTCTTAATTTGCATTTCTCTGATTAATAATGACTTGGAGCATCTTTTCATATGGCTAGAAATAGTTTCAATTTCATCCTCTGAGAATTGTCTGTTCATATCCTTTGACCATTTATCAATTGGAGAATGGCTTGATTTCTTATAAATTAGAGTCAATTCTCTATATATTTTGGAAATGAGGCCTTTATCGGAACCTTTGACTGTAAAAATGTTTTCCCAGTTTATTTTTTCCCTTTTAATCTTATCTGCATTAGTTTTGTTTGTATAAAAACTTTTCAATTTGATATAATCAAAGTTTTCTACTTTGTGATCAATAATGATCTCTAATTCTTCTTTGGTCATAAATTCATTCCTCTTCCACAGGTCTGAGGGGCAAACTATCCTATATTCCTCTAATTTACTTATAATCTCATTCTTTATGCCTAGGTCATGAACCCTTTTTGACCTGACCTTGGTGTATGGTGTTAAGTGTCGGTCAATGCCTAGGTTCTGCCATACTAATTTCCAATTTTCCCAGAAGTTTTTGTCAAATAGTGAGTTCTTATCCCAAAAGCTGGGGTCTTTGGGTTTGTCAAACACTAGATTATTAAAGTGATTGATCACTTTGTCCCTTGAACCTAACCTATTCCACTGAGTTAGCCAATACCAAATGGTTCTGGTAACTACTGCTTTATAATTTTAGATCTGGTACAGCCAGGCCACCTTCATTTGATTTTTTTTTTCATTAATTCCCTTGAATCCTTGACCTTTTGTTTTTCCATATGAACTTTGTTGTTATGTTTTCTAAGTCATTAAAATAGTTTTTTGGGAGTCTGATTGGTATAGCACTAAATAAATAGATTAGTTTAGGTAGTATTGTCATCTTTATTATATTTGCTTGCCCTATGCAAGAGCATTTAATATTTTTCCAATTGGTTAGATCAGACTTAATTTGTATGAAAAGTGTTTTGTAGTTTTACTCATATAGTTTCTGATTTTCCCTTGGTATTCCTAAATATTTTATACTATCGATAGTTACTTTAAATGGAATTTCTCTTTGTAACTAACTGTTGGATTTTGTTAGTGATATTCTTATGAATGCTAAAGACTTATGTGGGTTTATTTTGTATCCTGCAACTTTGCTAAAGGTGTAGATTATTTCTAATAGCTTTTTAGTAAAATCTCTGGGGTTCTCTAAGTATATTATCATATTATCAGCAAAGAGTAATAATTTGGTTTCCTCATTACCTACTCTAATTCCTTTAATCTCTTCCTCAACTCTTATTTGCATGCAACTTTTTAAAAAGACAATTTTGAATGTATTTCACATCCATCAGATTTGCAAAGATGATTTTTTTTAGAAAATGATGATTTAGGGACCATTTTGGAGGAAACAATGATCCTGATACACAGTTGATGGAATCAATAAAAGGTCACTAAACTGTTTAAATGTTTTGATCTAGAAATACTATTAGTAGATTTAAACTTCAAATAAATCAAAGAAGTCTTACAAAAATATTTACAGGGTAAAAAACTGAAAACTAAGACAATGTTCATCTAATGAAAAATGGAAAAAGGTGTGCAATGCAATAGAATATTTCATCATAAAAATGATTAGATAGATGGGTTAAGGAGAATATTTAGAAGACTGAAATGAATTGATGAAGAGTGAACTAATCAGAACCAAGGCAAGAATTTAAACAAAACCATGAAAAAATAACTTTTTATAAGACTTGAAAATTCTAATAAATTCAATAATAAAGCAAGATTCCAGAGAAATAAAGATGAAGCATGCTATCCCACTTCCTGTAAAATAGGTGCTGAACTGGAAATACATATTTTATTAATGTCAGAATGTTTTGTTTAATTATTAAATTTTGTAACAAGGACTTTTTTTTTCTTTTCTATTACCTTCCCCTCCTATTTTTTTTCATCAATTGGGGAGAAGCAAGTTAGAGGGAGGGAATATTAGTGTTTAATTAATTGAAATGAATTGTCTTTTAAAGGGGAGACATCAAACTAACCTAACCTCGAGACAGAATTTTTCAATGCCCAAGGGACGAAAGTATATTAAGTGAAAAAAGCAATGTCTCCAAAATCAGAGAACCTAAGTACAAATCTCTTTAAGATACTACCTGTCTGATCTTAAACAAATTATATAATCTCAGTTTCTTTATCTGTAAAATGATTAGACTGAACTCTGAGATTATTTTCTTCTAAATCTATGAAACTATGACTGAGACCTGAATCAAGCCACTGACAAAGTCACTTCTTGAGCTATATTCGTAGAGAAAATGAGGAGACTTGGGCTAAAGGATAGTATAGTCAGGTAATGTAGGCCTGCTAGGTAGAAGAGCAAAACCCAAAAAGTCATCACTAATAAGAAATGTCATCTTAGAGAATCACAGAGTCTTTGGCCTTGTGCTATTTAATATGTCTATGAATGACTTGGTAAAGTCATGGAGTGACAGTTTATCAAATTTGCAGATGAAACAAAGCTAAAAGGGATAACTAATATACTGGATAGCAGAAAAGAGAGAGAGAGAGAGAGAGAGAGAGAGAAAGCTCTCAAAAGGCTAGACTGTCAAGTATAATAAGAAGAATTATAAAATCTTACATTCAACCTCAAAAAAAGCAACTTTACAAACGTGTTAAGGGAACTATAGTTCTACAGTAGTTCATCTGAAAAGGATAGTTCAATGGTCTGAAAATCTATATGTATGTGTGTTAAGTGGGTATACATATGTAAGTATGTATGTAAATAAAAGGAGATAGCAATAAATTAAAGATTATTATTGTAATTTTTTGTTGGTTACCATTACAAAATGATGGGTCATCACCACAAAATAAATCCTCAAATATTAACAGCATTTCCTATAAAATAAAATAAACCTATACACACATATACACATGAAGCAACAACAGAAAGGGAAATTTCATGCCAAATAACTATAAAAAGCATAAGATATTTGGAGAACAACTTTCCAAAGTACACCAAAGACATATATTTAATTACAAAGCAGTCCTTGAAGAAATAAAAATAAATCTAAAGAGTTAGAGGAATAGTCAATATTCATGTCTAGTACATTCCAAGAGGGTAAAAATGACAACTTAGAAAATTAATTTACACTATGATTTCTATATTAATCAAATTAGTAAGGAGATGATTTATAGACTATGATAAAATAATAATAAAATTCATTTGGAAAAATTAAAGATCTAGAATACTAAGGGAAATGATGAAAAGAAGAATGAAGTTTTGGGAAACAGTACTTCCAGACCACAAACTATATATTATAAAGCACCAGTCATTGAAAACATCTAGTATTGTTTTAAGAATAAAGAGGAAGATCAATGGAACAAACTAGACAAGGAAGATTCAGAACAAAACAGAACTCATCAATCAAATCAATCAGTGATTGATAAAGTAGAAAACATAGGTAACCTAGAGAAAAACTTCCTCTTTGATTAAAAATAGCTGGAAAAATGCAATGCACTTCGGCAGAAATTAGGCTTACTATAAATCTAAATTGATATGTGGCCAGGAGATTATTAATATTATACAATATAATAGTTGGGAATGATTAAAAAATTGTGACATATGAATATAATTAAAAATAATTATATTCCATAAGAAATGTCTGTAATGAATACAGAAAAGCATGAAAGAGCTATGTGAACTGTTGTAGAAGAAACAAAATCAAGAAAATAATATACATAGATGTTTCATACTGCATATGCTTTTGGACTTTTTCCTCCAATGTCTCAAATCAGGTGTGCTTCCTTGCTTTCTAGCCTTCTCCTACAACCCTCAGACTAATTAGCAAATCCAGCCTCTGAATTAGCTCTGGACTGGCTGAATCCACCAATATTGGGAGGCAGTCAAGCACAAGCAGGCCAAGCACAGACACCAGGGCAAACAGGGCAGAGTCTTGAGGAATTGTAGACTCCATGGGGCTGTGCTGACTTCGTGTGTAGAAAATCTACAGGTAGGAATTTACAGCAGCAGGATTGGCTACTCTGCCCTTGCTGCAAGCCAGTGGATCAGCAGAGAAGTTATAAAACATTACAAACAAACGCAGCGGGTAAATAGTGAACCCCAAAAGGCAAGAATCTCACAGGAACTGGTCATACCCACCCAATACCAGAAGTGAGTCAGCACAGACCCAGCCGTGGCTGCTTGTAGAGGAAGCTTGGAAAATCTCCCCTGCCCTAAAATCAGACCTTAACTTTAAAAAAAGAAAAAAAAGAGTAAAAAAAGCAAAGAGAACTCTGACAATAGACAGTTTTTATGGTAAAAGAGAACAGATTTCAAACCCTGAGAAGACTAAAAGCAGATTGTCTCCAGATGAAGCCCCAAAGGGTGATATAAATTCGTCCTCACAAAAGGCACTCCCAGAAGAAATTTAAAAGGATCTTAAAAGAGAGCTAGAAGAAAAATGTGGAAAGGAAATGAAAACTTTGCAAGAGTATTTGGAAAAGGCATATAACTCATTAAAAGATAGATTTGATAAAATGGAAAAAGCAAACAACTCTCAGAAAAACAGAATTTGTGAAATAGATAAAGAAAATAACTCCTTAAAAAAACATAATTTGTGAAATTGAAAAAAATTCCTTAGAACAAAACACTCATTTAAAAATTCAATTGGACAAACATAAAAAGAAATTTAAAAAAGTAAATGAAGAAAAGAATTCACTAAAATTCAGAACTGAACAAATGGAAATGAATGACTCAGTGAGACAAGAATTAGTCAAGCAAAACAAAAAAAAAAAAAATTTTTTTAAAAGAAAAAATGTAAAATATCTAATTGGGAGAACAACTGACCTGAAAAATAGATCGAGGAGAAACAATCTAAAGATTATTGGACTCCCTAAAAACTGTGATGAAAAAATAGCCTAGACACTATTTTTCAGGAAGTCATCAAAGAGAATTGCCTGGATGTCATAGAATCAGAAGGTAAAAAATAAGCATTGAAAGAATTCACCAAACACTTCCTGAAAGAGACCCCAAAATTAAAACTGCAAGGAATATTGCAGTTAAATTTCAGAACTCTCAGACAAAGGAAAAAAATGTATAAGCAGCCAGAAAGAAACAATTCAAATACTGAGGAGCCACAATAAGGATTACTCAGGACCTGATAGCTTCCACTTTAAAGGATTAAAGGGCCTGGAATCTGATATTCCAAAAGAAAGGAGAAGAAACTTGGAATGCAGACAAAAATAAATTACACTGCTAAACTGAGTATTTTCTTTCAGGTAAGAAGATGGACATTCAATGAAACAGGTGATTTCAATTTATTTCTGATGAAAAGACCAGAGCTAAACAAAAAATCTGACCTCCAAATATAGAACTAAAGAGAAGCATAAAAAGGTAAAAAGAAAAGAACTCTTGAGAACTGTATTTCTGTTATGGGTATACATAGAGAGTACATGTATAATCTGATTTTATTGTTAAAATATAAAAAAAGAAACTAGAGGTGGAAAGGGGAATGTACCAGAAAAAAGGGGAAAGTGGAGGTAAAATGAGGGAAATTACATCTCAGAAAGAGGCAAAAAAAAAAAAAAAAAAAAAAAACTATTAAAATTGAGGGAAACAAGGGAGGGTGATGAACATTGTGTGAATCCTACTCTCTAATGAGAGTAAGATTCAAAGAGAAAATATTAGACATATTTGGTTTCACCAGGAAACTTCTCTCACAGTGTTTCTACTGGGATTATATGCCAAAGAGATCTTAAAGGAGGGAAAGAAACCCACATATAATGGCTAGAAACTGGAAACTGAGTAGATAACCATCAATTGGAGAATAGCTAAATAAATTATGATATATGGATGTTATGAAATATTACTGTTCTTCAAGAAACGATCAACAGGATGATTGCATAGAGGCCTACAGAGACTTACATCAACTGATGCCAAGTGAAATGAGCAGAACCAGGAGATCATTAGACACAGCAACAAGACCATATGATGATCAATTCTGATAGATATGGCTCTCTTCAATAATGAGATAATTCAAACCAGTGCCACTTGTTCAGTGATGAAGAGAGCCATCTACACCCAGACCAAGGACAGTGGGAACTGAATGTGGAACACAACATAGCATTCTCACTTCTTCTGTTATTTACTTGCATTTTGTTTTCTTTCTTAGTTTTTCTTCCTTCTTAATCTGATTTTTCTTTTGCAGCAAGATAACTGTATAAATATGTATTTACTGTATTTAACATATACTTTAACATGTATTGGACTGCCTGTCATTTAGGGGAGGGGGTGGGAAAAGGAGGGAAAAATTTAGAACAAAAGATTTTACAAGGGTCAATGTTGAAAAATTACCCATGCATATGTTTTGTAAAGAAAAAGCTTTAATTTAAAAAAAAAAAAGGAAATATACTTCAATTTCAGAATACTGTTTTCTTTTATTATTGTTCCCTCTTTTTTTAAAGTTTTCTTTATTATTCTGTACCCCCACTTATTTCTCTAAATGAAAAACTACAACCTCCTTCCACCCCTTTCTAAACATTTAAATGTTTTTATCATCTTTATATTATAATCATATTTTTGATATCAAAAAATTAATTCTTTGGGATTGGGAGTATGCTTATAAAATATTTTCTTATCATTTCAAAGCTTAAATTACTTCCTCATTTTAACAGCAATAAGAAAGAGAAAGGGAACTTAAATGCACAATTGAAATAATTGTGGAGTAAAGTTGAAAACAATAAAGTCAGAAAAATTCTTAACTAAGATTAAGTACAACATGAACTGCCATGCTGCATTCCAGTAGAAATATATCTGATTTGTGTGTAATATAATTTCATTACTGCTAAATCTCCTTGAAACACACAATGTATGCAATATGGTTGATATTCCAATGAATTTGGAATTGCCTAACAATTCTGTGAGATTTTTTACACCTTTAACAAACCAACTAGAGTTGTGAATATGCAGATAATTTCAACTTTCTAAAAAAGTTGATACCATTAGAATTACTTTGCATTTAAAGGCGTTCGTATGACAAACTTAATCATTTAGCATTTAACTATGGCACTGCATGGTTTTCTTTTCTGTTATCTCCAGGGTTCTCCTGGCATAGATCTCAGCAGGGTGCCTCACTTTTATACAGAACACATGCAATAATACTTGGGCACAAAGTGGAGGGCTGCCTCTGCTTTGCTTTCCTTTTTGCTCTTACATCCTTACATCCTAAAAATGTCTGTAAGAAAAGGAGGGCAGTGGTGCTGTGTTCAAGCCGCAGTGAACTATGAAAGACAAAATAGTGTCATCCAAGATGGTAAGCATGGAGAAAAGTCAAATAACAGTATTAAAGACTGTGTTGTCCTTTCAAACAATATGTAAAAAAAAAAAAAAAAAATGACAAGTCAAGAGACAGCTGAGATGTTTGTTTGCTTTAAACAGCATTTGTGCATATCATTCAAAAAAGGTCTTATACTATGTTCATTGAATAATTTGTCGTCAATAAGAGACAGTGTGTTAAGTGTCTCCTATTGAAGACAAATTAGAAAAAAGCAAATCCAAAAATCCTTAAATGAACATTTTGGTAATATAATTCACATCTCAACTGCAAAGACAGACTCAGGAAGCCACAATTCTTTCATCAACAGAAGTTGCTATGAGGCTAGAGCCATTCAAGCTGAGCTTTGCATTTTTTTTTTCCCCTCCTGAGGCTGGGGTTAAGTGACTTGCCCAGAGTCACACAGCTAGGAAGTGTTAAGTGTCTGAGACCAGATTTGAACTCAGGTCCTCCTGAATTTAAGGGCTGGTGCTCTATCCATGCGCCACCTAGCTGCCCCCGAGCTTTGCCTATTAAAGAACATCTTAAAATCTCATTTCCTTGGAAATTCAACTTAAGTATTAAATAACTATTAGTATTCTGCCTATCAAAATTATTTTTATTTATTTTACATACAACCTTTCTGTATTTACTTAGATATTGTCTACCTAGATTAAGGACAGAGATAGCTCATTTTTATCTTTGTTTCCCTAGGCTTGGCCCAGTGTCTAGCATTTAGTAGGTCCTTGGTAAACACAGGTAAGTACTTGTTGATTGTTGACTAATTCATAAAAAGGCTATCCTCTTCTTTCTTGTTATGCTCCCAAATCCTTCTTTGTCTTAGTATAGTTTGAATGTCAGAAAACAATCCTTGAGAGAATATGACACAACTAAAAGCAATAAGTAGCTGAAGAGAGGCTAAATCTTTGGAGAGAAAATAAAATCCTATCAGAATTGAGAAAGATAAGTTTATTAAATCCAAAACAAATCATCTCATAAAAGAGGCTCACAGATATAAATACAGTGAGACCTCTCTAAAATGTGTTCTTTAGGATTCATAGTCACAATAAGACAAGAAAACTCCTTAGATAGAGTAAAGTCAAATCAGTCCTACACTATGACCCCTAACAAATAAGGTCACTGAAAGAAATCCTACTCACATAAGATCTGGATTAAAGAGAACACAACATATACATTTAGAAGGGAATATATATATGTATGTGTATGTATATATGTTTTAAATGTATGTAGAAATAATAGGGTGAGGGAATAGGATTAAGGAATGTAGTATAGAAGAGTGCATAAATTAACAGGAATGAGATAAAGAGGGAAAAACATATATATTTGGAAGACTATAAAAAAATCTTCCAAATTCACATACAAACAAGAAAGAAAAGATAAAGGATGAGGGGAAAGAATAAGGGAGACATCCCTGAAGGGGTGGTAGGTTAAATAATAGGAGGGCAAAGTATTGGCCAGAAGTGAAGCACAGGAGTTAGGAGGAATAGAAAAAAAGAGACAGACACAAATTCAAAATAAAGATCAGGAGTAGAATTTATTAGGTTAAAAAAATAGGGGAAATCAGTATGATCTCGAACAAGTCCAAAGCAAAATAAATTTAATCAAGAGAGAAAAATAGGGGAAATATATGCCATACTAAGTAAGCCATATTAAACAATTTAATTTTAGACTATTTAAAATAACTAGACAATATAAAGCTGGACTATTTCTGCAGTGTAATCATGACTTGGTAGAGTTAGAAAAATATGTAAAGATTTGGACTTATGAAGAAAGATATTATCCACCTTCAGAGAAAGAGGACAAACATAATACAATCTTACAAAGAAGCATATGAATGTATATGTGTATGATTATAGATATTTAAATATGTGCATGCATATTTATCTGTGTAAATGTATTTACATTTCTATATTGTGTGTGTGTATACACACACACACACATACACATACACTTTTTTTTGTTTTGATTTGGTTTTGAGGGTTTTATGGAGAGGCAATTGGAGTTAAATGACTTTCTCAGGGTCACATAGCTCGGGAGTGTTAAAGGGGTTTGAACTCAGGTCCTCCTGACTCCAGGGTCAATGTTTTACTCACTAGGCCTTCTAGATGCCCCTCTACACACTTAATTATAGCCTTTTATGTTGGGGGAAGGGAGAGGTAGAAGGGAAAAAGAATAAAATAAAATAAAACATTCACAGCAGAGTACAAAAGAAAACCTTCAAGGAAACAAAAGATGGACAGCTCTGAACACAATGTGTATTATTATTATTTCGGCTTTCTTGAAATGGAAATTTATTGCTGAAGCAACTACAGGTGTTTGCCTGAAATAAAGGAGACTTTGGAAGGATGTGATGGCTCTCCAAATATTTGAAAAGTTGTAATCTGAGAGATTAGATCTTCTTCTACTGGGACCCAAGGAACAGAAATTTAAAAAAATAATAAAATAAAATAAAATAGTGGAAAAGTGCAAAGAGGCAACTTTAGTTTTGATGTTAGGAAAAACTTTTTTACTTATCCAGAATTGCAGTGGGTTTTCCTGGAACATCATAAATTCATCTTTAGTGGATGTCTTCCATTAAGGTCAATTACTAGGCAGTTATTTTGCAGAGGGAATATTTTTTCCTGTATGAAATTGACTGAATGGAGGTCTTTTCCCATTCTGACAATTCTGTGATTTTGAGTCTAATAAGTTGGAAGTTATCAAGAATCCCTCAACTTAGATTTGCTTGTGTATACAGCAAATGTATGCATCATTTTTGGGTTCTTAGACAATTCAGAAAAAAAAAAAAGTAATTTTTCAGTTGTCGATTTATTTATAAAGATAATTTTAGAAAGATAAATGTAGCCAATTCATGGAGATCCTTAAATACATAGATAAAAGGAGATCTTTAAATATACAGATGAGAAAATGAAGAACTTATTAAATTATTAAATAATAGATAAAACATTTATTAGCATTGGATGTCTTATACCCAAACTTAATATGAATTTTCTATCATCCACAAATTTGACTCAGAAAAAAAGAGTTAGACATGACAATAGCATTTTAAAGACAACTTTGAAAGGCTTAGAGAATTCTGATAAATTCATTGACCATCCATGATTCCACAGAACTGATGATAAAACATGGCTAAAAATGCAAAATAAAAGAAAATTGTAGACACTGCTAAGGAAGAATGTTTGTTGTCTATTACATAGATTTTCTTTTTCTTTCTTTTTTTTTTTCAAAATGAGTCAGAGAAATTGAAAATAATGCTTATTAATCAGAAAAAAAAATTCCAAAAATCAAAGAGGCCAATAGCTTATTATAGACTATACCACAAAGTCATATCCATATATCACAAACACTTCCTTGAAGAAAAGACTTTCAGGATGTAAACATGGTAAATATCAAATATAATTATTAAAAAATGAAGATGCTTATATTTTAATAAACAGGAAATGATTCATTACAGTAGCAAAAATCAGTAACAAATCTGTTCTTCACAGAACCACCAAATTGTTCAAAAAAGAGCAAATGCTAATAAATACAAAAGAATACAAACAATAAAAATATACAAACAAAAAATATATTAAAATAATTCTAGACTTGATCTATTTTAAAAAGTTATTGAAACCTCCCCAAAAAGGGGTAGAGGATTGAGATGAAAAGGAACTGAATTATATACTGAAAAAGATCAGAAGAATTTTGTACAGAAGTTAACTGACATAAATCAACTATGATGATGGAAAGTCTAAAAAAGCTGTAAAACTGTCTCAACAGGCAAACACTTCTCAGTTTTTCCAAACAGTAATATATGGCAGTTAAGAATCAATCCTTTGTACTATATAAATTCACATGCAACATTTTATGGAAGAAGACGATAGAAGAATACAAGCACTGTAATGTTTTATATATATATATATATATTAAAGGCAGCAAAGGGAAAAACAAGTATAACAAAGGCTTGCTTAAACATGTAAGTGATAAAAATTATACCTAAAAGCTTTAAGAATCAAACTAGGAGAAAGGAAGCAAACACATGAAAATGAGGAAAATATATATGTAAAGATTTTATAAAGTTTTTCTTTATAATGGATAGTAAAACTTCCACATTTGGATGTGCTGCCTGAAGAAGTAGAAATGACACTGAAGCAAAAAAGGGAAAAACAGCTAAATTAGACTAAATACACATACAGACACACACACATATATGTAAAGCAACACAATTTGAAGACTTTAAGGAATCCATTCACAAGCTGCCAGAAAGAGGGAAATCATTTAAAGATGTAAATAAATTTCATATTTTTTAAAGGTCACTAAGAACATATGAAATGCAACTTTCCATAAATTTATTTTCACATTGATCCAAAAATTTAAGAAAACTAGTCCAAGCAAGCATTTACAAGTATCCTTCATGAATGTATAAAAAGTAGTAATAAAGAAGAGCAATTTTTACAATCATATTGTCTGACAGGTTCAGAGAATTCATGAAACTATTGTGATCACTGTTTGGTAACTATAAGAAAACATTTAATCTAGGAAAAATGAAATCACTTCATCAAATGTCTCCCAAACAAATGTCAAATAACAGGAGGTTCTTTGAAAGAATTAACAACAGAGATAATTTGGTTTGACTACCTTTTATCCTTAATATTAAGTGAAGAATAAAAAAGGGAAATGAATATTTCCCAGAAATATTTGGCATTGTTTTGGAGGAATTCCAATGCAAAATCCAAATAGAATTGCCTAAAAATAGTGACATGTTCAAGATGTGTGGAAGAAAAAGTGTTGATTGCCTCAAATCTCAAAGCAATCCAGTATCTACTATGTAAGATCTATAATCTCCAAAAGATTTTATCCTCTCTAAAAAGAATTGATCATGGAATGAATGGGATTATAGGATGAATGCTCAGTGTCCACATGATAGTATACATTTGAATAATCTATATAAAGGATGTGTAATCCACAATACCAGCATTGAAAGTGATCTCAGAAACCTTTTGGTCTTCCCAAGAAAACACATACACACGGTCGTTCAACTTTTTGCTTGAAAACCTCCAGTAAGGAGAAACCCAGTAATTTTCTCAAGAAAGCAGTCTAATTTTTGGAGAGCTTAACTAGAAGAAAGTTTTTCTTTACATCTAACCTAAATTTATTTCTTCAACTTCACTCCTTGTTCCTAATTCACCTTCTAGGATTAAAAAGAAGATTAACCTCTCTACCACATAGTAAGTTTTCAAATACTTTAAAAGAGTTATCATGTTCCCTCCAAATTCACCTTTCTCCAGATTAAATCTTCCCAATTCCTTCAGATTTATAGATGATATACATTCAAGACCTTTACTATTCAGGAGGCACTAACCTGAACAATATCCAATTTATCACAGACCTTTCAAAAATGTGGTCAAAACTAGAAACAATAGTTCTAGTATGATCTCACCATGATATACCAAAGAGTAACTATCATCTTTAGTATATTTATCTTGTTAAAAAAAAATACCAATCTATAATGAGCTGGACTTGGAATTCAAAGACTAAACCTTTGTTTAGAAAGAAAAAAAATACATATTAACAAGCAACCTGTGTATACCAAGTATTTTGTCAAGAAACTGTGGAGATACTAAAGAAAAAAAAGAAGGATGGGGGAGGGATATTGTCCCCTATCCTTGAAAGTACTACAATCTGGCTGGGGAGGAAAAACTCACATTTTAGAAAAATTAAAATCAGGAAAAAAAAAAAAAGCACCAAAAATGAAACTTTCTACACCCACATTAGAGAAAAACAAAAGAATGTTATAAATTAAATATAGTTAATATGAAAATCTTTTGATACAAATCAACTGTGAGGTAGAAAAAGGGACATGTACTGGAAGAAGAGATCATTTTATATAAACTGGCCACAAGCCAAGTGGCAGATTTAATTCAGTGTTTGATACAAAGCTAATACTGATTGCCCTGAAAATATTTCTTAACTAGTTTGGATGGACAGACTACTGTATCTTTATCAACTATACAGATTTTAGATATTATATGTGAAAGTCTAAAAACATTTTAAATAATTTTGTGGAAAAAATATCAAATTCTTCAACAAATTGATATCAAATGAAATAGTTGTTTCATTGAAAATGGTAAGGGGAATCTAGATTTTCCCCAAGGTTCAAGGAAAAACCAAGGTTTTTTAAAGACCTTAATGGAATTTTTAAAGTCACTTTTACATAAAAAAAAAAAAAGTGACCTACTTGGCATGCCAAATTTTAAGTTACAAGGTTATAGATAAAGATATTCATTTTTTTTCCTTTCATCAAGAGTTTTGAAATAACACAGGTTTTTTTCCTTAGTCACAGAAAAGCATGTGCACTGCTTTCCAATGAATCTGTTCTTCGTGATTCACTTCATTAGAGTACTGCTGGCTCTCTGTCTTAGAAAATAAAGTTATTTTAAAACTAGACAAAGCCTTTCTACAGTCTCAGTATATATAAGCCTTAAGTGTTCTGCATTATTATAGCAGGTCAAGGTTTTTGTTGCTGATCTATCTGGTGAATGGCCATTCTGATTTAACGGCATTTTTTTTTTTTAATAAAAGGAAAAGTAACTACAAACTTCTTTTGGTTAGCTTATTATCAGAAATCTAAAATAGCCATTTTCTTTCTTCATAAGTTGAATATTCTAAACATGATCTAACCTTTATTTGATAATTAAAAATTATTTAGTGATTAAGGAAGGATCACACCCTTTGAATATAAATAATTAGTTTTCAGTATTGTAGACATAACAGAAGTAGATAGATACTAGGTCCTACACTGGAAGTTGTTTTTGTTGCTTGCTATAATAATAGTGATTCCTAGTTAATAACTAAATATTTTATTTCTTTCTTTCTTCTACAGTAGAATGCAAGAAAAAAGGAAATTTAACTGAGAAGTCTGGTCATTTATGTTATAGTTAACTGAACATTATTACAGCTGAGGAGACAACCAGAGAACAATTAAATATATTCTAAATGCATAAGGAATTTTATTTTTGTCCCTAAAAAAAAATCAGAAAAGTTCTACCCCTTCAGCTGTTTATGGGAAATTTTCTCTTGGCTTTCTCATCTCAAAATGAGGATAAAGATATATTCCTCATCTGTTTTTAAAGCTATTATAAAAATCAAATAAGATTCTATTAACACTCATGATTTCATCAAATAGGGAACTAAGTGGAACTTTGTCTAACAATGAATATTGTCACATTCCATACAATTTATAATCTTATGGAGTTGCAAATAAAATAACATATAAAAGTACTCTGAAATTAGAATGATATATAATAAATGCAAGTGAGCTTTTTTACTTAATTTTTGCTGCTTTCAGTGTAAGGGTCCAGACACAGTATAGGTTGGCTATTAAACTTATTAAGACACAAAGCTTTAGTACTATTATTCTCCTCATTAGGCTGCTGCAGCATACCTGAAAAAACCTGAGGAAACCACCAGAAGAAAAAAAAAAAAAAAGTGTTCAGAATCAGTATCTGATTATGTTTCCAAAAATATCCTGATGGGACCACTTAGTCAGATGTACTCAGAACAAGCAGAGGAATTGATACATTTCACAATCTCAGTTTAGTTCTACCAGAAGACCTGAAGGGAAGCAATCTGCTCATCTCCTAGATTACATTAGAACAGCCTCATTTAATAAACAAGTACCAATTACAGTACTGCTCCAAAAAGGCCACACTTCTCTTTTCTCAAATCTAACTTATGAAAGTTGTGTGCAGCCCATTATCACACTCTAACTGGCTTTTTTCTACCCTGCAATTAACTTCCTGCCAAAGGAAGTATGAACTACCTCTGTCTAAAAGTAAATTTGCTCAAGGTGTATGCTTGGTCCTGTCACCACTTTAAAAAAAAGAAAAAAGATGCTTTTCCCTGCACAGGTCAGCACTAGACCGGACTCAGTCCCTCACTTTCCTTCTCAATTACTCAAATGGTGAACTTTCACAATAAAAAGTTAATTATTTTAAAATAAAGGGCTAGATTTTTTTCCTTTCAAAACGATCCCTTTTTAAAGACAGATGATTCATATTCGCATCAAGAAGACTAAATAATAAACAGCTAGAGGGATGGAAGGAAGTCTTGACCAGTTCCAATCAGGGCACCATGAAATGCTTCCAAAGGCTGAAGTTTCAAGAACATATAATTAACCAGAGTCAGCCTCTATAAATAGATAGCCTGACACACAAACACTGGTAAGTATAAATTTAAGACTTTCACAACTTTGCTCCCAATCTGTAACTTTGAAGCATCATGACAGATTATCAGGTTCTGATATTCAGCCTTACAGAATTCTGGATAGCCAAGACTTAAGTTGCTGGAAAGGGGCATTGATAAATGGAGTTTCCTATATTAAGTTAACTACAGGTTTAATTATTATTCTTACTCCTATAAACTTACATATTTACTTGTTGTCTTTCCTGTTAGACTATAAGCTTATTTCAAACACGAATTATTTCATTAGCTGTATTTGTATCCTCAATGTAGTACAAGGCTTACAGTGGACACTCATAAATACTTGCTGATTAGTTGATTCTTTAGATAATAACAAGAGGAATTACTAGGCAATTTAAAACATATCTGTAGACTATATGCTTTTTTATATATTTTACTGAAGAGTTAACTACTAATCATCAGAAATTTTTAAAATTCTCCACTCTCTCAGCTCCTGACTAATTTCAAAAATTGTCCTCAGCAGCTATCTCCTGGAACTTTTTTCAGTGCCTAAAGCCTATTTGCCCAGGAATATCCAATTCTGCCAGTAGAGTGCTAATCTTAGAATATCCCTTCATCAGATTCCATGGTAGACTACATCTGGAAAAATATCTGAAAACCACATGACTAACGTTTAAATTTTATCCAATACCACACACACAAAGCCAGCTTCAAAGTAGAATGAGATAAGGTATATAGGTTTTAGTGCTCAAGAAAAGACAAAGGACCATCATCCAAGTACAAGAGCAGAGGTTATCACACAGGAGTTATTTGAAGGGTTAAGATGCCCCTGTGTCTTCTGCTATACTTCTTACCAAGTGGATATGTGTTTATCAACTAAAACACTAATTCAAACAGTAACTATAGATAGTTATAAAGTTATATAGCCATCCCTTTGCTCTGATTTGCTTTGGTAATGGTAAAAGAGCTAGTATTTACACATGTAAGGAAGATTCTCATTATTAGCTTTAAAAATAAGCAATTGTTGACTTATTGACAATGAGTGGACAAGGATTTTTTTACTTTGTTTCCAATAGAAAGACTGGAAGGATACTGGGAAAGTAGCCAATTCTTCAGAAAAAAATTTTTTTTTTCTCCTTCCATATGCACTGGCCACCCTACCTAAAAGCCAAAACTGGGAAGGGATTTGAGGGTCACAGAAGCATAGGCTATATCATATCAATACCCACTCTGTTATGTGAGGAAGTGATAATGGCATTTGGGAGAATGAAATTTGGGAGGAATAACTGAATTCAACTATGTACCTATGGAAGAAATACATACTGACATCAACACAATTTTAAAGACATTAAGTTATTTCAAAGAGAGTTCAAAAGATTTTTTAAAACAAATGATGGTTCTATTTTTTTTAAATGAATGGGAAAGAAATTAGCAACAAATGACACATAACCTTGTTTTCTCAAATTTCTAAAAACTTTTGTGATTATAAGCTATATAAACATTAATGATCTCTTCAATGAAAATATCAAACACATTGGCAAGTTTTGCTTATGATATTCTATAACAACCTACATCTTTATAATTATATAAATGGCTAAAGGGTATTAAGATTTTAAGAGCTGAACCTTATCTATTACTGATAGTTTAACACATTTGATTCAGAAGAAAATAAACTTGAATTTTTTTTTTCTCAAAATATATCACAAATCACAGGTTTCAAAATTCCATGAAAGATGTCATGAGAGAAAGAACTTTATTCAATGATTCTACAAATACTGACATCACTAAAGTGTTTGGCCAATAACACAGAAGATGCCCTTTGTAAAATAAGAACGATTCCCTAGTGGTAAAGTTAATCAAATATTTTTATTCATAATTGTTTCTTTACTAATAACAAAAGTTCAAGAGTTCAAATCAAAGCCAAGAGATCAGTCTCATTGAAGAAGCAAATAGATAAAAATTAAATTGTTAAGAATAGAATTAAATAACAAATTACTCTATTATTATATATAATTTTGTTAGATATTGCAAATGAACAATAAGTCAAGCACAAAACTGAGTAGAAGATCTGGCTGCAATATGTTTGGGAAACTCTACAGTGTTTTAAGTGATTCTATCTATGATCATTTCTGCAAAAGTCTCTCTCTTTGTGATACATATTTTCTTGGTAATTCTATATTTCTGTGAAACATAGAACACTTCAATTTCAGAAACTGTCATGACAAAGGAATTTGAGATTCTTCAGTAGATAGTTAATAGTACTGATAATCAGATCAAAGCAATTTTCATTTCCATTCACCTATTTGTAAATAATTTTTTAAAAAGCATATTCATCCTTTATTAATTGGGAAAGCAGAACAATAGCTTCTAACAATATCTACTCATAAATGTAGTAGGTCCATTAGATTAGGAGGCCCTTGAGAGCATTCAGGTTTTTACCCTTCTTTATATTCCCAGCACTTGGCACAATGCCTGGCACCCAGCAGGTACAAGTGCTTCATAAATGTTCACTAATTGATGCACTAGTAACTAATATCTTTCATCATAGATGAAAGGGTCAGCTTACTTATAATCAATCAAGATTACAAGGGTTTCTCAGAGAATATCCAATAGTTTGATTTGCTCTGTGTTAGAAGGGCATGTCTAATAGTCTGAATTTCATCTTTAAGGCTATCCAAACAGATCCATTTCCACGGATGAAGTAGTAAGCCTACTCATTGCCTACTCATTCTACTTTCATTTAAGTAAAGCCCAAAAGAGGTGTATTAAAAATGGAGACTAGGTGACTACTTCGAGCACTTGTGGTTTTCTCCTGAACTTCAATACCAGCAACTCCCCAAGCTACAAAACTAGTCTTACAAAAATCTCACTTGCCTTCTGACCTGTTAAGTCAAACAACATTTGTATCCAAATAGTCCCTTTATGCTATTTTAGTTTTATGCTATATCAGTTCTAATATATTTTTAGCAAGCTATTTGGAACAAGAAGCTTTTTTTTAAATTTGCTCCTTTCACCCTAAGTTACTAGACTGCAAAACATGCATTTTAGAACTGTGCAGAGTCAGCTCTGATATTGCAGGTCCACTTAAGAGAAAATTGCAAATGGCTATGCTTGAGCCACCCTGAATACAGAAGCAATGGAGGGTGCCTATGGAGATGTAAAATGGAGGATGCAAATCTTGTAGCTTTTTTTTTTTTTTGAAAGGATTAAACATTCTTTTATAGATGTTTTTAAAAACTCATTAAACCATCCTACCAAAATATCCATTTACATTTTCAAAAAATCTCAAAACAAAAGTAAAATAAAACATCTCATCAGGGTCATAAATTTAGAATTTCCAAAGATCTTGGATGTCATCTAGTACAAATGCATAATTTTACAAGTAAAAAAAGAAAACAAAAAAACTGAGGCCTAAAAAGGAAGATAGATAACTAAATTTCTTAATACACTGGTAGTAAATTGTGAATTAGTATTCAAACAAATATCCAAATCCAGTATTCTTTCCAATGATGCACAATATATGCATACATTTTAGAAAGGGGTCTCCAAATCACAAACTTAAGGCCAAACTAATTTTTCCAACAAAACTGATATGGCCTAGTCCTTTCATAGTGCACTATCTCTAAGGATCCATGGAGACTGGAGGGGTGGGAGGGAAGAGATTTTTTAAAGGATCCTAGAAAGCACACAGGACATAAATTTGGAAATCTCACCCAATGGACTTATAATCTCAAACAGACTTATCAACGGGATACAAACACAGAAAATATGTCCAAGGGAGAGATCATGTCTCAAATATTAAAAAACACTGGAAAAGTTACCTCTGTAGACTAAGATTTACATAAATAGATCCATAAGTTTACATATGCAACTAGATATTTAGGAAGGCTCATCTCTTTCAGGACAATGAAATTAACTCCAGTAAGGTATCCAGAATAGTGTATTTTGGATAACTACTGGATTACAGTATTTGACCCTGAAAGTTCTATTTTATAAAGCTATTTATGTAGAGACAAACTCTATATCTAAAAAGTGCAGATATGCTTTTTTATTTCCTTTGCCGTTTGGGGGAGGGAAAAGCATTCCTGATTTGTATATTAAAGCACAAGCATCTGTCCTACTGATGATATTCTAGGGAAGCACATTAGCATAAAATTTAACGATGTCAAATAAGTGGATGTGAAATAGGGACTGCGTAAAGACACTATTTCCAAGGCTGACAGAAACATCACTGTTTAGAAATGCAAATGAAACCATTATGTTCAATAATTATATGAAAATATGAACAGTTCAGCATGTTTTCCAGCCCTGATGGCGGTTAATGGGATGTACGCTTATGTAAATAACTACTATTAAAGCTAATGCTGAAAAAAACTAATAAATTCATACTAAAGCAACTGATTTAGTACGCTTTTAAACCCCAGCAGTGCTCACTTATTAGAAAAGAGTGCATTATTATGTTTAGAACTCATTACTGCTACAAGTCACTGCAACTCCATCAATTACCATGCATTAATGAAAATGGGACACATACAAAAAAAAAAAAATTATTGCCTCTCAGCAGTTTTCTTTAAAGACAAAATCTAGGGGTATTACCATCATGGGGCCTTGTAGAGAACTTATCAGCAAGATAATCTTTATTACTAGAACTGTAGTCCCCATACTAACACCCTAGGGTATTTTGGTCCTAAAAAGGGCTAACCTTTATGCAAAATTACCAACATATTTACAACAAGCTTAGCCATTTAAACATCAATATAAATGTTTAAAATTAAAAGTGCATTTTTTCTTTTTACTTTTATTAAAATCCTTATTTAGTAGACAAAAAAAAAAAAAAAAAAAAGAGGGAAATAAAAAACAGAAGGGGGGAGGGAAATTCATTGTTTAAAAAGGCAAAAATCCAGAATAGTAATGAAACAGAATTAACTGTGGAATACAGATGGTAGGATTCCAAACTACTGTCTGATAAGCCCAAATAAATCCCATCCAGTTTTACATTTATGCCTTTAATGACTTCCTGTGGAACCAAGGGATCAAGTTTGTAAGGATGCTGCATAAATTTCTGTTTCAGGAACAAGCCCAACTTTCTTACTGTAATTCAAAGATTTTAGAACAAGATATCAGGCAGTCACTAAATCCTTGTTGTTTAAAGTTCAAATCTACTTGGCATTCAATAGCAAAGAAGTGCTGAACAAGCAGAAAAATCATAGGGAAATCTCTTTTCAGCTTCCACTTCTGTCAATTAATACAATTCATTCATTTTTTTTAACATCATTTCTTTTTCTTTCATGAAACAAAGCCATCATTTTATTACTTTCTAAATTAATAGAAATTCACTTATTCACTTGATAACTGAGAAAGAAAAGTTTTCAGTTTGAGGAAGACATTTGGCTCTCAAAGAGATCTATTCATTTTTTTTTTTTTAAGGTAGCCTAGCAATCTGGATATGATCCACTTACAGTCATGTTGTACTATTAGCAATTCAGTCAATAAATTTTTATAAAGTATCTATAATTTAACCAAAAACAGTACTAAATACTGGGGACATAAGGATAAAACAGAGTACTACATTTTTAAGGAATTTAGTCTAATAGGGAAGACAATATGCAAACAAAGATGTACATATAATCAGTATACAAAATTGAAAATAACTAAACACCAGCCATTAAGAGGGATTAGGAAAAGCTTCCAAATTGTATGTAATAGTATTCCCTGAATTTCTGATTGTGGCTTCTTGACAAAGCATACTAAGTTTAATTTTGAAATTTCTACAACCCTCTCCCTACTTTCATTTGAATAATAAATTTCACCTAAACTCAATTAAACAAACAAGTTTTATAAGCCCTGACATTTATAAAGTAATAGCTAGGTAGCACAGGATAGAGTACCATGCCTGTATTGAGACAATTTATCTTCCTGAGTTCAAACCTGTCCTCAGACACTTAACTAGCTGTGTGACCCTGACCAAGTCACTTAACCCTGTTTGCCTCAATTGTTCATCTGTAAAATAAAATGGAGAAGAAATTAACAATACACTATTTTTGCCAATAAAACCCCACAATGGGCCAAAAAGAACTGACCATGACTGAAACAAAAGAACAACAATGAACAACAACAACATTAAAGGACTTATAAATCATATAGTTCAACTGCCTTCATTTTATAGAGGAAGGAACATAAGCCCAGAGAAGAAATACAATTGACCCAAGATCAAAGAATCCCTGAGAAGGCATCTCAGAAACCAATTTGTCCAACTGCAATATAATGTCCCCCCTCCTATAACATCTATTAAAAAGTAGTCATCTAGCCTCTATTTAAGAGTGCCAGTAATTAGAAAACTAAATACTTTCTAACCATAATACCCCATTCTAGCTAGACAGCTCTAATTATTTATTTCATTTATAAATATTATATCTAATTATAAGCAAAATTTCCCTAACACAGAGTGTAAATCAATCCTCTCTTGAAACTTTCTACCATTACTAGAAATACTATAGATTTTTCAGGTCACAACACCAATTCCACCCTGCCCTAACAGTCATTCACCGTTCAAAGGAATAATCCTTCTGGAAAGGAAAGCTACAATGCACTTGCACAAGCTTCATTCAGCCTTTGATTCGTCCACAGCCACAGCTTCTGAAGAACTAAAAAATTAAGTTGTCCCTACCACAGTCCTTGGCAGCAGAGCAAGGCTCAACATCAGAAAAAAGTTTTATTAGTAGAAATGACACTGAGAAAGATCTATCACTACGTGCTTTATCTCTTTTTAGTCAATTATTGAGGTAAAACTATGATGTCCTGTATTCTTACAAAGGTATGTAAGCTTCCTGAAGTAAATACTACAACAAAGATCAGAGTAGAATTTATTAGGAAAAATAAGTATTGATTTTAGGTAAAGTCAAACTTAAAATTTCAATCAATAGAGAAACCAACATTATGTGTCAGCCATATCAATAGTTTTAGTTGTATGTTTACAAATGGAAAAATGTATGTATGTTGCATATGTGTGAGTATATATGGGTATATATGTATTTGGTATACATATGTATATAAAGATATGTACATATGTACAAATGTGGGAGGGTGTGAGTATATATTATATATGTGTGTGTATAGACAGACATATTATATAGATATATAGATATATAATACACACATCTGTGCTTAAAGGGGAGGAAAATTAAAAGTGCACAACATAGAACAAAAGGATAAACTATAAGGAATTAAAGAAAAGATGAAAACTTAGGAATATGATCTTTTCTATTATTATATACACTTTCTTGAAATGGAAATTTATTGTTATATATTTTGGATATTCCCTGATATTCTGCTGGGCACATGACACTTCTTTGTTTTGTTTTGTTCTGATTTTCCTTTTTTGTCTTTCTTTTTCAATTATTTTTTCTTATTTTCTATTTTGTTCAATTAAAAATTTTTAAGATAAATGTCTTAAATTGGGAGAGGGGAGAGGGAGAAAAGGAACAGGAGTATTTACACAGAATTGTACAATACAGACTACAATGAACTGTGCCTAGGTGCTTAACAAATTGTATTTCATTGCCCATCAAATAAAGAATGACTGAACAAGTTGTGGTATACGATTGTGATTGAAAACCACTATGCTTAAAGACATAGTAACTACTGGGTCTGTATCCCAAAAAGATCATAAAAGAGGGAAAAGGATCTACATGTGCAAAAATGTTTGTAGCAGTCCTTTTTGTAGTGGCAAGGAACTGGAAATTGAGTTTCATCATTTGAAATTGAGCCCATCAGTTGGTGAATGGCTAAATAAGTTATGGTATATGAATGTAATGGAATATTATTATCCTATGAACAATAATGAGCAGGCTGATTTCAGAAAAGCCTGGGAAGATTACATGAACCAATGCTAAGTGAAGTTGGTAGAACTAAAAGAATGTGGCACACAGCAACAAGATTAGATGATGATAAATTGTGATGGACTTGGCTCTTCTCAACAATGAGGTGAGCAATTCCAATAGACTTGTGAAAGAAACTGCCATGTGCATGCAGAGAGAGAGGACTATGGAGACTGAATGTGCATCAAAGCATGATATTTTCACCTTTTTGTTGGTTTTCTTATTTTCTTTCTTGTATTTTTTTCACTTTTGATTTGATTTTATGTGAAAAGCATGATGAATATGGAAATATTTTTAGAAAAATTGTACCTGTTCAACCTATATCAGATTGCTTAGTGTCTTGAGGAGGCAGAAAAAATGGAGAAAAATTTGGAACACAAGGTTTTCCAAAGCTGAATGTTGAAAATTTTATTTGCATGTACTATCAAAAGAAAAAAAAAAAAAGACAAAGAAATGATATGCAGTTCGACTCTAGAAAAACCTGAGATTTGCATGAACTGATGCAGAATGAAGTAAGCAGAACCAGAACAGTATACACATTAAAAGCAATATTATAATAATGACCAACTAGGACTTAGCTACTCTGACCAAAACAATGATCCAAGACAGTACCATAGCACCAATGATGAAAAATGCTTTACATATTCAAAGAGAGAAGAATATTGGTTTTCACTTTCTATAGTTTTGTTTTTTTTGGGTTTTTTTTTTTTGTTTTGTTTTTTGTTTTGCTTTTCTTGGAGGTGGAGAGCAACATGGCTAATATGGTAATATGGTTTCCATGACTTTATATATATAATTGATAGACTGCTTGCTTCTCAACAAGTGGGGGAGACATGATAGGGAGATAGGAAATTTGAAAATCAAAAAAAATATCAAAAATAAATTAAAATTTTTTAAAATAAATTTTATAATTATAACAGTTTTGATAGTACATATGCACAGGTAATTTTTTACAACATTATCCCTTGTACTCCCTTCTGTTCCGAATTTTCCCCTCCTTCCCTCCTCCCCCTACCCTAGAAGGCAGGCATTCCCATACATATTAAATATGTTATAGTATATCCTAGATATAATATATGTGTTCAGAACTGAATTTTTTTTGTTGTTGTTGCAAAAGAAGAATTGGATTCAAAAGGTAAAAATAACCTGGGAAGAAAAACAAAAAAATGCAAACAGTTTACACTTATTTCCCAGTGTTCCTTCTCTGGGTGTAGCTGATTCTGTCCATCATTGATCAACTGGAACTGGATTAAATCTTCTCTATGTTGAAGATATCCACTTCCATCAGAATACATCTTCATACAGCATCATTGTTGAAGTGTATAATGATCTCCTAGTTCTACTCATTCCACTCAGCATCAGTTGATGTAATTCTCTCCAAGCCTCTCTGTATTCATCCTGCTGGTCATTTCTTACAGAGCAATAATATTCCATAACCTTCATATACCATAATTTACCCAACCATTCTCCAATTGTTGGGCATCCATTCATTTTCCAGTTTCTAGACACTACAAAAAGGGCTGCCACAAACATTTTTGCACATACAGGTCCCTTTCCCTTCTTTGGTATTTCCTTGGGATATAAGCCCAGTAGTAGCACTGCTGGATCAAAGGGTATGCACATTTTGATAACTTTTTGGGCATAATTCCAGATTGCTCTCCAGAATAGTTGGATTCACAACTCCACCAACAATGCATCAGTGTCCCAGTTTTCCCATATCCCCTCCAACATACATCATTATTTGTTCCTGTCATCTTAGCCAGTCTGACAGGTGTGTAGTGTCTTCTCAGAGTTGTCTTAATTGGCATTTCTCTGATCAGTAGTGATTTGGAACACTTTCATATGAGTGGAAATAGTTTCAATTTCATCATATGAAAATTGTCTATTCATATCCTTTGACCATTTATCAGTTGGAGAATGGATTTATTTCTTATAAATTAGAGTCAATTTTCTGTATATTTTGGAGATGAGGCCTTTATCAGAACCTTTAACTGTAAAAATGTTTTCCCAATTTGTTACTTCCCTTATAATCTTGTTTGTATTAGTTTTGTTTGTACAAGAGCTAAAAATAAATAAAATATTAAAAAAAAAAGTATCATATCTCACCAGAAATTTGGAAGGTAGCACTATTACAATCCTTATTTTATAAGTGAGATAACTGGGACAAACAAAGGTTAAATGACATGTCCAGGTCACACAGCTGATTAAGTCCAGTGCTGAAGACACTCAGTTAAGGATCTGCCTCTAGATAGGGGGTAAATAGGAAGTAAATTATGGAAGCCTTCAATATCTCAGTGCAATATGGTTTAATATCTATTTCATCTAATAATGCATATTAATCCATGTTGCACTTCTACACCAGCTCTTAATTTTGATGCCTCATCCTGGGATAAAAAGTAATCTTGGGGTCCACACATATATTTCAGGGGTTTTGTGAATTTAAATGGGAAAAAACATATATCTTTATTATCACTAACCTCTAAGTGAAAAACATCATTTCATTCAATTATAAGTGTAGACAATGAGCATTATTCTGAGAAGAGATCCAAATGCTTCAGAATGGTAGAAGAATCAGCAACCCCCATACAAAGTTAAGATCTCTGGATCTAACTGAAATCTAGCATTTTTTTGACTATAAATATTAGCAATACACCATTATTCTGAGAAAGGATTTATAGGCTTCACTAGACTGCCCAAGAGCTCTATTCCTCATACAGAAAAAGTAAAGAACTCAGGATCTAGACTCACAAACAGTGAATGAGTCATTAGGTGATAAATTCTTTGACTTGCACAAAAGCTGAGGTTCCTTTCCTTATTTCATGGAGAGCTAAACAAAAGCAAAATCACAATGCCTGCAGCAGGGATCCTGAGACAGGAGGCAAATAAATCAATGATATCAGAGAATTAGAATGGTAAAGGAGTTTAGAGTTACCTAATTCAAACTTGTCATTTTGCAAATGAAAAGCTAAAGTATAGAGAGTGGTTAAATGATTTGTTCACTGTAGCAAAGTCATAAAGTGAATGCAAGTCTTTCAGTATCAAGATTCCAAGACTGAAACGTGTCAAAGATCTGGTCTTAGTTACATTTCTAAGTTACTTTAATATACATATTTTATTTGATGTTGAAAACATTGTAAAGTAAATATAGGGTAGATAACATATTATTTGCCCTATCTTACAAATGAGTTTGACAAAGATAAAGTGACTTGCCCAAGTTTGCAGTTAGGAAGAAAACCCAGCAGAACTCAATACTTGTGATTTCAATATATAATTATAATTTTTATCTCCTGAGAGAAACATTTGTTCTGATCATGTTCATCTAGTCAAATTCATGCTCTAAAAGGAATCTAGTGGATAATTACGTTATAATTTTATAATTTACTCTGCCCATAGCCATTTATTCTAGTCCATGCTCTAAAAGAAATGCCTACTAAAACACACCAAACAAGTAGTCATCCAGCCTTTCTGAGAAAACTAGTAGTAACAGAAAACTGTGTCCAAAATAACCCAATCTATTTTTGGATAACTCTGAAGCTTTTGTTGTTGTTGTTATTGTTGTTGTTTAAAGGAAAAATCAAAGGGAGAAGAGCTTATCTGAGTTATAGGGACACATATTCCAAATGTTAAATTTGAACTACTACATAACTACTGTGTAACTGAATTTGCTAATAGTTAAAAATTATGTATTTTATAAACAAATAATTCTTTGGATAACTCTTTAAAAGAATAGCCCGATGTTTTTCTCCACTTGAAGAACTCAGCATTTTATTATCTAAGCCATTCAACAATTTCATAAGTGAAGGCCATTCTAAGGTTAAAAACACTAAGACAAATTTGTTACTGATTAATAATAAAGCCATTCATTTTATTCTTCAAATCTAAAGCAATTACAAGCTAGAGTATAGCAAATGGATTTAGCTGAAAAGATTACATCAGAATAGCCCTTTAAAGAAGAAGAGTAATTTAAAAGACTAAACTGAATAATGAACTCTCCTGAACAACAATTATTATGAGAATGATTTATTGAAAGCCTATTTAATCATGCAAGAAACATTTAAACTTTGCAAAATAGTTCTATAACACCACATACAACAGATTTAGTCCATTTTACACAGTGCATTTGGAAAGAAAAAGATTTTATTAAAAAGACAAATTTCTTTGAATATGATTATCTATTCAAATTATTTCATTCAGTCTTCTAAAACAAATGTTTTTTGGTGAATGACTGGGGTCTTCTATTCTGGATTTCTTAAATTTAGATCTCAATGTCCCTGAAAATAAAAGCTAGAAAGATTTTACCAGGGCTTCTAAGGTTTCAAATATTGTATCTACAACAAATTTAAGAAATCAAAACAAAGAAATACTAAGAATAATTACATTTAGCAGGTGGAGTTGTTTTACTAAAACGTAAGTGCATATTATGGACAATTAATAAAAGGATGCTGATATAATAAGCCAAAGACTGGTCAATGCAAAACACTGAAAATATTTTGAAAAAATTCACGGTTCAGAAAATGCATTAATACATAACTATAAATGCAGATATAGAGAAAGGATATCTAAGGATAAAAAGGGGTTTAGAAAATGTGTCCTTGTAATACTCAGATGAAAAGGTTTTTATATTTTATATTAAATGATATTACTAAAGAATACAAAGAAGTCTATATAATACCCTGAATAAGCAACAAGAGGAGGGCTTGATAAATCTAGTTGCCAATCAACACTGGACAAGAAGGCTAGTTCCTTTCTAAAAATATTAATAGCTTTTCCCTATGCAAAATTAAAAGTACACAAAAGCACAAAGTACCAAAGTAAGGAAACAGGTTTTAATTTTTTTTTTAACTTTCATTCACTTTGAAGAATGAAAATCAAAATACATAGTAATACCAAGGCTTAGCCTTTGTTATTTGATGGAAATCCCCCCCCAAATATTCTTTATTTTAAAAGTAAATTAGCAAAAAAACCAAACAAACATGTAAATTAGCTTCTACAAATTATTGCAATGGGCTCATCACCTCAATTTCATCTCTACTCATTTTTACATTCAGATTCTAAGCTTAGCAATCAAATGAAACTGCTTTCTCAGTAGTTATCAATGATCTCTTAATTACCAAATCTGATAGTATCTTCAATCAAACATTTATTGAATGCCTAGATAGGAAACAACTAGATGGCACAGTGGACCCAGTACTGGGTTTGGAGCCAGCAAGACCTGTGTTCAAATACAGCCTCAGAGATACATGAACTGCAAACCACTTCAGCATCTTTGCCAAGAAAATCCTATTCAGGGTCACAAAAAGTTCTGAATGACTGAACCACCTGTCTCAGCTACTGTGTGATAGCTATTAAGAACACACACAGAAGATGATGAAATAATGTATATTTGCAAGGAGCTTACATCCTAAGTGGAGAGGCATCATCATACAGGATTATTGTTGAAGTGTGTAATGATCTCCTGGTTCTGCTCATTTCACTCACATCAGTTCATGTACGTTCGTCTCTCCAGGACTTTCTGAATTCATCCTTCTGGTCATTTCTTATAGAACAATAATATTCCATAACATTCATAAACCACAATTTATTCCGCCATTCTCCAATTGATGGTTATCCATTCTATTTCCAGTTTCTAGCCATTACATTTTTTGTGCATGCGGATTTTTTTTCCCTTCTTTAAGATCTCTTGGAGATATAAAGACCAGTAGAAACACTGCTGGATCAAAGGTTATGCACAGTTTGATACTGTATGAGGATGTATTCTGATGGAAGTGGATATCTTCAACATAGAGAAGAGCTAATCCAATTCCAATGGATCAATGATGGACAGAATCAGCTACATCCAGAAAAGGAACACTGGGAAATGAGTATAAACTGTGAGCACTGTTTTGTTTTGTTTTGTTTTTCTTCCCAGATTATTTTTAGCTTCCGAATACAATCCTTCCTTTGCAACAACAACAACAAAAAAATTCAGTTCTGCACATATATATTGTACCTAGGATATACTATAAGATATTTAATATGTATGGGAATGCCTGCCATCTAGGGGAGGGGGTGGAGGGACGGAGGGGAAAAATTTGGAACAGAAGGGAGTACAAGGGATAAAAAAAATTTACCTACGAATATGTACTGTCAAAGAAAATGTTATAATTATAAAAATTAATTTAAAAAAAGTGAAGAAAACAAAAAAAAATGTTTTTGTTATGGCAATATGTAGTTTGGGATTTTTCTGTGTATTGGGTATTTTAAAAGCAAAATGAATGGTATAATGTTTAACTTATGAAACATCTACTTGGGTATGTAAGAATTGTGTGAACATTCTGAGATAAATTACTTACTGTTAAAAGTCTTACAATATGTAGATGATCCTCTTGTGGCAGGGAGGAAAAGAGTTACCTTGTCCAAGTCACTATCAGTTTGTTAAATTATTTAGGAGCATAGGGACTGAGAATTTCTTAAGACAAACTGCAATTTGTGAAACGTGAGATAAAATCTTTCGATTATTATATAAGTAAAGGGAAAAAGAAATTAGAAATTGTAAATTACTTGAGGGGAAGAATGGAAACGGTAAAGGTAAGGGATTGGCACACAGGGCATTGGTCACTGAAATTTTAATCAATCTTATGTTACCTAAGAATATTGCAGTGATTCATGTGCAGGGGCACCAAGGAGGACATTCATTTGAGACAAGGGGAAACTGCTTTGCAGATGAGGAGGCGAAATGGGCTGGAGAAGAGGAATCTGTAAGTACAGAGGAAATGATGGTGCTAATTCTGGCATTTCTGGCCTCCAATGCCTCCACCTTCTCTTACCCCAGAAGACAAGCAGGAAATACAAAGCCTTGGTGCTCAGGAGGATAAAGAGGGGCACTGGCTCCTCCCTGATGACAGAGAGGTACTGGCCACAACAGGTATGAAACATGAACTTGAATATTTACATCAGGGCAGTCATTGAGATGTCTAAGACCTGAGTGATGCAGTGCTGACTAAATTTGTAGCACTGGCTTATACAGAATAACAGGCAACTTGTCAGCAGGTATCCTGTTTGTCAGAGGATGAATAGGGCAGCCCAATGACAAATCCAAAAAGGAGGAAGGCCCCCTGGTATCAGATCTTTCCAAAGCATACAGGTGGACTTTATCAAGCTGCCATCAGTGGCGTGTCTCAAATATCTGCTGGTTGTAGTGAACCATCTGACCTTATGGGTGGAAGCCTTTCTCCTTGCCTGGGCAACTGCCTCAGCAGTCATAAAAGTACTCCTTGAGCATAGCATTCTGGGGTATGGGATGGTGGAGCAGATAGATTCGGACCAAGACACCCATATCTCAGCTAAGATGTTCCTATTGGTGGCCCAAGCTTTAGAAATGTCATGAGACATATATACCCCATGGCATCTGCCCTCATCAGGTAAAATGGAAAGGATGGATAAGGAAATTAAATAGCAACTGACTAAATTAGAGTTACAGACACAATTGCCCTGGACCAAGTGCCTTCCCCTTGCCTTATTAAGAATTAGAACAAAACCCTGAAGTGATGTGGGATTAACACCTTATGAATTCTTGTAAGGTCATCCTTATCTAAAAGGGATTCAAATTCCTCCTTGGATCCAATGTTTGAGACCAAGGATTTGTTTTTAAGAAAATATGTCGGGGGCAGCTAGGTGGCGCAGTGGAGCACCAGCCTTGAATTCAGGAGGACCTGAGTTCACATCTGGTCTCAGACACTTAACACTTCCTAGCTGTATGACCCTGGGCAAGTCACTTAACCCCAGCCTTATAAAAGAATACGGACCGGCAACAAGGGCCCAGGATGGTAGTTGGGGGGTGGGGGAGGTATGGAACACTGATATATGTGTTAAATCAGATGATTAGGTTACAGGCAGTCCTTGAGGTAATAACTAACCAAATTGCTCAAGCCCTTGCTCTATTAGTTGATCAGGCCACCCACACAAGGGAAGCTGTTTTATAACATAGATTAATTTTAGATTATCTGTTAGCAGAGGAAGGAGGGGGTCTGTGAGAAACAAAACCTGTCCACCTGTTGTACGCAAATTGATAACAAGGGACAAGCAGTAAAATAAAGTACTAAGGGCATTTGCAGGATAGTTCCTGTGCCTGTACAAGTTTGGAAATCTCCCTTCACAAATAGCTGATGGTCTTAGTTTGATGGTAGTTGGTGGAAACAGCTTTTATGATATAGACATTGCAAGCAAGGGTATTATTCTGTCGTCACTATGTTTACCCTGAATAATTACATTGGTAACAAGAATAGTTTGGAGATCACTCTGTCAAGAATCTTACAGACAGAGGATGCCATTGAAATAATGATTTTACAAAAGGAGGACTGCTTCCCAGTATTTATGCTTCCCATATATTTATGAGTGACAGGGGGGATTGTGTGGAAAGGTGAAGAACTTACAGACTAAGCACATATTGATCAGAGACTGTTAGCTAACATAGATCAGGCCTATAGGCCCCAGTTATGTGAAGGCCTAGGCTGCATTCCATTGTCCAAAGAAAAGATTAAAAACATATACATGGCCAAAGAGGCTGTATATCACCTTCTCTACTACATTCCACTGACCAAATAGGGGAATGCTGACTTATATGACCAATCACAAGATATAGAGGGTGGAATTTTGGAGGTTCTTTGTCTGAAATGTATAAAAGCTGTGAACATTTTCAAGAGAGTGTCTCTCTCCTGCTGTGAATCTGGCTCACAGACCAGGGTGGGGTCCACTTCTTGAGATTCTAATGAATAATTCTGCTTTCTATGAGTGATCTCTGAGTAATCATTTTTGGATAGGATTTTCTAATCCTCACACCAGTGATTTGACATCTAAAAACAAAAGATTCAAGCCAGGGTTTTAATTAAAAGGAATAAAAAACAAACTTCTAACCTACTAGAAACTCCTGAGGGGAAGATGTGGCACTTTGCTATAGAATAGTAAACCTGAGCATAATCTCTAAAGATATATAAGAGAATATAAGGAATGAAAAATTCCTGAAGAAAAAAAAAATCTACCTATTATGAAATTCCAAATTTCTAGCAAGATTATCATAAGCAGAAAGAAAATCATATCAGTTTGTACTGATGGTGTGGACAGAGGATTTGAGAGTTTGGAAATTTCTGAAAAGAGAAACTTATTTAAGGGAGCAAGAAGGGGAAGCCTAAATCTTCCTGAGAACTATAATTGTTTAGAAGAAAATTTTACCAACTGAGTCCATTACTATATTATTGAGATTCAATAAATACTAACTGATAATGAGTTCTGATCGAGATTGCAGAACCCAGATTTGGTTTATCATCTAGTAACCTGAATGTTTTTAAAGTATGAACTAAACTAAAAGAGTATGGAAAAATCTCTTTAAAATCTGTTATGGTATTTATCAGTCTTGTTAAACCTGTTTTGTAATGGTATGTTAATGCAATATAAGGGACTGGGTATTTACACCCTTGCTTGTAGCTAAGGGAAATTACAGCTAAGACTGTTTGGCTATCATTTATGAAAAGTATAAGATTGTTAACCAAGTTATTTGGAGTTACTGTCATAATGTTAAACCTAAAATTGGTGACAGAAAATAAGTGATTGCTTATTCAGAGCAGTTCACCCCTATTTATGGGAAGGTATCAAAGAGACCACAACAGCCCTAAGAATAGATGGGGTAAGTAGGCAAGAGTACTAGCTCAGCCCCTTCTCTAGAGTCCCTGTTGATTCCCTGTAATTTAAAAGCTTGCTATTTTCTGGGCAAGGTCATCAGCCCTAGGAAAAGAGCTTGTAGAATAATACACCCCTCCCAAAAAAAAGAAAAGAAAAGAAAAAAAGAAAATGGATTCACTGAGGATTTGCAAATTTGTTTAGTATATAGTATATAGTATATAGAACTGATTTCTAAAGATTGACCTTTACAACAGGATGAGTTTAAACATGATAAAAAGAAAAAACAAGTAAAAGATGTCAAATTGTTTATTTGTTTGAGTCCTGTTACATTTTTGTTTATTGCCATTCCATTAGAATAAAAATAACTGGGTCTAGTCCTCAACTCTAATTAGTGAAATTTGCTATTTGAAACAAAATCTCTTGGGATTGTTACTGATATTGTTTTGAATTCAGCATGATTGTCTGATGGATCATTAAGTCAGTAATCCATCATTCCAGAAAAATGTCACAAATTACTTCTGGAGTGTTATTGAAGCTGGTTGTGGTCCCTTTAAGAAACTGTATTTTCTTTTGATCAGTGATCCCTTTCAGATTTTCAGCCCCTCCTTGGCTGAGGCATTGCCCAGATAAGTTATCTTTCCAGGATGCCAGAGCCTTTGATTCAATTACAATCTGGTCAAAAGCATCCCTTTGAAGTGTTAATTCCAATAGGAGATCCAGGCTGTCCCAGCCCCCACTGGGGACCTGCTTGGCGGTTCCAGCTCCCACTAGGTCTAACTTCCTTGGACTGCCCCAGCCCTCACTGGTTCTAACCTGCATGGGCTGTCCCAGCCCCAACCAAGACACGCAATATAAAAGCTTCCATCAATGAAGATTTTTTGCAGATGTGATTTGGCAGCTCCCTTTACTGCCAGGACCTTCTGGCCCCTGACAACAGCATTCTCAGTGCAAAACTCCATTTTCCACAGATCTGCCATTATAGAAGTCAGTCTCTTGGTAAACTGATTTCTAACAATAAACTTTCATTTTGCAACTAATATTTCCGGAATGAGTGAATTCTTTCACTCCTAAAACTTGCAGCCGATTTAAAGGAAATTCTTAACAACTCTCTTATAGCCACTAACCTCTAGACCACCAGGAATCTAGACTACTCAAACAGCATCATTATAAGTTATAAATATCTGAGCAAAAGCTGGGAGGCTAACCTTTGGCTGAATATTAAAGTGGGATCCTTTTGGCTCGGTTTCCCATTATGTTCCTTTGATCAAGAATGTTTCCCTTCTCATTATTCCTGAATCTGTCTATGAGGTAGAATTGTTACTATTGACTGATTGGATACAACTATCTGTGGAATCTAGCTGTTATTCTATTGAATGTTGAAACTAAATAAGAAGCATACCCAGTGTGGAATGGAGAAGAAAATTATACTACAATCAGATTTCTTAAAGGATGTAACTTATGGAATATTTTGTATTACATCAACAAAAAAGTCAATTTTATTCAAATTTATTACTAATGTAGAAATAACATGTTTGTGCTGTGTGTCCTGTGGTACAAACATGTATAAACAACTTATTTGATATGTATTGTTCTGTAATTAAGTACATAAATATCCTCCCAAATCTTTTATGTAATTGAAGTAAAGTCATCTTTTTATAAATAAATTCATTTGTCTAAACATTACACCTGAAGAGTTACTCTATACTCCTTTACATGTTTTTATGAATAGGATTGAACCCTCAATAGCATTTAATCCTCCTAAAGAAATTGGAATCTTGAGTAGAAAATGTTGAGAAACTTACAAATTCAAACAATCCTTTATGATAAATGTAGATTTAAGGCCAAGTCTTAAGTTCTCTGAAGTTTCAAGAGAATTATGGATTCTTAATTTAGTATTCCCTTTTTAGCTTTATTATTGATTTAGATTTAGAACTGAACTGATTTTCACAACATGAACTAATTAATGGAATAATACAATCTGAGGCTTATGTCAAGCTAACTCTCCTTCATCCTCTCCTTCAAATAACAAGGAAAGGAAATTCAAATAACAAAAGACTTTCCAGCACCCACCAGAAAAAGCAAGAGAGAATGGATAATCTGTAACAAAGTAAATGGGGTTTAGTATGAAGATGACCTACACTGCAAATCTGAGTTTAGCCATAAATGAAAAAATATAAATACTTATTAAGAAAGAGGCATTTGCAGAATGTTGGAGGGGATGTGGGAAAACAGGGACATTGATACATTATTGGTGGAATTGTGAATACATCCACCATTCTGGAGAGCAATTTGGAACTATGCTCAAAAAGTTATCAAACTGTGCATACCCTTTGACCCAGCAGTGTTACTACTGGGCTTATATCCCAAAGAGATCTTAAAAAAGGGAAAGGAACCTGTATGAGCAAGAATGTTTGTGGCAGCCCTCTTTGTAGTAGCCAGAAATGGGAAACTATGTGGATGCCCATCAATTGGAGAATGGCTAAATAAATTGTGGCATATGAATATTATGGAATATTATTGTTCTATAAGAAATGGCCAACAGGATGATTTCAGAAAGGCCTGGAGAGACTTACATCAACTGATGCTGAGTGAAATGAGCAGGACCAGGAGATCGTTGTATACTATATGATGATCAATTCTGATAGATGTGGCCATTTTCAACAATGAGATGAGCCAAATAAGTTCCAATAGAGCAGTAATGAACTAAACCAGCTACACCCAGCGAAAGAACTCTGGGAGATGACTATGAACCACTACATAGAATTCCCAATCCCTCTATTTTTGTCCTCCTGCATTTTGGATTTCCTTCACAGACTAATTATACACTATTTCAAAGTCCGATTCTTTTTGTACAGCAAAATAACTGTTTGGACATGTATACATATACTGTATTTAATTTATACTTTAACATATTGAACATGTAGTGGTCAACCTGCCATCTGGGAGGGGGAAAGGGGGGAAAAATTAGAACAAAAGGTTTGGCAATTGTCAATGTTGTAAAATTATCCATGCATATATCTGGTAAATAAAAATTATTAAAGAAAAAAAAGAAAGAAAGAAAGAGGCATTTGAAATCTTCATAGGGGAAAAAATCAGAACTGAAGACATTATTTGCTTCTTAAACACCAAATAACAGAAATGCAGGAAGAGCAAATAAATGCAACAGTCAAAGTAACAGCAGAGAGAATAATAAGCCATTTCTTTCTAAATGTACAGAAGAAGAGTGGGGCGAAGACAAAAGTCAGGGAGAGATAACAGTAATAAAGGAGGATTAAAACACTCTATAAAGAGTCCAATGAAGCCCTATCCATAGATTAAACCAATTTTTGGGTTGGGTTACATTATAAAATATGAATTACAAGATATGGGGATGGGGAGAAGGATAAGGGATAGAGGGCAAAGAGGGAATTGGAACAATGATGGGGGGGGAAGGAGGAGAGAGAATAGAAGGGAGTGTGTGATGTTCCTGAGTCAAATGAAGAGAGAAATGGGGAAAGTCAACTCTTATGAATTCCCAAGAAAAAAGCCTGAAAACCTAGCTCTCAGCAATGATTATTTTCCCCATAATTTAAGTCTAATTTTGTTTTTGTAAATAGTTGTTTACAATTATATTTACATGCTTCTTACCTCCAGAGGGAGAGTTCCAAGTATTTTATATATTACATATTAATTTTAAATAGCATTTCTCTTATCTCTTCTTGCTAGGTTTTATTGCTATTATATAGAAATGCTGATGATTAATAAATTTATTATATATCTATCCTAAGCTACCTATCTATAAATGATATAAATAGCAAGGGAACTTTTGTCAATTATTCCTATTTGGCATGACATTTCTATAACATTATACAATAAAACAGAACTTTACAAAATTATATACAACCACACAGAAAGTAAAATGGCCTCAAGCAGTCACAATTTACAAAGTATAAGAGATAATTATTAGATTAGTAAAACAACTATTGTCTGGGATATCTTAAATACAATAAGCTGTTCCTCCAAGTACAAAGAAATTGCTATCTCTGGATAATTCAATTTGCAAGACTTCAAAAATCAATGTAAGTCCATAATATGAAGATCAGCATTCATTAGATTTGATAAGGCTTTTAGCAGCACATTTTGCTATATTAGTATACAATGCTGCTAGACACCACAAATATTGCTTTCCTTGTACCAGGGAATAAAGCCACTTTATTCAGACAAAGATTTGTTTATAAATCCAGATGGGCAGGCTGGGAAATACTGCTTCTCTAAAAAGAGGTTCCTAACCATTAAAGGATAATTTGTCTTCTTGCCTCAAATCTTTCCATACTTCCATGCATTCTCCATATGGCCAGCAAAGTGATTTTCCTAAAGCACATGTCTAACCCTGTCACTAAATGACTCAGTACAATTCAGTGGCTCCCTATTAACCCTAAGATCAAATATAAACTACTCTGTCTGGAACTTATGCCACTGGCACGTCCTAGATTTCCAATGTTCTTATAAATTACTCTTTTTTATACACTTTACATCCATCAATAATTGTTTACTTACTGCTCTTCTTCCATTAGAATGCCAAATCCTTGAGGGAAGATGTGTTGTCTCAAGTGATTTGCAAACTCCATGCAGTACCAATTATACCCACTAAGTGAATAATTTATAATGGTGTACAGAATGATAGCAAAATTCACTTGAAGAAACAAAAATATAAACTATAAAGGAGTAATTACCAAAATATATGGTACTGACTAAAAAAATTAGATAAAATCAACAGGGAGGCAGAGCCATAATGATTGAATAGCAAGACACAGTACAATAAGATTCCCTTATCCCCTCTTAAAAAGAAAAAAATGTTCCTTTGAGATCTAAACAACTTATCATCAAGACTGAATCTTGATAGGGAAATCCAAGAAAAAGTCAGAGTGAGACATTTTTCCAGCCCAGGTCTTCATGGAGGAGACAAACAGAGAGGTGTATGAACATAGGAGTTAGATCTCCCTTGTGCAGAGAAAGTCTGTGTGCCAAATGATAAAAAGGTACAAAAATCCAACAAGAAGAATGTCTTGAAAAGTAGGATTGGCTAAATGAGAAAGAAAATACAAAAGTTAAAAAAATAATTCCGTAAAAATTAGAATTGAGCAAATAGAAGCTAATGACTCAAGAAACAATAAAATTAAATTAAAAGAATTAAAAAATAAAAGGCAATGTGAATGCATCAGAAAAACATATGACCTGGAAAACAGATCAAGGAAAGATAATTTTAAAATACTGGACTTCATGAAAGCCATGATCAAAAAAAGAGCCTACAAATGATCTTTCAAGAAATTATCAAAGAAAAGCACCCTGATAGTCTGGAACCAGAGAGTAAAATAGAAACTGTATTTTACTGATCACCTTATTAAAGAGATCCCAAAATGAAAACTACCAAGAATATTATAGCCAAATTCCAGAGGTGTCAGGTAAAGGAGAAAATATTTTAAACAGAAAAAAGAAACAATGGAGCCACAAACAGAATAACACAAGATTGAGGAGCTTCTACATTAAAAGATCAGAGAGCTAAGAATGATATTCCAGAGGGCAAAGGAGCTAGGATTACAAGCAAGAAGTACCTGCCCAGAAAAACTAAATATAATCCATAAGAGGGAAAAATGGACATTCATTGAAGAGTTTCAAGTATTCCTGTTGAAAAACCAGAGCTGAATAAAAAATTTTTCTTTCAAATACAGGACTCAAGAGAAGCATAACAAAGCAAACAGGAAAAGGAAATCATAAGAAACTTGATAAAGTTGAACTGTTTATAATCCTGCATGGGAAGATTACACTTTGTAACTCATAACTTTCTCATTATTAGGGCAGCTGTTAGAAAGAGTATAGAATAGAGGACACAGGTGTGAATTGAATATGATTGGATGATATCTAAAAAAATAAAATAAAATTAAGGGATGGGAGAAAGGGAAAGATAGAATGGGATAAATTATTTCACATAGAAAGCAGCAGCTTTTATACTGCTGAAAGGGAGGGAAAGATAAAGTTGTGGAGAACAAGCACTTCAACTTTATTTTAATTGAAATCAAGTCAAGCAGGGAATAATATACACACTCAGCTGGGTATAGAAATCTATCTTATCCTAAATGAAAATGGGGGGAATACTCATAGGAGGGAATGTAGATTGAGAAAACAAAGAACAGAACACTTGAAAACAGAACACTTGAAAAGAGACTTTCCTTGTGAAAGGAAAAACAAAACAGAAAAACAGGGAGGAAGGGAACAGAATGGAAGAAAATACAGTTAGCAATTATAACTTTAAAAAATTTTGAAGCAAGTTTACATGATAAAGACCACATCTCTCAAGCTATATAAAATTCGGTCAAATTTATAGAAATAACATTTCCCAATTGATAAATGATCAAAAAGTATCTACAGTCAGTTTTCAGATAAGTAATCAAAACTATGTATGTCATATAAAAAAATGCTCTTATATTCACTACTTTTTGGAGAAATCAAAACAATTCTGAGGTATTTCACACCATTAGATTGGGTAATAAGATAGAAAAGTTAAATGACAAATGTTGGATGTGAGAAAAATGAGACGCTAATGCATTGTTGATAAAGTTTGAAATTGATCAAATCATTTTGAAGAACAATTTGGAACGACACCCAAAGGCTTATAAAACCATGCATACCCTTTGATCTAGAGATACCACAACTAGGTCTGTATTCTAAAAAAAAAAAAAAAAAAAAAAAAACTGAATCTAGGGAGAGTATCAATCAGTTGGGGAATAGCTAAACAAGTTAAATTATATAATTACAATGTATATGATGCTACAAAAATGATAAAGAAGTAGTTTCAAAGAAAACTGGGAAGATTACATGAACTGATAAAAAAAATTGATTAGAAACAGGAATATAAGTTACACACCAATTTATCATAAAGACAAACAACTATAAAGGAATTAGGAACTCTGATCAATGTAACAACTATTCAAATTTTAAGTGATCTAATGATAAAACATGCTACTTATCTCCTGAAAGAATAGTGAAGGACTTTTAAAAAGTCCTATATCCTTAGATTAAGAAACTGCACTGGTTTAAAAGGGAAGAAAAGGAAGTGGGTGACCTTTACAAACACATAAATTAACACTTTTTGTGATAACAAAGAACTTGAAACAAAGGAGACAAACCCCAAAAACTTCTTCAACAGCTAAACAAATTATGATAGATCCAAGTAATGGAATATCTTTGTTTCTTTAGAAATTATGAATGTGAAATACAAAGAAGCACAGACAGATTCATATAAACTAAAGCTAAATAAACAGAATCTGGAAAAATAGCTTAAGCAATGATAAAAATAAAGAATAAGAAAAAAGGAAACCAAGCATTATGAAATTATATTGAACAAACTTGATCCCAAAGAAGAAATGAGAATATGCACTTCATTCTCATTCACTAACAAAGTGAGAGAACCACATAGGTGTCTAATAATGCATATATTAGGTAGCTATGTAGCATAGGGGATAGAGTTGCTAGGCCTAATGTCGGGAAGGCTTGAGTTTTAATTTGTATTCATCCACTTGCTAGCCATGTGAATCTAGACAGGTCACTCAGCCTCTGTCTGCCGCACTTTCCTCATCTGTAAAATGGGGTTAATAATGTTACGAGAATGAAATAAGATAATAATTATAAAGCCCTTAATCCACCATGTAGCACATAATAAGTACTACATAATTGTCTATTATTTACTGTTATTGTTATTATGTTGTTAAGTTCATTACATGATTCTGGGTACTTTTACAGAACTACCTCATTTTATTTTCTTTTTTTGGGGGGGAGGACTAAAGATATTTTTAAGGGAATTGAGATTAAGTGACTTGCCCAGGGTCACACAGTTAGCAAGTGTTAAGTCACCGGAGACTGGATTTGAGCTCAGGTCCTCCTGACTTCAGGGCTGGTGCTCTATCAACTGCACCACCTAGCTGTCCCAAGTGTTATAAACTTTAAAAAAAAAAAAAAAAAAAAAACAACATAAAATTCTATTTTTATCTTACTGCTCTAAATGATTTAATTTAGTTCTTACCCTGAGTTAGGACATCCTTAAATTTCTGATTTGAGATTCCCTGTATAACATGCAAATTCATACTTAATTCAACATTGCAAGATTGTTGAATTAAATATGAACCCAGATCTCCCTCTGAAGTCTCAGTCAAGTTCAGGATGTAACCTTTATCTTTGATTGGCTTGTGTCTGTGACCTCATTGACCCTATTTAAGCTCTGAACAGGAGGAGCTCTCTTTCTCCTCTCTCTCTTACCACCTGGAGCTTGGACTGGGAGAGTGCTACCAAGGTAGGTGCAGGAGGTCATAGAGTAGATGTGATTAAGTGAATAAAGTCTAAGCTTGTTCATCTAAACTCTCAGGTGCTTTGTTATGCGCTTAAACTACTTCCATATGAGACAGTAGCCAGAAGATTCTGAGGACCTCAAAACAGAGGTGAGATTGTTAATATCTTTGCCAGTTTTTCTCTGATAGGTCTAGGAATAATGACAGATTGGCATTAGTTAATAGAATAAACCCTAACATACTATAAAATTAGCTGTAGAAGAAAATGACAAATCATTTCAATAACTTTTCCAAGAAAATGCTAAATGGAGTCACAGAATCAGACATGACTGAAAACGACTGAATGATAACAGAATAATGAAATTTATGACATGAAGTAGAGTGAGGGCATGAAAAATACACTTACTGGCTAAATGGTCACAACTACCATCTTTAACCAATCACTGACCTTTATAAGAGAACATCTATTATAATCTGTGCTGCCAAATGAGATTTAAGCAGCCTGAAATAAGGCTAAATTTGATCAATAGTAGAATAAAGTAGAGCACAGAATGGTATATAACAGTATATGGTATGGTATGGTTTAGTATAGCATAGTATAAAGAGTACTGAATTTGAAAATCCTGAGCCTTTAATGATGACGGCTCTGAAACTTAGCAACTTTATAAGCATAGGCAGTCACTTAGTCTTTCTAATTCTGTCTTCATCCATAAAATGGAAATATTTGTACTATTTACATCAAAACTGTTATAAAGAAAATACTTTGTAACCTTAAAGAGGTATATAAATATTACTTAATACAGAAGGCCACAGAGAAGATTTAGATATTAAAAGACAAAAGCTTATTAGATTCTTCAAGTTATAGGCTAGTGATTCCTCTACCTACAGGCCAATTCCAGACAAAATTAAAAGGATGGTTCCATGAGCATTTAGGAAAAGAACAGTGATCATTAAGAATTCATCTTTTCTTCAATTCCTCACAATTTGTACAAAATAAATCCACATAAATCCTCAGCATTTTTATACATTATCAACACAATCCAACAGCAAGAGATACAAAGAGAAATTCCATTCAAAATAACGGTCGATAGTATAAAATATTTGGGAATATATCTACCAAAGGAGAGTCAGGAATTATATGAGCAAAATTACAAAACACTTGCCACAAAAATAAAGTCAGATTTAAATAATTGGAAAGACATTCAGTGCTCTTGGATAGGCCAAGCGAATATAATTAAGATGACAATACTCCCTAAACTAATCTATTTATTTAGTGCTATACCAATCAGACTTCCAAGAAACTATTTTAATGATCTAGAAAAAATAACAACAGAATTCATATGGAATAACAAAAGGTCGAGAATTTCAAGGGAAGTAATGAAAAAAAAATCAAATGAAGGTGGCCTAGCTGTACCTGATTTAGAACTATATTATAAAGCAACAGTCACCAAAACCATTTGGTATTGGCTAAGAAATAGACTAGTTGATCAGTGGAATAGGTTAGGTTCACAGGACAAGTTAGTGAATAAAAACAGCAATCTAGTGTTTGACAAACCCAAAGATCCCAATTTTTGGGATAAGAATTCATTATTTGACAAAAACTGCTGGGAAAACTGGAAATTAGTATGGCAGAAACTAGGCATGGACCCACATTTAACACCACATACTAAGATAAGATCAAAATGGGTCCAAGATTTAGGCATAAAGAATGAAATCATAAATAAATTGGAGGAACATGGGATGGTTTACCTCTCAGACTTGTGGAGGAGGAAGGAGTTTGTGTCCAAGGGAGAACTAGAGACCATTATTGATCACAAAATAGAACATTTTGATTACACGAAATTAAAAAGTTTCTGCACAAACAAAACTAATACAAACAAGATTAGAAGGGAAGTAACAAATTGGGAAAACATTTTTACAGTTAAAGGTTCTGATAAAGGCCTCATCTCCAAAATATACAGAGAACTGACTTTAATCTATAAAAAAATCAAGCCATTCTCCAATTGATAAATGGTCAAAGGATATGAACAGACAATTTTCAGATGATGAAATTAAAATTATTTCGACTCATATAAAAGAGTGTTCCAAATCACTATTGATCAGAGAAATGCAAATTAAGGCAACTCTGAGATACCACTACACACCTACACCTGTCAGATTGGCTAAGATGACGGGAACAAATAATGATGAATGTTGGAGGGGCTGTGGGAAAACTGGGACACTGATGCATTGTTGGTGGAGTTGTGAAAGAATCCAATCATTCTGGAGAGCAATCTGGAATTATGCCCAAAAAGTTATCAAACTGTGCATACCATTTGATCCAGTAGTGCTACTACTGGGCTTATATCCCATAGAAATACTAAAGAAGGGAAAGGGACCTGTATGTGCCAAAATGTTTGTGGCAGCCCTTTTCATAGTGGCTAGAAACCGGAAAATGAATGGATGTCCATCAATTGGAGAATGGTTGGGTAAATTATGGTATATGAATGTTATGGAATATTATTGTTCTGTAAGAAATGACCAACAGAAGGAATACAGAGAGGCTTGGAGAGACTTACATTAACTGATGCTGAGTGAAACGAGCAGAACTAGGAGATCATTATACACTTCAACAATGATACTGTATGAGGATGTATTCTGATGGAAGTGGAAATCTTCAACATAGAGAAGAGCTAATCCAATTCCAATGGATCAATGATGGACAGAATCAGCTACATCCAGAAAAGGAACACTGGGAAATGAGTATAAACTGTGAGCACTGTTTTGTTTTGTTTTGTTTTTCTTCCCAGATTATTTTTAGCTTCCGAATACAATCCTTCCTTTGCAACAACAACAACAAAATTCAATTCTGCACATATATATTGTACCTAGGATATACTATAAGATATTTAATATGTATGGGAATGCCTGCCATCTAGGGAAGGGGGTGAAGGGAAGGAAAAACTCGGAACCGAAAGGAATACAAGGGATAATATTGTAAAAAAAAAAAAAAAAAATTACCTATGAATACGTACTGTCAAAGAAAATGTTATAATTATAAAAATTAATAAAAAACAAAATAAAATAAAAAAAATTCCTCACAATTTGGAAATGCTTAGAAAGATCATTAAGAGATAACATAAATGTATTAATAAACAAGCTTGCCAGTTTAAGTTCACTTCCTTTTCTCACAGAAATTATAAGTTGTTGACTAGATATCACAATTCAATTTGTGTAAAATATTTCATTATAATTTTTTCACTAAATTTTCATAATATTCACTAAGTTTCATTATATCTTTGTAGTTAAGATAGGATGAAGAGATGTTGATCAAAGAATGGATATTTTGATAATTAGATACTTATTTTGGTAGATTAGATGGCTTAACAAATGGCTTACTGAAATATTACATTACTAAAAATTTAACATCAATCTACAGTAAAAGTTTTAAACAGAGTTCTCAGGGGACTTAATTTTTGACTTTTTCAATTTAACATTTTTTTAAATGACCAGATAATGGTAAAGATAACTGACATGTTTGGGTAACAGAATTAGAATCTAAAATGGTTTCCAAGTCTAGAAAAATTGAACGACTTTAAATTAATATGAATAAATTAAAAAGCTACTTTTGTTGAAAAAAAGTAACTGCATAAGCACAGAATGGTAGAAACATGGTCAGAAAACAGTTTATCTAAAAAGGTATTAAGGTTTTAGAGATGTGAAACTTAAAAATGTCAATAAGGTGATATAATGTTTCAATAAAGGTAATGTGATCTTCAAGAGCAGATCTTCCAAAATGAAGGATGCATTCAGTACTCCAATCAGTCTACATATGAAAATATATTATTCAGTTCTAGGAGTCATGTTTTATGAAGAATAACAAGCAAGATCTAAACAAACAGGACAAAGTTTAACCTATTGATGTATAAATACTTCTGGGATAGCTTCATTGAAATAGCAAGAAGGGAGCCTTGGGATTAGCTAGTTTCAGAAGAAGCCTCAGCTCCAATGGGAGGAGTGAAGAGAAGGGGTTTGGGGCTCAGGGCCAGAAGGAAGAACTGAAGTGAAGCCAAAGGTACTGTGCCTCCATCCTATGACTGGAGGTGGTTATACAATTAAGTTTTCATTAAAAAAAAAAAAGAGAGAGAGAGAGAGAGAGAGAGAGAGAGAGAGAGAGAGAGAGAGAGAGAGAGAGAGAGAGAGAGAGAACAAAGGAGAAAGAACCCATCCACAAAAAGTTATTATGGGAAAAGGGAAGAACAGGGTTTATCTTCAGAAGAGAACACTGAAGTAAATAAAGTTTCTCCTACCCCAAAGAATAATGTTAAATGGCAACCTAACCAGAAAAAATTTAAAGTAGAATTTAAAAAAAAAAAGACTTTGAAAATGAAATGAGATATACTTTAACATATTTAACATGTATTGGTTTGCCTGCCATCTGGGGGAGGGATGGGGGGAAGGAGGAAAAAATTAGAACAAAAGATTTTGCAACTGCCAATGCTGAAAAGTTACCCTTGCATGTATCTTGTAAATAAAATTCTATAATAAAAAAATGAAATGAGAGAGATTAGGGATAAATAAGAACCAGCCAAGAAAAAAAAAAAGAAAGTCAACCAATTGATTCAGTCTTAAAGAAGATGATTCTTTGAAAATTATAATTGGACAAGAGGAGGCCAATGAAGCTATAAGAGACCAAGAAATAATAAAACAAAATATAAAAAATGAAAAAAATAGAAGAAAATGTGAAACATCTTATAATAAAAAACAAATCTAGAAGATCAAGAAGAGAAAATGAAAGAATAAACCCTTGTAGGGAGGGAGATTTTTTTTAAATTAATTTTATAATTATAATTTTTTTGACAGTACATATACATGGGTAATTTTTTACAACATTATCCCTTGCACTCCTTTCTGTTCTGAATTTTCCCCTCCTTCCCTCCACCTCCTCCCTTAGATGGCAGGCAGTCCCATACATGTTAAATATGTTATACTATATACTAGATACAATATATGTGTGCAGAACTGAATTTTTTTATTGCACAGGAAGAATGGATTCAGAAGGTAAAAATAACCTGGGAAGAAAAACAAAAATGCAAACAGTTTACACTCATTTCTCAGTGTTCCTTCTCTGGGTGTAGCTGATTCTGTTCAGCATTTATCAACTGAAGTTTTATAATGATCTCCTGGTTCTGCTCATTTCACTCAGCATCAGTTCATATAAGTCTCTCCAAGCCTCTCTGTATTCATCCTGCTGGTCATTTCTTACAGAACAATAATATTCCATAACATTCATATACCACAATTTACCCAACCATTCTCCAATTGATGGACATACATTCATTTTCCAGTTCTAGCCGTTACAAAAAGGGCTGCCACAAACATTTTGGCACATACAGGAGGGAGAGAGTAATAATAAGATGAGTTAAGAAATAGAACTAAAGTAGAAAAGTTAAAAGGGATAGGAAATAAGAAATACATACAAACATAATAACAATGATCTGGAGTAAAATTTATTTTTTTAAAAAAGTACAGGTAGTAATTACTGATCTCAGATAAAAGGCAAACTTAAAAGATTCAACCAAGAGAGAAATCTACATTATATGTCCGCCATATTAAGATTGTTTTAGATAGATGCTTACATATGTATATATGTGTTTATGTAGATGTGTATAGGTGGGTATATATATATGGTTATATATGTATAGGTAGGTGTATATGCATGTATGTATATATACATGCATACATACATAAATATATGTGCTTACCTATAACTTGCTTGGAGCATGGGGGAAGGATAAAAAGGGGAAAAAAAGAATAGAGTAAAGAATGGACAACAGAGAACAAAAGAAAACCTACAAAGAATATAATCTCTTCTAATATTATATATGTTTTCTTGAAATGGAAATTTATAGTTACATATTTTGAATGCTCTCTGGTATTCTGCTGGGTACATGACAATATTTTTTTTCTTTTTCTTTCTTTTTCTATTTTGTTTTTATGTTTTAAATACATTTTTTTTTAAATTAATTCTTTCTTCCCCTTCTCTCTCACCTCTTGCTATCAATATTTTGCATTGATTCTATCTTCTCAATAGCCCTTTTATCTATCCTTTTTTTCTATTTCCATTGTCGAGCATTTTAGTGCAGGCTCTCATTACTATAAAACTGGACTGCTGCAATAACCTTTTTTTTTTAATTAACACTTTTTATTTTCAAAACATATGCATGATAACATTAACCATTGTAAAACCTTGTGTTCCAATTTTTCTCCTCCTTTCCTTCATCTTCTCCCCAGATGGCAAGTAATCTAATATATATTAAGCATGTTTTTAAAATGTTAAATCCAATATATGCATATATTTTATACAATTATCTTGCTGCACAAGAAAAATCAGATCAAAAAGGAAAAAAAAGTGAGAAAGAAAATAAAATGCAAGCAAACAACAACAAAAAGAGTGAAAATGTTATGTTGTCATCCACACTCAGGACACAACCAGTCCTCTCTCTGGGTGCAGATGGTTCTCTTCATCACAAGATGATTAGAACTGGTCTGAATCATCTTATTGTTGAAAAGAGCACAGACATCAGAACTGATTACTGTAAAATCCTGTTGCCATGTACAATGATCAGGTCCTGGTTCTGCTCATTTCACTTAGCATCAGTTCACGTAAGTCTCTCCAGGCCTTTCTGAAATCATTCTGCTGGTAAGAAAGAAGAATAACAAAATAGCCCATCCACACAAATCATTAGCATTTCTAAGCCCATCATCAAGAGATAGAAAGAAAAATTCAATTTTAAATTATTGCAAACAAAATAAATACTTTGGGGGGGGGGGCCTACTTGCCAAGACAACCCAATGACTATATGAACATAATTACAATACACTTCTCACACAAATAAAGTCAGATACAAACAATTGGGAAAATAGCAATTGGTCATAGGTAGGCCAAGTTGATATAATAAAAATGACAATTAAATTGATCTACTTGTTCTGCCATACCAACCAAACTGCCAAAACATTATTTTATAGAACAAAATTCATCTGGAAGAATAAAAGGTCAAGAATATCAATGAAAAAAAAATACAAAGGATGGTGGCTTAGCAATACCAAACCTAAAACTATTTTATAAAGCAGCAGTCATCAAAACCATTTGGTACTGACTAAGAAATACAGTGGTGGATTAGTGGAATAGATTAGATACTCAAGACACAATAATAAAGGCCTATAGCAATCTAGTATTTGATAAACACCCAAATTCCAGATTCTAGAATAAGAACTCAGTATTTGACAAAAATTGTTGGGAAAACTGAAAAAAACATGTCAAAAACTCGGCATACACCTACATCTCACATCCCATACCAAAATAAGGTCAAAATGGGTATGTAGTTTAGACATAAAGGATAATACCATAAACAAATTAGGAGAACAAGTGATAATTTACTTATCAGATCTTTGGGAAAGGGAGGAATTTATGACCAAAGAACCACCAGAGAGCATTATGAAAGGCAAAATGGACAACTTTGATTACAATAAATTAAACAGTTTTTGCACAAACAAAACCAACAGAAACATGATTTAAAGGGAAATTCAAAGCTGGGAAAAAATCTTTCTAGCCAGTATTTCTGATAAAGGTTTCATTTCTAAAACATATAAAAAATGGTGTCAAATTTTTAAGAATACAAGTCATTCCTCAAATGATAAAGGATACAAACGGACAATTTTCAAATGACGAAATTAAAGCCATCTATAGTTATGTGAAAAAATTAACTCTGAGATATCACTTCAGATTGGCTAAGATGAAAGGAAAAGGTAATGACAAATGTTGGAGGGGATGTGGGAAAACTGGGACACTAATGCATTGTTGGTAGTATTGTGAAATAATCCAACCATTCTGTAGAACAATCTGAAACTATGCCCAAAGGACTATAAAACTGTACATACCCTTTGACCCAGAGTGACATTATTGAGTCTGTATCCCAATGAAATCATAAAGGAGGGAAAAGGAGCCACATGCGCAAAAATGTTTGTAGCAGCTCTTTTTGTGGTAGCAAAGAATTGGAAAATGAGTAGATGCCCATCAATTGGAGAATGGGTGAACAAGCTGTGGTACATGAAGGAAATGGAGTATTATTGTTCTATAAGAAATGATGAATAAGCTGATTTTAGAAAGGCTTAGAAAGATTTACATGAACTGAACAAAACAAGCAGAACCAGGAATATATTGCATACAACAACAGCAAGAACATGTAATGATCAACTATGAAAGATTTGGTTCTTCTCAGTGGTTCAATGATCCAAAGCAATTCCAATAGACTTTGTACAGAAAATGCCATCTGCATCCAGAAAACATACTAAGTAGGCTGAATATAAATCAATATATGCTATGTTCACTTCTTTTTTCTGTGTTTTTTTTTTTTAATCTTTCCTATGGTTTTTTCCCTTTAGCTTTGATTTTTCTTTCTCAACATGATTCACAAAGCAATGTGTATTAAAAACAAATAAATTTACTAGGAAAAAAAAAGAAAGAAAATAACCCAAAGATTGGTATGCACTCAGTGACACAGGGGCTAGTCAATCCTATTAAAGGTTCTCCTTTGCTCACATTATGAAATATAATTACTCACCATAATAGCTTCTTTGGTGTAGGGATTTTTTTCATCAATATTTATATTTGTATCCCCAGTGCCTGGAACAATGTTTAGTACACACCAACAATTAATATATGCTTGATTATGTTTACCACTAACCATCCTCAGCCATCTCACAATCCTTCACCCCAAGCACTAAGAGTTTTAATTTAATTAGGAATTATATCCTTTTTAATCTTCTCAGAAGTAAAGTTGTTTTTATTGCATTTATGAAATACAAATTCTTCACTGCATTCTAATCTCCAGCATGAGTCCCTGTACTGGCCTCAGCTATACCTGGACTAGAAGATGTGAACTTTTGTTCTCATGAATTGCTATGATTTTGTAGTTAAATTCATTACTGAAGTAGAGAAAGGAATTGTAGTACAAAAGAACAGGAACTTGATTACCTACATAGCTACTTATAAGGATCCTGTACCCTATAATAACAACATTGTTAGAGAACCTGTAATGGGAGGGAATAAAAACCTCTCAGTGGGAAATGGAATGAGGAGGAAGTTCCAATATACTCTGTAGGATTAGTTTGATGGATACAAAGGAGCTTGATCAATGAAGCTAAAAGAGAAGCCCAATTTTCTTGGTCTGATCAACTTTTGTTATCAGTTTCCTATAGCCATGGACAAAAGAATTCCTATTGATGGAGAAATCTGCTGACAGAACCAAATTTTCTAAAATAATTAATGGACATTAAACTGAAAAAGATCCCATAGCCTTTACTAGGTACATATAAAAATGTTGGCCTTCCCTTTCTCAGAATAGTTTTCTACCTCCCCAAAAAAAAAAAAAAAAAAGTTTTCCTCTTACATAGTAGCACTATAGAATAGGGCTTCTTAAATTTTTTTCACTCATGATTTTTTCTCCCCCTGAGAAATTTTTATGTTACCCTGGATATATAGGTATAAAAAATAGGCATACAAACCAAACATTTACTAAAGCATAATGTGACAACCCATATTCGATTACTAGACTTCATATGGGGTTGTGAACCACAATTTAAGAAGGTGGGCTTTAGAATATCTAAATATAGGGGCAGCTAGGTGGCCCAGTGGATAGAGCACCAGCCTTGAATTCAGGAGGACCCGAGTTCAAATCTTCCCTCAGACACTTAACACTTCCCAGCTGTGTGACCCTGGGCAAGTCACTTAACCCCAGCCTCAGGAAAAAAAAAAAAAAAAAATCTAAATCTAATTATGCCTGTAAATGAAATTATCAAGTAAGGCTTTTAAAAGGTATAGAAGACATAGGAATTACTTGACATCCCTATGTTACTTAGAGAAAAAAACTAAACATTCAGGGACCTAATTTCACTTCATTCCCATTTCAACCCTCATGTCTGATACCGCCATGATAAAAAATACCACAAGTGAGGTTCCCATTATAAAAGCCTACCTTTCTACTTTCTCACTCCCACCCTATCCTCTATCCCAATTTATAGAAGCTTTGTGAGGATATTAATGTTGTTTTGGAAATATTTGTCTCTTACATCTCAACACATCAAGGTCCAGAGGATTTTTTATTCTTACAACTTCTTTCTGTGCCTTTCAGGACTCTCAGAGGTATGGAACACCAATTTAAAAAAGCTTTCAACCTCAATTACAACATGAGAGAATTCAATAAGGTCCCCAAATTATAATTCAACACCAAAATTTCTTATTGTCAATTTCCACTGACAAATATATTTTTCCTAGCACAATGCCTTTGGTAGAACAGCTGGAGGGCCATTTCAAGCTCAAAGGAAGCAGCCACCCATGCAGACAAGTTGTCTCTCTGACTGCCTGAGAATGACAATACATGCAGATTTATTCCCTACCTAAATCAGAACAATTATTTCTGTGGCATTCACAGTTTCTTCATGAAATAATGGATCTATCTACATTTTAGGAGATAAAGGATTTTTCAAAAGGATATCTTCCCTTTCTCTGATGATAAGCTCATTCTGCTCTTCTAGCTGTCTGATCTTCTTCTCAAATGACTCTTGTTCAGCTTTTAGGCGTTCTTCAGTCACTTCCTTTTCCTCACTTACCCTGAAAGAAATGACCCCCCCCAAAAAAAACAATCTATTAGAATGAAACTACATTCACATAGCTGTGATTTATAGAAATTAGACTTATCATGGAGATTTCTACATATTAAAATCTTTGGGGACACATGTTCAACATAATCACCCTTTTTCTTTTCCAATTTAGACTTTCACATAGCAATTTTCTCCTCCTTTTATATATATATATATATGATTTTATGTTAAGAATGATTTCCACAAGGGGCAGCTAGGTGGCCCAGTGGATAGAGCACCAGCCTTGAATTCAGGAGGACTCGAGTTCAAATCTTCCCTCAGACACTTAACACTTCCCAGCTGTGTGACCCTGGGCAAGTCACTTAACCCCAGCCTCAGGAAAAAAAAAAAAAAAAGAATGATTTCCATCATCAGAAGTTTCTCAAAATTATGAAGTCCTACATTGTAGGACATAGGTTTCCAATCATCAACCAGGAGAGAAATAAATTTCATTCGAAAATGACATGCTTTATTTTCCTAGATTAGAAGAGGAAAGTGTAATCAATATTTTTCTGACTGGGATTTTTCCCACATTTTTATTTAAATTCTGGCTATGAAAAAAAAATTAAATTTCAAAATGTTTAAACCCAATATGTATATGCAACTTTACTTTTTGGGGGGGGAGGGGCACTGAAATACCTCATTTCTCTGCAGTATATAAATAATTGGACTGTGACTGAAACATAAGGAAAGATGGCAATTAATTTATTTTCAGTCCAAGAAGAATTATAAAGGTTACAAAGTAATTTTTCACTATTACTATGTAACCCTAAAATTTCTTTGCATTCAATCCCAGCAAATAGGGACAGCTTAATCATTAAGATGTAGGAAACACACACACACACACACACACACACACACACACACACACACACGTTTAAAAAAAAAAAAAAAGACTAATCTCTATAAGAACAAAAATGGAAATTCTAAGACTATCCTTAATAGGTACAGCATTTTGCTGAATATTGACCTACTTTTTATTACATAAATAGCAATAGTAATGTGATACTATGTCAAAAGAATTCAGTACTGAGTTCTAATTATTGGTAACTACTACAACATATGAGTAACAATTTCATTATGTAAATAAGTAGATATCATTATATAACTAAAATAAGATAGCAAAAGCAAATTAAAGCTACAGAAAATCTATGTTCTTTATAAAATGTGTTCCATTTCTAATCCTTTGCTCCCTTATCTTATTTCCATTCATGTCTCTCAGTCCTTTTTCAAATCTCAAATTAGGAATAATGGACTATGCACATTCTCTGTTCTCACTCAAAGTGTGGTTCCTTGAGAAGTCATATACAACTACTAATTAGATCCATTATATATTTATGTTATCTCAAGTTTCTTTTATTGCAAAAAATAAGAGAATTGTACTAAATGCCCTCACAAATCTCCAGCAGCTAAAAATCTATTTTGATCTAATCTCAACTAAACCCTCACTTATTCAGCTCTTTTTTCAGTTGGTCCTACTCTTCCCCAGAACACTCTAGGGATTACCTCTTCTTTTTTGCTTTTTAAACTTTTTTATTTACTTTTTTTTTTTAAACTCTTCCTGCAAAAAAGCCTGAATCTCTGTAAATAATTCCAAAGCCTACCTATTCTGAAGCAAGCAGCAAAGAACATAGATAGGATTATAAGTGGAACCTTTTGATTTTGTTTAGGCCTTTATTTCTTAAGTTGTTGTGCCACAGTTCTTTTATTGACCTACCTCACTTTCCCTGAATTGTTGTCTAACTGTTGTTCCTAACTGTTCAGCTCAATCCTGCAAAACCACCTCTCCCTCCTAATCATGATGATCCAGATAAGGACAAAGACCTTCTATGTTAGACATTATCAGAATGTCTGGTGCCTCTCCCCATTCTGTAATCCCAGTTTATCAGGATGTCCTGTACTTCTTCCTACCCCCTCAGAATGGGATTGATAGTCCCATTCCTGCTCTCTCAGCACTCTGCCTCGGTCTACCCCTGTAAGCTGAGGCACCTGCATATATATGTCATATAGAACTCACTTTGGTGCTGGATTCTTGGGGACGATAGTCTCATCCAACTCATGGATCCATTTGGTCCCAGTAAATCAATCTCTTTCAAATAAAATATTAAAAACTCTCTAATCTCTAACTTGCCTTAGTTTCTCTAGCATTACAAAGTAAACTTTTTCTTTCAGAGGACTTTTGATTAGTGTCTCACCCCAGGGTCTCTGGTAACTAACTCCACCTTATTGTATCCAATCAAAAAGCCAAATTATGATGTGAGAAGTTTTATTTCCCCAATGAAAAAATCTGCATATACTATATAGATCTTTGCTAATACTTTCTGGGGTGCTTAATCTCTTTTAGCGTTAGTCCACTACTCAATAATGCAATCCCCTTTCCCACTAACCCCCTTTTGGGATTAATTTGCTAAACTTCTCAATTAATTTAGTCCACCAGTCTATGAAGAGTCTGACTTCAACCCCTTAACCTCAGCAGCTCCTAATTCCTTACACCTGCTGTTCCATATATTTTTTCCCCTCAAGTATCTCCTCCTATTCTCTCACTGAAGAGAATTTTGACAAATTTTATTAACAAAACAGAAGACATTTGTCATAAAATGAGCTCATCCCCATTTAATATCTCAAAAGCCTTTGAGTTCAACATATAATCTATCCTCCTTTGTTTCACATTCCTATAAAGAAAACCCTCCTCCTCACTAAAGTCAAGCCCTCTGCATTTTTCTTCTATCCCAGTCTTTGCTACATATCTTAACCATCCAATGACCCCTTCTCCTCTCTAACTTTCAAACTCATCTATCTATTGCTGCTTTACTTGCTACTTATAAACATGTCCAGATCTTGCACATTTTTTAAAAATAATTGCATATAAGCAAAGAGTTTTCAATATTCAACTTTATAAAACCTTGTGTGACAAATTTTTCTCACTCCTTCCCCCCAATAGCAAGTAATCCAATATATATTAAACATTTGCAATTCTTCTATACATATTTCCACATTTATCATGCTGAACAAGAAAAATCACATCAAAAAAGGAAAAAAATGAGAAAGAAAAAAAAAAAGGCAAGTAAACAACAAAGTGAAATTACTATGTTGTAATCCATATTCAGTCCTCTCTCTAGGTCCAGATGGCTCTCTCTACCACATGTCTATTGGAATTGGTCTGAATCCATGTCTTCCACATCTTTAAAAATCTTTCATTAAAGCAGAAAACCAGGGTTGGGAGGTGGGGAGTAGGAAATTTTTACATTGTTTGTCTGACAAAAACTGCATTTCTCAAATATATGTAGAACTGAACCAAATTTATAAAAATAAGAGCTATTCCCCAATTGATAAATTTATATCAAAAGATATAAACAAGCAATGCTCTGAAGAAATCAAAAGTTATCTATGGTTATGCCAAAAAAAAAAAAAAAAAAAAAAAAGACCTATTGTTTAGAGAAATGCAAATTAAAACAGCTCTTAGGCATCACCTTTTACTTATCAGATTAACTAAACTGACAAAAAAGGAAAAGAAAAATGTTGTAAAGGATGTAAAAAAACAGGGACATGATAGCACGGTTCATAGTTTTGTGAACTGGTCCAACCATTCTGGAGCTGTGCCCAAAGGAATATAAAACTGCAAATATTTTGATTCAGTAACACTATTAGATCTATATTTCAAAGAGATCAAAGAAAAAAGACCTATACAAACCTGTATGCATATAGACACACACATACACACACACACACACACACACACACACACACACACACACACACACATCCACTCTGTTAGTGATTAAAAAAAAATTGGAAATTAAGGAGATGCCCATCAAACTGGAGAACAGCTGAATAAATTGGAGTATATGATTATAAGAGAGTACTACTATGATTTAAGAAAGTAAGATGGTTTCAGAAAAACTGAGAAATCTTCTATGAAACACTAAAACATAGTGAAAAATGAGCAGAACATAGTCATCAAAGATAGCAATTGCAATATTTTAAAGATCAACTGTCAAAGACTTAGTTACCCTGTTCAATACAATGATCTAATTCCAAAAGACTTTGAGTGAACAATGCTATCTATCCAAGTTCAGAAAAAGATGAAATTTTAAGTATAAATGTAAGTACAATTTTTTCCACTTTCTTTTTCTTGTTTTTGCCTATTTGTGTGTGTGTGGGGGGGGGCGCAACATGGCTAATTTGGAATATATTTTGTATACTATTTAACTGAGTTCAACTGAGTTTGTTGAGGTTGGGAAAGGGACCCCAAAAGTTTAGGATCATAGACAGTGTAGTGAGTGGATGACCATCAGTTGGAAAATGGTTGAATAAGTTATGGTATATGAATGTTGTGGAATATTATTGTTCTATAAGAAATGAATAGGAGGATAATTTTGGAGAGGCCTGGAGAGACCTACATGAACTGATGCTAAGTGAAATGAGCGGAACCAGGAGATCATTGTACACAGCAACAATAATATTATATGATCATCAATTCTGATGAACACCTTTCCAACAATGAGATGACTGATGCCAGTTTCAATGATCTTGTGACGAAGTGAGCCATCTGCATCCAGAGAGAGGTCTGTGGGAACTGAATGTGGATCACAACAAAACATTCCCATTCTTTTTGTTATATGCTTGCATTTTGTTTTCTTAATCATTTACTTTCTGAAACACAAACCTATGCAAGGGTCAATGTTGTCTAATTATCCATGCATTTGTTTTGAAAATAAAGTTTTAAAAAGAAAAAAAAAAAAGAATTTGCAAATTTTAACCCATTTCCTAGTGAAGAGGCAAAGTTTTATTGTAATTATTAACACCATTATGAACAGATTAAGTTCCAAAAGAAATTAGCAAAGAAACAGAAGCAAGGAGCACATTTATGTCTGATATGCTAATTCTATGGTCTATAGGTAGGGCCAGAGAGCAGTCTCCAAAATTTGGTTCTCACTGACCAAATTATCAGTCAGCAATGAATTGAGGAGTGTGGGAAATCCCTGAAGCAGACACCAAAGCCAGAAGATTTAGGATTACTGACTTATTGTTAGAACAGAAGCCCCCCTAAAACCAGGGGACTACAAAAATCATTACTATATTGCATCAATATTTACTTGCCTTTTCAATATATGCTATTGAAAAACCATAGGCCTTCATTTCCAAAATATATAGAATATATATATATATATATATATATATATAATTATGTACCCAAACTTTTGCTAATTCCTAATCAGGAAGCACTCCCCTAAGGAAAATAGTGTCTCAGTGAATAAACCTATTTGTTGCCAAAAAAATCCTGCTTGGAGATTGGGACTGCATTTACAAAAACCTGTGATACTGGCTTGGGGACCCCGTTGCTGTTAGGGTATCTCTCACCCCTCAACATTTGGTACGCACTATTGATTCCCCGAAATTTCACATCCTCGACTTCTGGCCAAGATGGCAGCGTGGAGGCAGACAGCTGCTTGAGCTCCTCGTTTTCTCTCAGAACTTACTTCATGACAAGCCTCTGACTTAATGCTTGACCCAGAAAGAAATCCACAAATAATCACCAAGAGAAGACATCCTTGAAAGTCGCCAGAAAAGATCTGTGTTTGCTCGGGGGAAGGTCAATCAGACTGGGCACAGACTGAGGGCAGGCAGTGAGAGCAAGACTGGCAGCTCACACAGCTCAGACCAGAGGGGGAGGGGTGTGATCTCTACCGTTTCTGTGAAAGGGCTTTTGCCCCAGTGTGGATGCTCCGTCTTGGCAGCAAGCTAGGAGCAGCGGAGAGGGTGTAAACACCGGAGGTGAAGATTAAAACCCCAGAAAGCCAGCATCTCTCAGAACCGGGCCACCCCCAACCCCCACCTGGACTGACTCGGTGCGTTCTCGGAGCCTCAGAGCGCAGACTCAGTACAGTCATTGCTGTTCTGTTAGTGGCTCTCTGCTGCCCTACCCCCAGTCTGTAGAGGAAGCCCATTAATACCATCCAGCCCCATCCCCCACAAAACAGACCAATTGTTTCTCTTGTCAGTTTGTTTTCTTTGATTCCTACTCTGACAAAATGAACAAAAAATTCAAAAGGGCTCTAACCATTGACAGCTTCTGTGTGGAGAGGGAGCAGACTTCAAATGCTGAGGAGACTAGAACAGACTGTCCCCAGATGTATCCCCTGGGAGGGATATAAGCTGCTCCTCAATACAAAAGAACCTCATAGAGGAAATCAAAAAGGCTCTCACAAGAGAGCTGGAAGAGAAATGGGAAAATGAAAGGGAAGCTTGGCAAGAGAGCCTGGAGAAGTTATCCCATGCATTCAAAGACAGAGTGGATAAAGAAATCAAATCATTGAGAAACAAGATTAGTGAGCTGGAAAAGGTAAACAACTCCAAGGAAAACAGGATTAGTGAGCTGGAAAAGGTAAACAACTCCAAGGAAAACAGGATTAGTGAGCTGGAAAAAGAAATCAGCTCTCTAAAAAATAAAATGGATAAAATGGAAAAAAATTCCATAGAAGATAAAAACTCAATTGGACAATTACAAAGAGATATAAAAAAAGTGAGTGAAGAAAATACATCATTGAAAATTAGACTGGAACAAGTAGAAATGAATGACTCAAGGAGAAACCAAGAGGTAGTCAAGCAAAACCAGAGAAATGAAACAATTGAAAAGAATGTCAAGTACCTTACCAGAAAGACAACAGACCTGGAAAACAAATCCAGGAAAGACAATTTGAGAATAATCGGACTCCCTGAAAAATGGGAGGAAAAAAAGAGCTTGAACACCATTTTCGAGGAAATTATCAAAGAGAACAGAGGGTAAAATAGACATTGAAAAAATTCATCGATCACCTACTGAAAGGGACCCTAAAATCAAAACGTCAAGAAATATAGTGGCCAAGTTCAAGAACCATCAGACAAAGGAAAGGATATTGGAAGCTGCTAGAAAAAAGCAATTCAGATATGGAGGATCAACAATAAGGATAACCCAGGATCTAGCAGCGTCCACATTAAAAGAACGCAGGGCCTAGAACATGATATTCCGAAAGGCTAAGGAACTTGGTATGCAGCCAAGAATAACTTACCCAGCAAGAATGAGCATCGTTTTCCAGGGAAGAAGATAGACATTTAACGAAATAAATGAATTCCATCTATTTTTGATGAAAAAACCAGACCTACATAAAAGGTTTGATCTTCAAATACAGAACTCAAGAGATTTCTAAAAAGGTAAAAAGAAATCTTGAGAACTATACTTCTGTCAAAAAAATATATAAAGGACATATGTACAATTTGTCTTAGAAACTAGAGGTGGAAAGGAGATTATATCATAAAAAAGTATAAAGTGGTGGTACTACATCTCATGAAGAGGCAAAGGTAACCTATTATATCTGAGAGAAAGAAAGAAGGGAGATGAACATAGCGTGTATCAATAGACATATTCGATTTATGGTGAAACTTCTTCCACTTCATTGAAAAGTGAAAGGGAAGGAGTAAGCTAAGGGGAAGGGAATACAGTAATTTCTAGGAAAAGGGGTAAAATAAGGGGAGGATCTTTAAGGTGGGGGAGGGATCCTAAAAAGGGAGGGCTGTGAAAAGCAAGTGGTGTTCACCAGTTTAATACTGGATAGGAGGGTAAAAGGAAGGAAAGGGGAAAAGCATAAGCAGGGGTTAATAGGATGGCAAGCAATATAGAATTAGTCCTTCTAACCATAAATGTGAATGGGGCAAACTGCCTCATAAAGAGGAAGCAGTTAGCAGACTGGATTAAAAGTCAGAATCCTACTATATGTTGTTTACAGGAAACACACCTGAAACAGGGTGAGACATTCAAACTAAAAGTAAAAGGGTGGAGCAGAATCTATTATGCTTCAGGCAAAACCAAAAAAGCAGGAGTAGCCATCCTCACCTCAGATCAAGCAAAAACAAAAATTGATCTAATTAAAAGAGATAAGGAAGGGCATTATATCCTGCTAAAGGGCAGCATCAATAATGAAGCAGTATCAATATTAAACATATATGCACCAAGTGGTGCAGCATCTAAATTCTTAAAAGAGAAATTAAGAGAGCTGCAAGAGGAAATAGATAGCAAAACTATAATAGCGGGAGATCTCAACCTTGCACTCTCAGAATTAGATAAATCAAACCACAAAATAAATAAGAAAGAAGTCAAAGAGGTAAATAGAATACTAGAAAAGTTTGATATGATAGATCTTTGGCGAAAGCTAAATGGAGACAGAAAGGAATATACTTTCTTCTCAGCAGTTCATGGAACCTATACAAAAATTGATCATATACTAGGGCATAAAAACCTCAAAATCAAATGCAGTAAGGCAGAAATAGTACATGCATCCTTTTCAGATCATAATGCAATCAAAATAACATTTAATAAAAAGCCAGGGGAAAATAGACCAAAAAATAATTGGAAACTAAATAATCTTATACTAAAGAATGGTTGGGTAAAACAGCAAATCATAGACATAATAACTTCACCCAAGAAAATGACAATAATGAGACATCATACCAAAATGTGTGGGATACAGCCAAAGCAGTAATAAGGGGAAGTTTTATATCTCTACAGGCCTACTTGCATAAAATAGAGAAAGAGAGGGCCAACGAATTGGGCTTACAACTAAAATTGCTAGAAAAGGAACAAATTAAAAACCCCCAGACAAACACAAAACTGGAAATTCTAAAAATAAAAGGTGAGATTAATAAAATTGAAAGTAAAAAAACTATTGAATTAATTAATAAAACTAAGAGTTGGTTTTATGAAAAAACCAACAAAATAGACAAACCCTTAGTAAACCTGATTAAAAAAAGGAAAGAGAAAAAGCAAATTGATAGTCTTGAAAATGAAAAGGGTGAACTCACCACTAATGAAGAGGAAATTAGAACAATAGTTAGGAGCTACTTTGCTCAACTTTATGCCGATAAATTTGATAACTTAAATGAAATGGAAGAATACCTTCAAAAATATAGCTTGCCCAGATTAACAGAGGAAGAATTAAGTAGTCTAAATAGTCCCATCTCAGAAAAAGAAATAAACCAAGCTATTAACCAACTTCCTAAGAAAAAGTGCCCAGGACCAGATGGATTTACAGGTGAATTCTACCAAACATTTAAAGAACAATTAACTCCAATGCTATATAAACTATTTGAAAAAATAGGGATTGAAGGAGTCCTACCAAATTCCTTCTATGACACAGACATGGTACTGATACCTAAACCAGGTAGATCGAAAACTGAGAAAGAAAACTATAGACCAATTTCCTTAATGAATATTGATGCTAAAATCTTAAATAAGATATTAGCAAATAGACTTCAGAAAATCATCCCCAGGATAATACACTATGACCAAGTGGGATTTATACCAGGAATGCAGGGCTGGTTTAATATTAGGAAAACTATTAGTATAATTGACCATATTAATAATCAAATTAATAAAAACCATATGATCATCTCAATAGATGCAGAAAATCCATTTGATAAAATCCAACATCCATTCCTACTAAAAACGCTTGAGAGTACAGGAATAAATGGACTATTCCTTAAAATAATAAGGAGCATATATTTAAAACCTTCAGTAAACATCATATGTAATGGTAATAAACTAGAACCTTTCCCTGTAAGATCAGGAGTGAAACAAGGTTGCCCACTATCACCATTACTTTTCAATATAGTACTAGAAACTCTAGCCTCGGCAATAAGAGCAGAGAAAGAGATTCAAGGAATTAGAGTAGGAAATGAAGAAATCAAATTGTCACTTTTTGCAGATGACATGATGGTATACTTAGAGAACCCCAAAGACTCTGCTAAAAAGCTATTAGAAATAATTCAGAATTTTAGCAAAGTCGCAGGATACAAAATAAATCCACATAAATCCTCAGCATTTTTATACATTACCAACACAATTCAACAGCAAGAGATACAAAGAGAAATTCCATTCAAAATAACGGTCGATAGTATAAAATATTTGGGAATATATCTACCAAAGGAGAGTCAGGAATTATATGAGCAAAATTACAAAACACTTGCCACAAAAATAAAGTCAGATTTAAATAATTGGAAAGACATTCAGTGCTCTTGGATAGGCCGAGCGAATATAATAAAGATGACAATACTCCCCAAACTAATCTATTTATTTAGTGCTATACCAATCAGACTCCCAAGAAACTATTTTAATGACCTAGAAAAAATAACAATAAAATTCATATGGAAGAATAAAAGGTCGAGAATTGCAAGGGAACTAATGAAAAAAAAGTCAGAGGAAGGTGGTCTATGTGTACCTGATTTAAAGCTATATTATAAAGCAACAGTCACCAAAACCATTTGGTATTGGCTAAAAAATAGACTAGTTGATCAGTGGCATAGGTTAGGTTCACAGGGCAAGATAGTGAATAAAAATAGCAATCTAATCTTTGACAAACCCAAAGATCCCAAATTTTGGGATAAGAATTCATTATTTGACAAAAACTGCTGGGAAAACCGGAAATTAGTATGGCAGAAACTAAGCATGGACCCACATTTAACACCACATACTAAGATTAGATCAAAATGGGTCCAAGATTTAGGCATAAAGAATGAAATCATAAATAAATTGGAGGAACATGGGATGGTTTACCTCTCAGACTTGTGGAGGAGGAAGGAGTTTGAGTCCAAGGGAGAACTAGAGACCATTATTGATCACAAAATAGAACATTTTGATTACACCAAATTAAAAAGTTTCTGCACAAACAAAACTAATGCAAACAAGATTAGAAGGGAAGTAACAAATTGGGAAAACATTTTTACAGTTAAAGGTTCTGATAAAGGCCTCATCTCCAAAATATACAGAGAATTGACTTTAATTTATAAGAAATCAAGCCATTCTCCAATTGATAAATGGTCAAAGGATATGAACAGACAATTTTCAGATGATGAAATTAAAACTATTTCCACTCATATGAAAGTGTGTTCCAAATCACTATTGATCAGAGAAATGCAAATTAAGACAACTCTGAGGTATCATTACACACCTATCAGATTGGCTAAGATGACAGGAACAAATAACGATGAATGTTGGAGGGGCTGTGGGCAAACTGGGACACTGATGCATTGTTGGTGGAGTTGTGAAAGAATCCAACCATTCTGGAGAGCAATCTGGAATTATGCCCAAAAAGTTATCAAAATGTGCATACCCTTTGACCCAGCCATACTACTACTGGGCTTATACCCCAAGGAACTACTAAAGAAGGGAAAGGGACCTGTATGTGCCAAAATGTTTGTGGCAGCCCTTTTCATAGTGGCTAGAAGCTGGAAGATGAATGGATGTCCATCAACTGGAGAATGGTTGGGTAAACTATGGTATATGAATGTTATGGAATATTATTGTTCTATAAGAAATGACCAACAGGAGAAATACAGAGACGCTTGGAGAGACTTACATCAACTGATGCTGAGTGAAACGAGCAGAACCAGAAGATCATTATACACTTCAACAATGATACTGTACGAGGATGTATGCTGATGGAAGTGGATTTCTTCAACATAGAGAAGAGCTAATCCAATTCCAATGATTAATGATGGACAGAACCAGCTACATCCAGAAAAGGAACACTGGGAAATGAATGTAAACTGTTATTTTTACCTTCTGAATCCAATTCTTCCTGTGCAACAAAAAATTCAGTTCTACACACATATATTGTATCTAGAATATACTGTAATATATTTAACATATATAAGACTGCTTGCCATCTGGGGGAGGGGGTTGGGGGAGGAAGGGAAAAAAATCTGAATAGAAGTAAGTGCAAGGGATAATGTTGTAAAAAATTACCCATGCATATGTACTGTCAAAAAAATGTTATAATTATAAAATTAAAATTAAAAAAAAAATTTTAAAAAAAACTTTAAAAAAAAAAAAAAAAAAAAGAAATTTCACATCCTCCTGGCTGAAGTAACACTCCTCTTGCCTCAGTTGTCTCTCTTCTATAGCTAAGTACACCCAAACACCCATGAAGATTTGGGCTGTCAGGAGCTTTACACTTAGCAGACTTCCTTGACTAGGGACACAGACTCAGAATTCCTGCTTCTTTAGCAGAAGTACCCTTAGCCAGGGAATTTATGTTACCTCTCTCCCTCTCAGGGATGCCAGGGAGGATTGGGTGCTATAGAATCTGGAAGATCTAAGATTTGTTGCCAAAAAAAAAAAAAAAAAAGGTTTATTCACTGAGCAACTATTTCCTCAGGGAGCTCCTGATTAGGAATTAGCAAAAGTTTGGGTAAAGAATCTTGACTTTTATCCAACCTTCTACTGTTGGGGCTGGGGAGAGATTACAGGCTAATTTTCAAATCAATAAAGGGTGGTGATTGTTTCTCAGACCAAAGTAATTCCCAGATTATTTGGAGGTGGGAGATTCCCATGGGAATCAGGTAAGAGGGTGGGGGTCATTTTTAGGAATTTCCCTAGGCCCACCCTCCACAAAGATCAGGGGACAAAGTTCTATTACATCATTGTCACTTCCTAAAAGAAACACCAAAATGAAAACTTCCAAAAACATCATAGCCAAAAGCCAAAGGTTTTAAGAAAAATCCCAAAGGCAACTAAAACTAAAGAATTCAAGTACCAAGGTATCATAGTCAAGATCACATTATATTTGACAATTATCACCAAAAAGAAGAGGACTGGAATATAATAATTCTGCTATAATGAAACATGTGTGTTCCTAAAAATTGTGCAAAAATATCACTAAAAAGTAGCTTATGGGGAAAATGAGATTAGGAAAACAATACCTGAAAATTTTATCAGTGCCACATTTAAAAAAAAAAAAAAAAAAGGAACCTAACAAAAACACTGCAGCTTAATATATATTAAATGGTTTTGATGAGGTCTAGAATTGGGGTACCTAAATGAAATTAGGTTTAATTGAGGTCTAGTGGCAGGTTCGGGGTACAGGGAGTCAAACAAAGCTCCCCTGCAATCCCTTTGGATTTGGCACAAGGATACAGAGTTAAATGAGGTCTAATGGCAGCACAAGAGTCCCCTGTAAAGGAATTTATAGACCCGAAAACCTAGATTAATAAAAGACATATTATTATTATTTATTATGGGGTTTGTAATTAAAATTAAAGTCTAGTTAGTAAAAGTTGAAAGTAGAGATAAGAAGGCATCAGAAACAGGATTCCAGTGGGCAGAGATCCTTGGTATGCCAGGCGTAAGGCTGCCATGTTTGGAACCTCTACAAAGAGAGGACTCCAGCTTGACTCTTTTATGAGAGATTTAGCTAAAGGGGCCCGTGGGTAAAGTCCCAAGTTGGCTCCTCTCTGGGTGAGGTGAGGTCAAGAATTTGCTTGATGAGGGTTGGGAGAGCCCGGATATCTCCTATTGGAATTCAAAGGGGTGCTTTTGACCAGGATTTGTGAATCAAAGGTCCTAGCTTCTTGAATTGATAATGCATCAGCTAGGAGTGGTTGGGAATCAGAAAAGGAATAAATCAATCTGAAAGGACTAGTTTCTTAAAGGGACCACAACCCACATCAGTTTAAAATATATAAATATTACAATAAATAAGGGTAAGCACATACAGCCTTAGGCTGCTACTTAACTTGAACTTCAGTTCCCTCAGGGTCAGGTTAACAAAGTCTTCCTGAAACTGAAACTTTCTTCTGAAAGTGGACATTGGAAAGGTTACAGTTTATGCATCATTGTGAAGCAATAAAGTTTTCTGCATTTTCACTGTTTCTTGTGATAGAAATCACACACAAAACAACCAAAATTCATGCGATATTCAAAATGTTCCCTAATATATCACTCATGGTAGAAGATACTCACATTTTTTAAATCAACATTACAACAGAAATTACTGTGTACCAAATGGCAAAAGATGTAGGCCTACCAGCACAGATAAATTACTTAGGAATAACTGAGTATAATCTTACAGGAGAAATGAAATACAGGGCTCCTAAGCATCCTCATAAAAGGAACAGAGGTCAGCAGAAATTGTGAAATGTAAACAGAAGAAGCAAGAGAAACATACAGGCATGTGAAGATATTGTTTATCTTATTATTTTATGTCCTACTATATTGTTTACTATGTCATTATATTTTTAAAACTATAAAACAATATATAATATATGAAGATGAAGGAATTAGAAGAGATTATACTTAGATGGAAACTTTTTTCAAATGAGGGGTGATAGGAAACGTGTCTTCAGTGAACTTTCATATCTTTGGGGTAAGAGAATGAGTTAAATAAAATAGAAAGTATACAAGTAGTTCTTGTGCTTCAGTGATCCAAAACGAAATAAAAGTAATATATTAAGGAATAAAAGGTGAGTAGACAGGTAACTTACTACCTTGCAAAATCAGAATATAAAAAAAGAAGAGTATTTTTTAAAAATCAAGGAAGGAAGGAATGAGACAAAAGGGAAGTATTTAAATGTTATTTTTCGTCATAATCAGTTAAAGTTGTATTGAATACACACACACACACACACACAATATTGTAAAAAACATGACTATCGCATTCTGCATATTGGGTCTATCATCTTGCTATTCAGACAGAATTGGGATGCTTCTTCATTGATACTCTATAATTATAACTGGCAATTTCATTGATTTGCAGTGTTATTGTATAAAATACTCTGCTTCTTCATACTGCATCAATTCATACAAATCATCTCAGCTTTTTCTTAAACCATGGTATTCAACATTTATTACAGGACTTTCATAAAGATTCAATAAGCCTTTCCCAGTCAGTAATCATACACTGACTTTCCAATTCTTTGTCACTATAAAACTGCACCTATAAATATTTTTGGACTTGTGGGCCCTTTTTTCTTTTTTATCTCTCTCTTTAGGATATAATCTTGGCAAAACTATCAAATTTTAGTAAATTTCTAGACCTCATTCTAAAACTGCTGTGCAGAATGGATACTTCACAGTTCTACCAAATTAATGTGCCTTTTTCCTACACTTTCTAGACATGTTCTTTTGTTTTTTGTGTTTGACAAAAACATTTTTATTTTGTTTGTTTCTACTAGTAAAGGATGGAAAAGACAGGGAAAAGTAAAATTAAGGTCTGCTCTAAAGGAAATGAGAAAAAAGAAATGCTAGAAAGAATCGCAAAGAAATAATACAACTTTGAAAGTTATACATTGAATTTATCATATACTTCCAAAGAAAATCAAGCTCTACATAAATTTAATTTGTAGTTTCATTTACAATCCTTTTCTGTTTTCTAATACACATGCAGAAATGCTCATCTTAGTTGCTATTTAAGTTCAGAACAACAACAACAACAAATTTAAATTTAAAAAGGAAAAGAAAATTATAGAATAAACCAGTTAAAGAGATGGGAGGCAAATATTTAGAAAAAGAAGCAATCATTACAAAGACCAAAGGGGGGAAAAAATGTTATGGAAGACTAAACTCATTTTATTTTCAACAAAATTACTTAATAAGGAGATGAAAGAAATGTTCTAAATATAATTTACTTTGATTTTAACAAAGCTTCTGATGAAATATTTCATACTATTCTCATGATAAAGAGGTAAAAGATATAGGTTAAATGAAAATACAAACAGATGGATTCAGAACAGGTTAGATGGTTGGACTTAGAGTAATTGTTAATGGTTCAATACCGACATGGAAGATTTCCAGTAGAGAATCTGACGGATCTGTGCTTGTCCTTGAGTTGTTTAATCTTATTACTGATGATTTGGATAAAAACATGCTCCTTAAATCTCAGAAGACCAAAAAAAAAAAAAAAAAAAAAAAATTTGGGAGGAATACCCAAACACACTGAATAGAAATTGGAATCCAAAGTGATCTTGACAGGCTAAAAGCACTGGACTGAATGATGAAATTCCTTAGAGATAACTTTAAAGTCTTGCACTTGGATAGAAAAAAAACAAATTCACAAGTATAACATGAATATGGGAGAGGCATAATTAGACAGCAGTTGTTCTTAAACTTCTGGAGGTTTGCGTTAACTGGATTAAAATTAATTTAGCCTGCAGAGAGAGAGATGATAGCCCTATTTCATTCACTGTGCTTGTCAGACTTCATGTACTGTAATTATATTCAGTTCTATACAGTAGGATATTCATACCCTAGTTTAAAAAAAAGACTCAATCAACCAAATATTTATTAAATTCTTAATATGTGCTTCACCCTGTACTAGATATCAGGGATAAAAATATAATGAAAGAAACAATGTCTACTCCTAATAAGGGAGACAACAATTAAATATGAACACAAGTACATATAATGAATGAATATAATGAGAATAAATACAAAATAGAAGGTAGTATGGGAAAATGACGTAACTAAGTTATAAAGTACTCAAGAGAAGACTACTAGGATAGAAAAGGATCTCTAGTCTATGCTATATGAGAATTCATTAAAGGAATTAAGCCTGTTTAAATTTATAGAAGAATTAATTCAAGGGATTCATGACAACTACCAATTAGTATTTGAAGAGCTACCACATAGAGAAAAGTATAAACTTGTTCTGTCTAGCCTGAGAAGGCAGAACTAAGAACAAGTGGTGAAAATTGCAGAGAAAAATTTTAGGTTGGTAACAGGGAAAACTTCCTAACAATTGGAGCTATCCCAAAATTGTCTCAAGAAATAGTAGAGGTCTTTAAACAGAATGAATTTTTTGACATATGTGTAATGTCCAGGCTAGCTTTATGGAGGGCCTTGGGACCAGCCTTGGTCTCAGCAAAATAAACACGACGAGAATAATCAGAGATAAAGCCCAAAGTCTGTATTGTCTCTTACACAGTCTATCATAGTCTGACCCAGTCTGCCAGTCTCAACCAGTCTCCTTCTGTGAGTCTGACTTTATCCCCAGTTTAAATACCCTATTACAATTACATCATTACAAGCAAAATAACTAACAACCCAAAAAAAGGAAAATCCTCATAGAATGTAAGAAATTTAATGCTATGGATACTATTGTATGGACTTATTGTTTTATATGAATATAAACTGCTTTCTTAAAAGGAGTAAAATGTCATTAAGTCACACGGTTTGGTAAACAGGGTACTTATTAAATGGCAAAAGATATATAGCACACTACTTTTTTCTTTTTCTTTTTTTTTTTCTTTTCTTTTCTTTTTTTTTTTTTTTGCTGAGGCAGTTAGGGTTAAGTGACTTGCCCAGGGTCACACAGCTAGGAAGCATTAAGTGTCTGAGGCCAGATTCAGGGCTGGTGCTCTATGCACTGCACCACCTAGCTGCCCCTCAGTATTTCAACAGATCTAGGATCTATCTCACTAATGAGAGTAGTATGCAAATAATAACCCAACAAAGTAAAGGTAGATAAACAACAAAGAAAAAAAAAATTATTCTGTTCTAACACCTTCCAAAGATAAATTTATGGACAAATACAAATCACTTTTTTTTTTTCTTTTTTCAGTTTTTTTTGGGCATGTTGTTTCTTCAAGTTTCACAAATGGGAGGTGATAACTAATTGTGGTGGGTACACATTTCTATTTGATGAGAAAACTCATTATTAGAAAAGTGATACAAGTACATAAAGTACTGGACTTAGAATCAGGAAGGCATGAATTTGAAAAATGCCTCAGCCACTAACTGTGTGACCTTGAATAAGTCTCTCAAATTCAGTTTCCTCATGGGTAAAATAGGGCAAGACTTTTTTTTTTTTTTTTTTTTTTTTTTTTTAAATTTTTATTTTATTTTATAATTATAACATTTTTTGACAGTACATATGCATGGGTAATTTTTTACAACATTATCCCTTGCACTTACTTCTATTCAGATTTTTTCCCTTCCTCCCGCAACCCCCTCCCCCAGATGGCAAGCAGTCTTATATATGTTGAATATATTACAGTATATTCTAGATACAATATATGTGTGTAGAACCGAATTTTTTTGTTGCACAGGAAGAATTGGATTCAGAAGGTAAAAATAACAGTTTACATTCATTTCCCAGTGTTCCTTTTTTGGATGTAGCTGGTTCTGTCCATCATTAATCAATTGGAATTGGATTAGCTCTTCTCTATGTTGAAGAAATCCACTTCCATCAGCATATATCCTCATACAGTATCATTGTTGAAGTGTATAAAGATCTGGTTCTGCTCGTTTCACTCAGCATCAGTTGATGTAAGTCTCTCCAAGCCTCTCTGTATTTCTCCTGTTGGTCATTTCTTATAGAACAATAATATTCCATAACATTCATATACCATAGTTTACCCAACCATTCTCCAATTGATGGACATCCATTCATTTTCCAGCTTCTAGCCACTATGAAAAGGGCTGCCACAAACATTTTGGCACATACAGGACCCTTTCCCTTCTCTAGTAGTTCCTTGGGGTATAAGCCCAGTAGTAGTATGGCTGGGTCATAGGGTATGCACATTTTGATAACTTTTTGGGCATAATTCCAGATTGCTCTCCAGAATGGTTGGATTCTTTCACAACTCCACCAACAATGCATCAGTGTCCCAGTTTTCCCACATCCCCTCCAACATTCATCGTTATTTGTTCCTGTCATCTTAGCCAATCTGACAGGTGTGTAATGATACCTCAGAGTTGTCTTAATTTGCATTTCTCTGATCAATAGTGATTTGGAACACTCTTTCATATGAGTGGAAATAGTTTTAATTTCATCATCTGAAAATTGTCTGTTCATATCCTTTGACCATTTATCAATTGGAGAATGGCTTGATTTCTTATAAATTAAAGTCAATTCTCTGTATATTTTGGAGATGAGGCCTTTATCAGAACCTTTAACTGTAAAAATTTTTTCCCAATTTGTTACTTCCCTTCTAATCTTGTTTGCATTAGTTTTGTTTGTGCAGAAACTTTTTAATTTGGTGTAATCAAAATGTTCTATTTTGTGATCAATAATGGTCTCTAGTTCTCCCTTGGACACAAACTCCTTCCTCCTCCACAAGTCTGAGAGATAAACCATCCCATGTTCCTCCAATTTATTTATGATTTCGTTCTTTATGCCTAAATCTTGGACCCATTTTGATCTAATCTTAGTATGTGGTGTTAAATGTGGGTCCATGCCTAGTTTCTGTAGGGCAAGACACTTAACCCTATCTGCCTCAGGGGGGAAAAAAAATGAGCTAGGGTTGTGAGGTATCTCAAAAGAGTTTGTAGGCTTAAACCATCTCCAAAACAAGAGTCCTAAAGATTGTCATCCTTTTGGCAGCATGTTAAGTTCCAAAGGAGGGTTTAGCAATTGGCAAGGTAAAAGAAATCATAGGCAGGCAAAATTCCCAGAGAATTTGCTACCTGTAGGTTCTTTTATAGGAGAAAAATCACCTCAGGGATTAACATCTATAACTTCGACTTCTGATTGGATACTGTAAACAGGGATCAGGATAATTTTGTCAATACAAGAAATTCACAGGTAATTCAACAAGAACTCACAGAAACAAAGGTCATTTAAGGACAAGATAATCAATGGCCCTCTTTGCTTGCCTCAGGAAGCAGCTTTGGGAATTCAACTAGGGCCCAGGACTACAAAGTCCCATTTAAATTCCACTTAAATTCAAGAAAAGCCTTCTTCAGGTCAATGCTCCTCCCTGTATTCCATCTAGCTACCACTGTCTTTTTGCAAAGGGTCTTATTCACCCCAGCAGTACCATTTGATGAGCCCTTTAGGTGGGGCCTTCTGTTAGGATACCAAAAGAAGGGGCAAACCAGAACAGGTCAGAAAATGGAGTAGACCAAAGCTTCAGTGTAATCAATAGTGGAGACAAAATAAAAAGAATAGAAAAGAAAAAAGAAAAAAAGAAAAATTAAAGTGGGATGTGGTCCCTTTAAGAAACTATCCCTTTCTGATTCCCAATCCCTCCTGGTTGATGCATTATCAATTCAGGAAGCTAGGACCTTTGATTCACAAATCCTGGTCAAAAGCACCCCAATAGGAGATCCTGAATTGTCCCAGCCCCAACCAGACCTGAACCAACTTGGGACTCCACCCACAGGCCCCCTCTTTAGCTAAATCTCTCATTATAAAAAGAACCAAACTAAAATCCTCTCTTTGCAGAGGTTCCAAACATGTTAACCCTGTGTTTGGCATGCAAAGGGTCTCTGCCCACTGGAATACTGTTTCCAGTGCTATCTTCTCTTTACCCTCACCTATTTCCTTAACTAGGCTTTAACCTTACTTCCAATCTCCATAATAAACCTCTTTTATCAGTCTAGGTTTTCGGGTCTGTAAATTCTTTTACAGAGAACTGCGCCGCCAAAAGGGAGTTCCCCGAAACTCCCTACCCTTGCACCGAATCCAAAGAGGTTACAGGGGAGTGCCATTTGACTCCCTGAACCCCAAACCTGCCACTAGAGCTCATTTAACTCCCTGACCACCAGAAACCCTAATTTCTTTTGGGTTCCCCAAATCTAAACCTCATCAAAATGGGAAAGGGAAAAGGAAAAAAAGAGAAAAAGAAATTTTAAATAATTCTCTTGGTAAAATATTTTATATCCAAAGTCAATTGTAAAAGTTAAAAGCTCTTGCTAGCAAAATCTGCTGAGAAGTATTTAATGTATAAACTTTACTATTTTATAGAAATTTCATGAAACATTTAGGATAACTGTGAACAGCAGACTGCCAATGGGAAGATAACATTGTCTTTTTTAAGAGGAAAAAAAATTTATTAGAAAAATACAGAAAAATTAAGTTATTATCAGTAAAACAGAAAAAAAACTAGTGATTATAAGCTTTTTTCACTTTTTATTTATTTATTTTTGATGAGGAAATTAGGGTTAAGTGACTTGCCCAGAGTTACACAGCTAGGAAGTATTAAGTGTCTGAGGTCACATTTGAACTCAGACTCTCCTGACTTCAGGGCTGGTGCTTTTTTTTTTTTTTTTTTTTTCCCATTTAAAAAAAAAAAAAGTCTTTTAGAAAGAAAACATAATTCTCAGAATCTGAATGTTGATTAAGGGCATCAAAAAACCAAGCAAGAATCTTCCAAATGATTAGCAGAAAGAATCAGAGTGTCTTATGTTTAATCAGTATTTGTTAATTTGGAATGGTTTAAACAAATCTTCGAGAAACTAATAAGGTTTGTCTGGAACCCTGAAGTCATGCACATTATCCAGAAAGTACAGAAGCTAAAACAATATATTAATAGCTTGTGAATAAAATTAAACTGAAAGAAATGAGAAAGGTACCAAATTGTACCTAAAATTTACTATCTTTTTTGTTCTTATATTTATCCTTTTTAATAAGTAGTCATATTTTTATTTGACAAAAGAGAAGTCAATTTATCTCTACCTTAGGCAAATAAATCTCTCATAGAATAAAAACTGTGTGAACTACACAACCAAAACCCAGATATACATATATATCTGCCATCTGGAGAAAACTTATCTAATTGCAATTCAGTTATGAATTAAAAATTATCTTTGGTACTGTTACGCCACAGTTCTTAGTTTCTCTAATTATCCTGACCAGACTCAGTATCTCTGCTTCTTAGTCCTGCAAAAACCTCTCCTCCCTCTTTATCAGAATATTTGATAAGGATAAAAGATATCAGAATGCCTCTTCCCAGCCCAAGCTATTGGAATGTCAGATACTGTCTTATCAAGATGCCTCTCTCCCCAACTCTGGGATTCCTCCCCCCATGCCTCCCCTCACCTTGTCAGAATTGGATTGTTAGAGTCCCCTTCCCACTCTCAGCACCCTGATTCCACTCCTGCCTCAGTCAAACAACCCCCACCCCCAAGCCATGTGTACATGGGTCATGGAGAACTCTCATTGTTTGCTGGATTCTTGGAGACTATAGTCTCATTCAGCCCTGGGACCAAACTGGATTCATCTAGTAAATCTCTCCCATTAAATAAATGATTAAATACTCTCTAATCTCTATCTTGCCTCAGTTTCTCTGGCATTACAATACTAAACTTGCACAAAAGTTTAATCTATAAATTATTTACAAACATCATGGAAACTAATAAAAGTATACAAGAGTAAGAAAGAATGGAGAGAGGGGGAGAGGGACATGGAGGTAAAACAGGACATTTCTAAGTGTTGTAATATTGAGATTGGGAAGGGGACCCCAAAAGTTTGGGGTCACAGACAGGTGTTGTGAGGTGTCTCAAAAGAATCTGCAGCAGGCTTGAATCCATATGCAAGTCAAGGAGCAAAGTTTATTGTAATTGTAATACCATTACAAAATGAACTAAATTTCCAAAAGAAATTAGCAGAGAAACAGGAGTTACATTTATCCAGCTTTCTCATTGACATGCTAATTCTGTGGCTCATAGGTAGGATGGATGAGTGGTCTCCAGAATTTGGTTATCACTGACCATTAGAGTATCTGACAGTCAAGCAATAAATTGAGGAGTGGTCTCCAGAATCAGATTGCCAGAACAGAAGTCCCCCAAGATCAGGGAACCCCAAAACCACCTCTATATTTCCCTAGAAGCTATACCATATCAGTAACATTTTTCTAATTGAGAAAAACTGAGGATGTAGTTATCAGAGAATTTTATTAAAGTTGAAGGGGATAAGAGAATGACCAAGATTTGAACTACGCAAACCTTTACAGAGCAAAATAGGAAGGGAAGAAATGATACTGAGGAAAAAAAGAACAATTTCACAACAGATACATTAGAAAAGAACAAACAATTATGAGTTTGTGTGTGAAAAAAGTTAGAGATTGATAAACTAGACTTATGAGAACATAAGTAGTTCATCTTTCATATTCTGCCTGAGATAGCTGTGAGATCAATGAAATAGCTACTCTAAAGCGAGTAAACTATGTATATTTAGACAAATGAATACAAAACTGAACTGCAAGGGACCTTAGAAGTTATACAGAACCCTCATTTTTACAAATGAGGAAACTGAGGCCCAAAGAAAGCAAACTGCTAAAGATTCAAATTAAGGTTCAATTCCAAATTCAGTATTCTTCCTACTATCATTCTAAACTCTGTAATAAAGTGGATGTGATGAGTCCAGGGTTTCTCCCATTTTCTCACAACTACACTAGTTTCACTAAAAGGCAAAAAATGTTGATCTTAGGATCCAATTGACCTCTGTATATATGGCTGAGACACAAGCTTCCTGGTCATTTAAGGACATAAAAAGTCCCACTCACAAGGAGGTGTGGCCCTTCCAATTTGTATTGGAAGACCACAGTAGTCATCATATTTTGCCCTTCTAACCAGATTCATTTCCATATGGAGAAAAGGAAAACCATATCTATAGACACTAGACAACACTGCATCTGCTCAGTGTGTTAGGATAAAGTGTTCAGTGACTTATTAATAGTTCATTTGACCCCAAAATTAAATCTGAACTAACAGAGCATTGGTGTTAGGCCCACTCCTAAAGGAAGAAGATTTGAAAAGTATCATTTGTTGTAAAAAAAAAAAAAAAAAAAAAAGCATTTGACTGGATTCAAAACACCTGGATTCCTGTTGAGCTCTTCTGTTTGTCACCCTAATGAAAAAGAAGGAATGCGTGGTCTTTTCCAGAGTCTGTTCAAGATCTAGCATTATAGTATTATGCAATAATATACAGATTTTTATTAAAATCACAAGAGGACATAAGATTATCTAAGAACACAAGGAAGAGAAAAGAACATCTACATATAAGATCATCTATGATATATGACCTCTAAAATGTTGGGAATGCCATAAAATTTGAGAGGTAATCTAAATCTAAGTCTAAATTAACTCATGCTGAAGCTAAACAAAAGTAATATTCAAAACAAATCTTCAAATTTTACCTTAATGTTGAAATTATTTTTTAAAAGTTCACTATCCACAATTGATTATTTTCAATTCAATTCATATTTATGACTACTGTACCTGCTGATGAGGTAAAATAGGCACCAGGAGTGGTAAATAGATTCAGTAGAACAATAAATGATAGAGTATTATTTAAAATAGCATAATAGAAATTCAGTTTACAACATGGAGTAATCATGACAAACTATCCATCACAGATTACAGAGTTTTGCCATGAATTAACAAGGGGAAAGATAAATTCCTTAATGAAACTCACAATTAACCAGGAGGAAGAAGGCACTAAAGGGAAGACACTATAATAAGCTAGGAAAAAGAGTACCTCATAGTGAACTTGGTCCTAAAAAGGAGTCAGCAAAGATCTTCATCATAAGTATGTCTTTTATAGGGTAAATATAACCTAAGGATTTCATACCATCTGAGGAGAGGAGGAGAAACAAAGGTGAGAACAAGGATAAGATGTTGAGACTTCCTAGAAGATACTAACAAAGAATAGTTTGGGAAAGCCTCAGTTCCCATATAAGTATCTTAAAGATGCTAAAACGCAGGCAAATTATAGCTGCTTTACCTATGATAATAAGATAGAAATAAGTTCCAAGATGAGTGTTTTTAGCATTTTCTAACAAGGTAACATGCACTCCTGGCAGTTACAATTACTAGTCTGTCCTAGGCCCAACAGAGTACCTTTGCAGTGTCAACTCTACCCGGCTCGCCTCCTCCAAGGCCTTCAAAGGTCTCTGGCCACGATCTCTTGAATCTATAGTTTAATAACCGGTAGCACGCTCAAGAACAGCCACATGTAATCTTAAAAGCCTTTATTATACCTACTCACATAACCAGGTTAATAAGCTGGTTTCAGAATTCCTATGACCTACCATTGTACATAACATTTCCTTTAAGAACACTGAAATGGAAATGTTACATGACATTTTTAAACAGAAAAACATGAGTCAAATATTTTAATTCCTGAACTGTCATATTTAAGATCACCTAAAGAGCCATTAAAAATGACTTTAATTTTTTAAAAGTCAGAGAACTTTTAAATATTCAGATGATAGATAGCACCTTGAAATAAACAGAAATACTAGTGGGTATTCACAATAACAAAGGGTATCTTAAAAGTGATCATCCCTAATAAACAAATAAAACAAATAGAACAGAGAAGCTTATTTTCACATAATAAATGATCAACATTTGTTTATTCTTACAGAATATCAGAAATCAAATACTCAAAACTTTTTTAAATGTTGGAAATAAAATATTTCGTAGATCAAGTGCTAACCCAAGTAAAAACAAATAAATTGTCAAAATTAAGTGTTTTCTCCTCAGTTTTGCAGAATAATATTTGATAGACCAACAAAAGTAATCCTTGTCAACTCCTCCCAGATTCAACTTTGTGAAGTATACTTTTAAATTTAGGTCTGAGGATTTGGGACCATTATATTGGATCAGCTGGAGAAAGCAAGAAGGAAAAAAAAAAAAAAATCAGCATATCAAAAGCCTATAGGTTAATGCAATTTTAATTTCAAAATTGTCTGAGAATGGACTGCATAGCATATACATGCAAATTACATGCAAATATACTCTTGGCTCTCCAGACTGTGCATACAGAAGGGTACTGTAGCCCTAGGGTAAATCTGAATGGAACTCTTCAAGTCCAAAAGAAATTACTTCCACCCATATGGCATTACATCCACACCCAGATGCCCTATAACAGAAAAACTGGAAAAGAAGATCTTGATTCAAAAATCATCAAGGAATGGTCACAACCCCTTTGGAAACTCAGAGGTCCAAAAAGAAAAATATAAAAATTCTAGATGACCAAATACATTGGAAAAACTGTGAATAATTTCAGACCATAATATATATGTTCATATTTTCCTGAAATGATTTGTAAACCATGGAAACTAACTTTTCTTTCAGAATCTCAACATATGTTTTTCAATGGTTTTATTCTATAATACAGTGCTCTGAATTTTAGAGATCAGAAAATCCACTTTCTGGATTTAAAAAAGTAATTTTTATTTTTTAATTTCAAATAAACCTTTATTCATTCACTATTTTAAAATTTCAAATGTCACTAAAAACAAAAATATTCCAGTTTAAAAAAAAAAATCCCAATCCTCTTAACTCTCTTTTCTTAACAATGAAAAGAACATTATGTCAAATAAAAATATTAGGCTAAAATAGAAAGGAAAAGAATAAATATAAAATAATAATTTTCTACTAATTTTACCATAGGAAACTAATATTGCTGCACTTTCTATTTTTCTTCTCAGCAATGTCAGACAGAAATGACAAGTTGTCCTCTGGGAAAAATTGGATAATTTAAACCTTAAAAAGGACCCTGCCCTCAAATGAGTTAGTACATTATTATTCATTAAGGAGTTATACATTATTTGATAGAATAGGAATAAGATATTAACATATTGGAGGCATTTTAGATTTCTTAGAACATGGATATACATCAAGAATGGCAGTGGCAGCCAAGGTTAGCTCAAAATTTTGCAGTTTTTTTTCTTTTTTAAACACTGAGTTTCAGTGCAACCTATAACTTACCAAAAAAAGTTTTTTTTCTTAATAGTAAAATTTAACAGTGTAAGAAATTTTATTAAAGGGAGATTATCATATTTCTCAGAACAAATTTTGATGTTTTATTGAAATCATTCATTTTCCAAATCTATACAATTGGCCCTGACTTTTCTTTCCACACCAATTCACTGAAACTTTAAAGCTGAAAAAAAACTTTCCCAGAGAACTGAATATAACAATTCCAGATGAAAAGAATATTCTCCATTCTCAAAATCTCTAGACAAAATTTACAAAAACTTCACTTACTACCAATGTAAATACAGTATCAACCCCTGTGCCCAAGGAAAGATTAAAATATAGTTTTAATAGTCAAACAGCTCAAAGAACCTAACAGAAGTAGAAATTTGCTATAGTATTGTAATATTTACATTTTTCTGTATTTATCTATAAAGCCTTAAGAACTAGGCTAGCTTCCAGTCCCCATATTGTGTTAGGCAGCACAATATGGGGAAAGAATGATGGTTTCATAGTCAGGAGAAATGTTGGCTCAATTTCTACTTGAAACATTTATTCACTGAGTTGACCATGGGCAAATCATTTATTCTCTCTGATTCATCTGTAAAAGGGGGATAGTAATACCTAGTGTCTACCTCAAAGGTTTTTTGTGATATTCAAATTTGTTAAGATGCTATATAAAATGTCAATTCTTACAATGATGTTGTCTAAACCAATGAGACGCCACACTCAAATAGAACAAGGGTCACTAAACTTACATGATTATTTAGGGGGGAAATATATTATATTTCCCAAATACATTGTAACCTGTTTTGGGTCACACTTAGGAGTAGGGCCACATGTGTTTGACATTTCTAGTCTAATCATTCAAGACTGACTCCAATATCTCTACATACACTCAGCAAACCGTTCCTCACTTTTTTCACTATTAAATTCCCCAAAAGACAAGATTTTAATAATAATAATGCAACTGACCTAAGACAATGACATGCAAAATGTTTTATATCCATTATTTTATTTGCTCCATACAATAGCCATGGATATTTACAGTACAAAGAATCTTGAAGATCATCTGACCCAATTCTCTTTTATAAAATGAGGTCCACAAGTGATTTACTTTAAAATTATCCAGTTTATAAATGGCAGCATGAGGATTTGAATCCTGATCTGATTTTGAATGCAGGGCTTTTCGCCCCATACGACACTCTACCTTGTTTTAATTATGCCAATTTCTTCTTGCTATGGAACTATACACACAGCTTGCAAAAAGTCCCTTTCAAGTATCCAAAAAATTAATCAAGTCACCCTTAGCTTTTCCATCTCCAAAATGAAAGAATAATTCTCTTAACTTCTCCTTATAGAAACTCATTTTTTTCCCTCTAGTCCAGGCTTTCTTAATCTTCATTTGTGACACAGACACTTTTGGTGTCTGTAAAACCCTTAACGCTTTTGCTTCATGTTTTTTGGTTCTAATTCGTAAGAGAATTAATTTTTTTTTAATTAGAAGTTGGTGAAAATAAAGATGTATTTTTTCTCCATCCAAGGTGACAGACCCCCTGAGGGGTCTTACTTTACCTACTTTAATCATTTGAATCATTTATCTATGAACTCTCGTTTCTTCATCTTTTTTTTTTTTTTAACCCATGAAAGTGAAAATTGGCAAAATACTTTTCAAAAGATCCCAGACCTTGAACATCACACTTCTTTTAATATATCTGAGAAACATGTTGTCCTTTTTTCACATTATTAAACTGCTGGTCCATATTTAATGATGCTATGGAAGAGACATGGCATAGTGAATCAAGTGCCAGCCTCAACTCAAAATACCTCACAGTTCAAATCCCAATTCTAACACATGGCTCTCAGCCAATATACATTTTTGAAATGTCTACTGGGAAGAAGGAAAATCCCCAAAAAAGCATTTCTAGGCAATTAATAATCAATTTATTAGGCTAGCTGGCAAGCAATAAATTGATAAGTCTGAGCAACCAAAACCACCAAGGGAGACTCTGAAATACCTTAAATCTTTTCTGAGAGGAACTTCTTCATTAGCCAAAGTGGTGGTGTTTGTCCTTCTTTCTAGAAGAGGACCAATGACATCAGAAGGAGGATGTCTTGACTTGTAAATAAATTAGATCAGCCCCACTCTCTCCTTCAGGATCATCTCAGTCTAGTGACAAGCAAATGTTCAGGATGACTAGAGATGATCCCAGATGAAATGGGAGATCTTGACCTTTTAAAGGTAAAGTCTTAACAGGTCTCAGATTGTCTGGGGCAATATCCATTGAGTGACTTAAGAGAAATTAAAAAAGGAGGGAAAAAATGGCCTAGTATGCCTATTCAACAACAAAAAAACAAAACGAAAAACCTTTTGGAAGGGGAAGACTCTCAGGGTTTCTCCCCAGAACAGAAACGATTGCTATTTAGTCTCATTCTAAGCCACCAAAACCCAAACAATTACCAAGTAAAGTAATTATTGGACTAGGACTTACTGGAATAGCTTAGGACTTATCAGTGAAAGACAGTGATTTGAATTTAAGGCTCAGAGTTAGCTCCATTTGAATACCAAAAGGCTTTATTAAAGACTATTATCCAGAGCTCTATTTCAAGAAATTAAATATGAAGGGAAAAAAAATCATGTATGGAAAAATACATGGGAGTTAACTGTCCCAGTTTTTTTTGTTTTTTTTTTTTTAATGATAGAATAATAAAATTCCTATAGTCATCCTGACCAGTGTCTTGTAACTTTCATAAAGTGGGGAAAAGAAAAAAAGAATCTAGCCCACAAGCCCCAAACTATCTTGCAAGAATTATATTCCTTTGGGGAAGAACAGGAAGAGGGGAGGAAGAAAGGGAGGGAGAGAGGAAGGAAAGTGGGAAGGAAAGGAGAGAGAAAGGTGCAAAGGAGAGAGGGGAAAAAAGGGGATAAGGAAAATAGGGAGGAAGAAATTAACAAAAGAAAACATGAAATGAAAGAGGGAGGCTCTTCAGTTCCTCCTGCTAAGATACCTGCTTGATCTTCACATCAAGCCTCTAGACATCTGGGCAGGGGAAGCCATCTCCATCCTATTCTCTTTATTTAGCTAGTCCTCTCCTTCATGAACTGGGTAGCCCTAAATTCTAGTGGAGGGGATCAAGGACAAGGAGTTCCTCCTCTCAGCAAAGGCTCCTTCACAATGAATTCTGTTTATAATAAACAAAAAATAGGCTTCTCAGCTGGATGGGGTCCTGTACACAGAAATAAACAAGGTGGATCACAAATTAATTGTTAATAACTTATATAATAGTATAATATAAATTTATCTCACTACTATATGCCTAAAATTAGGCTAAGTACAGGAAATACAAAAAAAGCTAACAAGATCCTTGTTGTTGAAATTTCAGATTAATGGGGACAACACAAATACAACTGTGTACCAGATATTCATTAGGGGTGTGTGTGTGTATATATATATATATATATATATATATATATATATATATATTTTTTTATATGTGTATGTATCTATATATTACATATATGGAAATGTATATTTATACATACATTTAAAGAAATGTATAATTACACACACTTGATAAATTGGGGATACTCAATAGACAGAAAGCATTAGACTACCATTAAGGAGAATTGGGAAAAGATTTCCTGCAAAAGGTAAGATGTTAGCTGAGATTTGAACCAAGGAAGCCCTTAGGTAGAACAGAGAAGAGAGAACATTCCAGATACAAGGGACAGCAAGTGAAAAATGCCCAGCACTGGGAGATAGATGCAAATAGACAAGAAACAGCAAGGAGGCCAGTGTCACTGATCACAGAGAGGGATCTAGGAAGGAAGGCTGGTCAGTGAAGAAGACTGGAAAAATAGTGAGACTAGGTTAGGGAGGGCTTTGAATGCCATAGAGAAGATTTTATATTTGATTCAAAAGAGATGGAGAGACACTGGATTTTTGGTAAGGGAGTATGAAGAAGGCAACATGGTCAGACTTTTACTTTAGCTTACTTTGACAGCTGAATGGAGGAAGGGCTGGGTATAAGAGCACATAACAAATTTTTTTGTTTTTAATATGGCCAATGCAGGATTTTACTTGACTATACACATTTGAAAGAGAGGACTTTGCTTTTTGTGCTTGCTCACTGGGGATGAGGGAAAGAAGAATGGAAAGATGGTAAATTCTCATAATAAAATATATATTTAGATAAAATTATGAACAGAATAAAATTTAATTTAATAGGAAAAAATGTACAATTCCAAACTAGTGTTTAAAAAAATCTATTTTGAGAAACTGCAACCTTTCCCAGTAAGATCAGGAGTGAAACAAGGTTGCCCACTATCACCATTATTATTCAATATAGTACTAGAAACGCTAGCCTCGGCAATAAGAGCCGAGAAAGAGATTCAAGGAATTAGAGTAGGAAATGAGGAAATTAAACTATCACTTTTTGCAGATGACATGATGGTATACTTAGAGAACCCCAAAGACTCTGCTAAAAAGCTACTAGAAATAATTCAAAATTTCAGCAAAGTGGCAGGATACAAAATAAATCCACATAAATCCTCGGCATTTTTATATATCACTAACAAAATGCAACAGCAAGAGATACAAAGAGAAATTCCATTCCAAACAAATGTTGAGAGTATAAAATATTTGGGAATCCATCTACCAAAGAATACTCAGGAATTATATGAGAAAAATTACAAAACACTTGCCACAAAAATAAAATCAGATTTAAATAATTGGAAAGACATTCAGTGCTCTTGGATAGGCCGAGCGAATATAATAAAGATGACAATACTCCCCAAACTAATCTATTTATTTAGTGCTATACCAATCAGACTCCCAAGAAACTATTTTAATGACCTAGAAAAAATAACAACAAAATTCATATGGAAGAATAAAAGGTCAAGAATTGCAAGGGAACTAATGAAAAAAAACTCAGAGGAAGGTGGTCTAAGTGTACCTGATCTAAAGCTATATTATATAGCAGCAGTCACCAAAACCATTTGGTATTGGCTACGAAATAGACCGGTAGATCAGTGGAACAGATTAGATACAAAGGACAAAAAAGGGTACATCTATAGCAATCTAATCTTTGACAAACCCAAAGATTCCAACATTAGGGATAAAAATTCATTATTCGGAAAAAACTGTTGGGAAAACTGGAAATTAGTATGGCAGAAATTAGATATGGATCCACACTTAACACCATATACCAAGATAAGATCAAAATGGGTCCATGATTTAGGCATAAAGAGGGAGATAATAAATAGATTAGAGGAACAGAGGATAATCTACCTCTCAGACTTGTGGAGGAGGAAGGAATTTATGACCAGAGGAGAACTAGAGATCATTATTGATCACAAAATAGAAGATTTTGATTACATCAAACTAAAAAGTTTCTGTACAAATAATACTAATGCAAACAAGATTAGAAGGGAAGTAACAAATTGGGAAAATATTTTTAAAAACAAAGGTTCTAACAAAGGTCTCATTTCCAAAATATATAGAGAACTGACCATAATTTATAAGAAACCGAACCATTCTCCAATTGATAAATGGTCAAAGGATATAAACAGACAATTCTCAGAGGAAGAAATTGAAACTATATCCACTCACATGAAAGAGTGTTCCAAATCACTACTGATCAGAGAAATGCAAATTAAGACCACTCTGAGATACCACTACACACCTGTCAGATTGGCTAAGATGACAGGAACAAATAATGACAAATGTTGGAGGGGATGTGGGGAAATTGGGACACTAATACATTGCTGGTGGAGTTGTGAAAGAATCCAGCCATTCTGGAGAGCAATCTGGAATTATGCCCAAAAAGTTATCAAACTGTGCATACCCTTTGACCCAGCAGCGCTACTACTGGGATTATATCCCAAAGAAATACTAAAGAGCGGAAAGAGACATATATGTGCCAAAATGTTTGTGGCAGCTCTTTTTGTTGTAGCTAGAAACTGGAAGATGAATGGATGTCCATCAGTTGGAGAATGGTTGGGTAAATTGTGGTATATGAAGGTTATGGAATATTATTGCTCGGTAAGAAATGACCAGCAGGAGGAATATAGAGAGGCCTGGAGAGACTTAAATCAACTGATGCTGAGTGAAATGAGCAGAACCAGAAGATCACTGTACACTTCAACAACAATACTGTATGAGGATGTATTCTGATGGAAGTGGAAATCTTCAACATAAAGAAGATCCAACTCACTTCCAGTTGATCAATGATGGACAGAGGTAGCTACACCCAGAGAAGAAACACTGGGAGGGGAATGAAAATTGTTAGCACTAATATCTGTCTGCCCAGGTTGCATATACCTTCGGATTCTAATGTTTATTGTGCAACAAGAAAATGATATTCGCACACATATATTGTACCTAGACTATATTGTAACACATGTAAAATGTATGGTATTGCCTGTCGTCGGGGGGAGGGAATAGAGGGAGGGGGGGTAATTTGGAAAAATGAATACAAGAGATAATATTATAAAATATATATATATATACATATATATATATATATAATTTAAAAAAAAATCTATTTTGTCCTTATAATATAGAGGAAGCATGGTTAGATGACTATTACAACAGAAAGTTGTGATAATGAATTACAAACTCAACATAATAAAGCAAAATAAAAGCCAAAACAGTAAACTATAGTATCACACATTCAAAGCTTAAAAAGGTACTTTACAAGTTATCAAAGTCATTTTATAGAAAGGGAAACTAAGATGTAATAAAGTTAAATAAGTTGAAAAAGAAACAATAACAAAAGGAAGTCAGGATGCAAACCGAGCTCTTGATTCCATAAATTGCACTGTTTTCATTGAGCCACATTTTTTTTCCCCTATAGATTCAAAGGCACATTGTCTAAATCAAAGGAGGAAAGATTTTTGCTATACGCTGTGTGAGTCAGATAACATCTGGAATATTGTGTTCAGTTCTGAGTACTACATTTTATCACACAGATAATCTGGAGACCTTCCAGAAAAATGCTATCAGGATGTGAGAGAACTAGAGAATGTCATACAAAGTTAGCTGAAAGAACAAATGAGGGTTATTTATCTTAAAGGAGGGGGGAAAAAAAAAAAAAAACTCTGAGTAAACAATTTGTTGTCATTGAGTAGTTTCATTTATATATGACTTTTCGCAAACTAAATTGGGCTTTTCTTGGAAAATATAGAAGTGGTTTGCCATTTCCTTCTCCAGATCATTTTACAGATGAGGAAACTGGGGCAAACAGAGTCACACAGCTTGAAATGTCTGAATCCAGATTTTTTGAACTCCAGTCTTCCTGATTCCAAGCTGAGCAGTTTATTCACCTAGCTGCACCCAGGGATGTATGACAACTGTCATTAAATATCTGAAGGATTGTCTTGGGAAACAAACTAAACTTAATAAATCTGTTTGTAGGAGCAGTAGGTAGAAATTGCCCAGGGGAGGATTTAGTCTTGACAGGAAAAACTTCTTAACAATTACAGCTGCATAAAAATAGAAGGGCTGCCTTGAGAAGTAATAAGCTCCTGTTCACTGGAGCTCTCTGAGCAGAGGCTGGAAAACTTCTTGCTGAAGATGTTGCAGAATGGATTCTCAGTCAGGTACAAGATGAACATAATGGCCTCTGAGTTCCAAGTCAGATTCTGTGAAACCAAATTAGATTTGTAAAAACTACATCACCTGGGTTCCCAATCTGTTATTTCTAGAATTATTCAGGAAACTTTTAGATTTTATCAGCTCACTGATAAACCTATCAACAAGTAAAATTCCACCTCCAAACATAAGAGTAGGATATAGACATGACTATTTATCCATTATTGCTAGGATCCATTATAATGCATGGCATTTAAGACCCTTCATATCCTGGCCCCAAACCATCTTTCTAGCCTTAGTTCACAGTACTTCCTTTGGCTTACACTATAGTCCAACCACAGTGTCTCTCTTAAATAAAAACATAAAAACAGCATTACCTTTCATTTTACTTTTACATCATTTGTTCCCCATTCCTCAAATGTATTCCCAATTCATCTTCACCTCTTAAAATCCCTGATGTCCTTCAAAACTCACTTCAAGCATTACTTTCAAGCATGAAACCTTTACTGAATACTTCAGTCTAGAGGATCCCAAAATTATCTTGTATCTACTTTAGGTAGAGAGATAAGGCATTAGTTAAGTGCTTACAAAATGCCAGGCATTGTGCTAAACTCTGAAGACAAAAATTAAGCCAAGAAAGACAGTCCCTAACCTCAAGAACCTTGTAGTCTAATGAAAGACATAACATAAAGAGGAGCAGGGCAGTTTAAAGGAGAAAGGGAAGAAATTAAACAGTGGCAAAGCTTGAGATGTCCTAGAAGTACAACAGAAGACCAGAATTGAGCAAGATAAAATCAAAGATGATCTATCAAAGTTTGAAGTAGCTCTAGACAAGAGTAGTTGATGGAAATAGAAATAATGACCTAAGTAAGGTTGATTGCACACTATTTTGTATGTATATATACCTTTTATATTTGTAGTTTTCAGGATAAATTTCAAGTCTCTTGATGACAGGAACTGTTTCTTTTATCTTTGAATTCCCAAAGCTTAGCACAAAGCTTGATGATTGAATGATTAAAGTACTGCCCCTTATGACTCTCCTAAAGTACTTTAAGTTGGCTAAGTACAGGGAAAGAGAAAGAAGTTATTCTACTATGATTAATTACTTTGGCATAAATTACTATAACTATTCCAATATTACAGAGAGATGATCCACTTTATGCTTTTGTTTACCACAATAGAGAATAGGTATAAGTGAAAAAAATTCAAATTAAATCAATATTGCTGCTAGTAATCTTCACAAGTAAAAGTTTTATGGAACAAAAGGGGTAAAAAAAATCTAAGTTACATTAAAATTTTTAAAAATTCCCAGTGTTTACAGATGGACCATGTAAACAGTGTTTCAAGAGCTAGGTTAATATATTAAAAAACTAGAAACCTATGACTTAAGAAGAGATCTCACATACTGCTCCTTCTTTTTCTGCTTTAGTGGATCTTCTTCCAGATCATACCCTTTAACCATAGATATTCCTCAGGATTTTGTCCTGGGCCCCAACTTCTCTTCTCCCTCTATCACTTTGCTTCCTAATGTTAATTAGCTCCCAAGCCTTTAATTACTATCTCTATAATGATGATTCTATCTTCACCCCTTCACAGGGATTCAGAGACACAACTAGGAAAAAAAATTAGCCTAGAATAAAGGAAATAAATTAGCTTGGTATTTAAAGACCCTCCCCATCTGCCTCCAACCTATGTTTCCAAATTTTATTTTTTCCCCATACAGTGTGTTCCAAACAAATTGGACTCTTAGTTTGATGTGTTCTCTCTCTCTCTCCCCTATCTCTGTGCTTTACAAGAGACTGACTGGGAGATCTGAGTTCATAACTGGAATCATGACACTTTTTTACTATGGGACAAGTGCCTTCACCTCTGCTCATTTCCTCAAATGTAAAATGCAATGAAACTGAGTTTAAGAAGAACAATGATGAAACATACTATTCATTTATTATCCATTTCCTGAAGAAAAGTGATAAAATATAGAATTTTTTTTTCCAGATATAGCTAAAGTGGGAAGCTGCTTTGCTGGAATAGGCAGCTATGTACTGAGGATTTTATATATATATATATATATATATATATGTTTTAAATTAAATCAATAGGGGGAAAGTTAGTGGGAATATATTAAAATTTTGAAATGAATATTTAAAAAAAATTTTTAAGTAATCTTTATCAGTTGGACTCATCACAGGGAGCTGGCCCAGCACTTATTGAGATAACTCAAGTCTCCAAATCACTTCCATGTGAACAAAGCACAATTTTTTGCACATAGTAAGCACTTCATTAATGCCTTTTTGTGAAAGGCTGGTGATATATTTCCCAAAACCAAAATCCTTCTAGTGAGATGTCCTGTGATATACTCACATCACAATATCACTATTTTCTCTTTCACTGATATTCACTTAGCTTCTTTCTATTGCTTTACAGCACCTTATCTTTTTAAAATTAAATTTTATTTAAATCATCAAAAATCTGCCTTCTCTCCTTCTTGCTGCCCTCATCTAATTGAGGGGGAAAAAAATCCCTTTTACAAACATGTATAACCAAGGAAAACAAATTTCCAAATTAGCCATGTCCAAAAGGATTAAAAAAAATTATTCTGTACCGAGTCTTTCACTGTATCAAGGATATGGGCAGCATATTTCATTATGAGCCCTCTGAGATCATTATTAATCATGATACAGATTGAAGTTCGTAAGTCTTTCAAAGTTGTTTGAACTTATAATACTGTTTGAAGTTATAACACTTATAATTGTTTTCCTGGCTCTGCTCACTTCATTCTGCTTCAGTTCATATATGCCAAGTTTCCCTGGAACTATCCCTTCATCATTTCTTACAACAATGTGTCATCATATTTATATATAAAAACTTGTAAAGCCATTATCCAATTAATGGGTGATCTCTTCATTTTGCAATTTTTTTGCCACCATAAAATAACTTTTTTTGCCCATTCCTAGTTTGTTTTACTCAGGACTGATGCCTATCTTAACAAGCATTCCCTCTAATTCCCCTTTCTCCCTTCACTTCTTTTTTTTTTATTTCTCTCAAGTAAAAATATATTTCTCTACCAACTCTGTATGCACATATTCTTCCTTCTTTTGATTCTACTCCCCATTATAGAGTATCAGAAAGAAAGAATTCAATTCTTGAAGAGTCAAAATAAGGATCAGATATGATTTAGCAGCTACCTCTTTAAAGAAGCAGAGAGTTTGGAATACAATGTACCAAAAGGTCAATGATATAGGCTTACAGCCAAGAAAAACTTAACTAGCAATACTGAGTTTAAATTAATCCCATAATAGGGTTGGAGGGAAAGAAAATGCACCTTTTATGAATTACAGGATTTCCAAACATTTCTGATGAAAAGATCGGAGGTATACAGAAATTCTCCAGTTCAAACATAGGATTTAAGAGAAAAGACAAAAAGCATAAACTGATAATTCTCTTTAATGGGGAGATGAATCAAAAGAAAGTTTTGGGTCCCTTCATATTGGATCTGGAATCTTTTCTTACCCATAGACTTTCCCTGGTCTGGAATGCTCTGCAAGGTATGGTTCTGAGACTCTGTCTCAATTACTGATCTCTCAACCATGGCACAGGCTATCTCCCTGTGGCAAACTAGAACCAAAAAAAAAAAAAAAAAAAAAAAAAAAAAGGTTCTTTTCTTGGATTTCCCAAACAGGATTAATTTTATTGGATTTTAAAGATCTGTCTGGAGGAGTTGGAAGTGAAAGACTGAGGAGGCAATAGGGCTTTCTGTACTACTACTTGCAACTACTGTCACCTTGTCTCCATCTACTATCCAAAAACTTTTAAAACATGTATTCTATGATCATGAATTTCCTTACAAAAATATATGTCCATAAAATATAATTACATTCCTATGAAGGCCACAAAAAACTCAGTGGATAGAGCACTGGACCTGAAGTCAGGAATACTTTGATTCTAAAAGCCAATATACTTACTTGCCTGGTAACTCTAGCCAAGTTATATAATATTCATTTGCCTCAGTTTTCTCAAATATAAAACAGGGATAATTACAGCACCAAAATAACAGGGTTGTTGTAAGGATTAAATAAGACAATATTTGTATATGGCCCCAGTGCCTGGCACAGGGTAGATCCCATTTAAATGCTTATTTCTTTCCCTTGTTCCCTTCATTCCCTTTTAACTAATATGTTCCTTTTGAGTGACTCTTCAATAACTAGCTTCCCATTTTGATTCACATGACATCAAGTTATCTCAAGTTATAACATTTGGGGAGGGAGGGAAAGAATATAAGGAATTCAAATGCTACCTCCACTGATATAGATCAGTAACCTGACCATAAAAGAAAGCTTAAAACATTACTCATATCATGAGAATAGTGACATATCCAGCATATGCCAGAGATAAATGTGAAGTTATCCTCACTCCTAGTTCAATTCTGTAGGCATGTAGTCTTACTGCATGCCTCAGTTGCATCTATGAGGCTATGATTTATTTCTACTCATTAAATTCTATAGTTCTACTTATTACCCACATTCTAGGAATATGAGAAGAGAAAACTGAATGTGTTTTTTTCTTACTTTTTCTCCTTTTATATTTTATCTCCTAAGAATAAGAAGTATTCTCACCTGCTAATATTTTTCTTACTATGATATATGTACTACCATTACCAGCCTGTCTATTCCCACTCACATTCCCCATTCCATCCCTCTATCCTTGATCTCTCCATTTGTCCCCTGTTCATTGTTTGTTCAAAGGCATCTTTATTAGATTTAACTATTTTTAGCCAAATGACAGTTTTATTTTTAATCATCCTTCATTATATACAAATGATGTTACTGAGAATGCAGTGTATAGTGTATATTTTAAGTCACAGTTCAGAAATCCAATCTTCTTCACAGATACCATTTCTATTAATCATTTGTTTGCTTCTTAAATTTACCTTTTTTTATTGAGGCTTCTACTCTCAATTTTCAACAAAAATAAAAATATTACCCATTTCACTAAGTAATTCAGTTTGTTGACTAGGACTTTATATTATTCCCATCAATGCTACCAGATCATTTCTGATAATTATCAATTCTTCCCTGTGGAATCATCAAAAGTAGGCAGTATCTGTCAGGTTTGCCAAATCTTAGTAGGCTCTCTTATCAGATCCCACATATATGTCCCAAAAAGGTAGAATACTTCCTTACTGTTTACTATTTTGATAATTCTCAGAGGAGATTCAGGAATCATAACAACTAAAATTTGCTTCTTATGAATTATAATAGTACAGGCAAAAATAATATTGAGTTTAGTATGCTGGATTTCAAATGAACCAATCCCAATCAATCAACATTTATTGAGCTGGAGATGTTGCACTAGACCAGGGGTCCTCAAACTACAGCCCACAGCCCAGATGCAGCCCGCTGAGGACATTTATGTGGCCTGCCAGGTTATGGCAAAATCAAACCAGAAGTGACGTTCGACCTAAACTCGCTTTAGCAATGCCCACTTATGGCACTGGACTGAAGCAGCAGAGACAGAGTGTGAGGCAATACCGAGGTGAGGTGAGTTCTCAGGCCAGGGTGCATGGTATGGGGAAAGGAGAGAGATGCAGAAGAAAGAGAACTGACAGCCCGTGGCCTTGTAAAGTAACGGAAGCCACCCCAACAGACAGGCGCAAGGGATGTACAGTGCATGCTGCACATGTCATAGCTGCTGCAGGGGGAATATATGGGCTGTGTCTGGTGCACGGGTAAGTAATAGTCCCAGCTGACTCTATCATTATCATTATACTGTAATGACAATGTAACAGCTTCCTCTCTAGAGCATGTTGCGGTACTGACTGCTATTGTTGCCCAGAGTGAGGCTCCTGGTACCAGACCATGGCCCTATATCCATAGTGACCTCATGTCTGGCTGTTGTGGTCATCAATTTTATCATTGTGTGTATGTTCTGTAGTTTCATAAAGAGATGGAATATTGCTAACATATGTCATCACCTTATAATCATTGGGGGGTCTGACCTAATGCCCCCCCACTTATCCTGAGTATGAAGGGGTGCAGAGCTGGTGTACTGCTTCATCCCCCTCCAGATTCTTAAGGTCCCCATACACTTGTGCAGCTTCAAGTCACATGATGACCTTCCCCGGAAACCTCAATGTACAATTTGTCAGCTCATTCTGCACATACAATATATCACACAGTTACATACATATATGCACAGTCTTGCCTGCGATTATGATAAATTACAAGTGCAGCACGTACGATCATGCAGCGCTGGATCATGAGAATTGATCCCAAGATTCAGAGGAAGCCAGGGCATTTGGGAGGGCCGCCTGAGCAGTGACTTGTGTGCAGTGAAGGTCTGAAGCAGGAGAGAGAGTGCGGGAAACAGAGGCATCACAGTGCAGAGGCACTTTGGAGGAAGTTGGGCATTGCAGTCCGTATGTCTCTGTGTGGGCAAAGTTATTGCTGGTATATTGTTTTTGTAGTGCTGTGTGTGTGTGTGTGTGTGTGTGTGTGTGTGTATATATATATATATATATATATATATATATATATATATATATATATATATATATTACTAATAGCAATTTGGAAAACCTTAGAAATAATGATGTCAAGAAAAAGAAAAATTGACTTGGAGTGTAGGATATTCAAAGAACAGTGGACTTATGATTACTTTTTCATGCAGTACAAGGAAAGAGCTGTATGTCTGATATGCCAGAATGTAGTATCTGTGTTCAAAGAACATAATTTGCGTCAACACTATGAAGCTCAACATAAAAATAAATATGATTGTTTGGTTGGAGAAGTGAGAAAAGATAAAATATTAAAACTGAAAAATACATTGACAACTCAGCAAAATATTTCTGTGAATCAGAAGCAGCTAAATATTTCATCACTGCGAGCAAGTTTTCAAGTTGCCAAGCTAATAGCACGCACTGGCAGACCATTCGTGGAGGGAGAATTTGTTAAAGAATGCCTTCCTTCTATTGCCAAAGAGATGTGTCCAGAGAAAGCCAATTTATTTAGCTTAATGAGTCTTTCAGGACCTACAATTACACAGAGGATTGAAGAAATAGGAGACAATCTGCATCAGCATTTGCAAAAATCCACAAAAAAAATTTCCTATTTTTCCTTGGCACTCAACAAAAGCAATGATGTTTGTGATGCTGCACAACTTCTAATTTTTATTCGTGGGACGAATGATTATTTTGAAGTCATAGAAGAGCTTGCTGCACTGCAAAGCATCAAAGGAACAACTACAGGAGAGGATATCTATGAAAAGATTTGTCAAACTATGAATGGTTTGGAAGCTGGACTGGGATAAACTAGCCAGTGTGACAACTGATGGTGCCCCTATCGTGGTGAGGTCTAAGTAAGGAGTAATTGCTTGCATTAACCAAGAGATGGACAAGCATAACCATCCAATAGCCATACACTGCCTCATCCCCCAATAAGCGCTGTGCAGTAAATTACTGAAGTGGGACTCTGTTATGAAAATTGTGGTATCTTTGTTAACTTCATTAGAGCTAATGTAATAAAGTACAGACAATTTCAGGAATTTCTGTCTGAGCTAAATGTTGAGTGTGAAGATGTTCTATATCACACAGAAATCTGTTGACTGAAGGGAGGGAAGCGAGGGAGAATTTTGAAACGTTTCTATGACTTACTTACACAGATTACAACTTTTCTGCTTTCAAAAAACAAAGAAGTACCAGAGCTCAATGATGCAGAATGGAATGCATCTTGCCTTTCTGACAGATGTAACAGAGCTACTCAACAATTTCAATATGCAACTTCAAGGAAAGGGAAAGCCCATTTGTGATATGCAATCATATGTCAAAGGATTTGAAATAAAATTAGGCCTCTTCATCAAACAAGTGAAGGAGGAAAACTTCTGCCATCTCCCCACAACTCAAAATCTGTTAGCAGAAAAACCGCTGATTTCATTCCCAAACAAAACATGTGTGGATTCATTGGAAAAATTGCAAAAGGAGTTCCAATTTAGATTTAAAGAGCTTCATCTCCATGAACAGGACATACAGCTTTTCCATAATCCATTTTCTATTGACATTGAAAATGTGGATACAATTTACCAAATGGAACTGGCTGAACTGCAGAATTGTAGCTCTCTGAAAGACACATTCAAGTCAAGCAGCCTTCAAATTAAATTTCTATGCATCTCTCCCCTCTGAGATATATCCTCATCTCAGGAACCATGCACTCAAAATGGCAACTATCTTTGGCAGCACTTATGTCTGTGAACAGACTTTTTCTAGAATGAAACATTTGAAATCTCCAACCAGATCAAGACTAACAGATGCACACTTGCATCACTTGTTACGACTAGCAGTGACAAATATGGAACCAGAAATTGACCATCTCATTAGCCAAAAGCAGGCCCATAGTTCCCATTGAAATACTGGTAAGTTTGTTGATTTAACTTAACTTTAAATATTGTTTTGTTCCTGTTTTGTTTTTTCACTTCAAAATAAGATATATGCAGCGTGCATAGGAATTTGTTCATAGTTTTTGTTTCTACTATAGTCCGGCCCTTCAACAGTCTGTGGGACAGTGAACTGGCCCCCTATTTAAAAAGTTTGAGGACCACTGCACTAGACACTAAGGAAAAGATCAAATCCTACCTCTGAAACTTAGCAAGCTGTGTGATTCTGGGCAATCTCCCCTATGGCCCTAGCAATTCCCTAGGATTAATCTCATTCATAAATAGGTCTCAATTTGCTTTTGGTGGTGAGAATTATCATACTAAATGATATTCAATTATAACCACTGATATTAAATGTTTGCCTATAGTAGCAATGGCTTTGCTGGTAGTCTCTTCCTACTTCCCAATGGATTCTATGTACCTATTGATACTGTTTGGGAGTAGAAGAGATCATTTACTATAGTTTCTTGTTAGATTTCTTGATCATTATTCAGTCTGTTGGATAGCTCAGGTTTTGCTCAAAAAGGTATAGTGGGGGCTATACAGTCTGCCTCCAGTCAAGCAGTCTTGGCTGCAGGTCCCAAATGCTTGTGTTTTAGGCTAATTCTTTGGATTATAAAGAATTACACAATTAACTGCCTATCCAACACAATTTACCTGTTCAGAAAATGCTATTGCCATAGTTGATAAATAAGGCCTTCTTTATTGTCATTTTTTTTCCTGGGGCTTCCTCTATGTTTGGGCAACTGATATGCATCTAAAAGTTTTTAGCAAAAGCCCTAAAGCAAAGAAAATTGCTCTCCATTGTTGTCTACCATTTGATGTTAAGATAATCAGATGCAAGAACTGGAGGGCAGAGGGGCCAGAGAGTCACTTTGCAGCAGAATGAGAAGGAGAGAGGCTGGTGGCTTTGAACTTGAGACTCCAGAATACATTTTTGGCAAGCCTCCTGGCAGTTTGTCACTTCTCCTCCTAAAGACCAAGGACTTTAATTTATCCTGACTCTGGCTGACCCCAAGGCCCTCCAAGAAACTAGCCAAAAAGAAAAAGAAACAAATGAGCAAAACTCCAAAAGAAAAGAAGTAAAATATTTGGAATGGGGGGAATAAGGAGAAAGAGGAGTTGAGAATGAATAAAAGAAAGCTAGTAGAAATAAGGCTATCTTCAAAAGAGATCATATTAACAGAAGCAAAAAAAAAAAAATAATAATAATAATCCATACTACTGCATTTATAGCAGAAATGGGGAGGAAATAGAAAATTGGAATATTTTCACCATTAACAATTAAAATTTTGTCAAAAAAACTAAAGGCTTTCTAAGAAAAGGTACAACTTTCAAGAAAATATCCTAAGAGATGCCCTTTATAAGCTTATTTTTCAAAATTACTAAGATTATTTTGAATTAATCATTATAGGAAAATATCTGATATAGAGGCACTGAAAGAAGGTAAGACTTTTTAGTAATAAAAAAAATGTAATTTAATTGGCTAAACTCTCAAACTTAGAGGAAAACCACAGTTATAGTGGAAATGAGTTTGGGCTGCATGCTTAACTTTTTTTTTTTTAAATACTTTTATTGATATCTTTGGATTTTCAAATGCCCAAATTTGCCTCTGTAGTCTCTCCTACATTAAATCATCTGATGTAACAAAGACTTCTTAAAAGAAAACAAGAGAAAAAAAAAATCAGAAAAAAACCCTCAATATTTAAAAAAAATAAATAAATCTGACAATAGATACAAAATAGATACTTGTACAAAGGTGTAGAAGGGGAAAGTGTTTTTGATGCCATTCTGGTTATTTGCAATTTTTCAACATTCTTTTATATTTGAATTTTTGTAATGATTCTGTATATAAATATATATATATATATATATATGTATATATATATATTGCTATTTTCCTTCACTTTGTATCAATTCACATAAATCTGTACTTCTCTATATTTGTCATATTTATCATTTTATACAATCTAGTAATACTTTTACCTTCAAATATCACAATTTGTTCAATTGTTAATCATTCATTGAGTAACTACTTTTTTCTAGTTCTTAGGTATTGCTATAAATATTTGTTTTTTAAAGCCTAAAATACTTCCAAACAAACAAACAAAAACAAAACAAACAAAAAAAAAAAAATGGATTTCTTTGGATTTACCTAGCAACTGTCAAAGAGTATGGGCATTTTATTTACCTATTTTTGCATAATTCTAAATTATTTTTGTGTGGGACAGCAACCCCTTACTCAAAACAACTACTCAAGAGATTTCTCAAAGTGAAGATCAGAAGCTTTATTAGAATCTCACAAGAAGCAAGCAGTCTGCTCACTGAATTCTCAAATAAAGAGGAAGCCAATTTTACAAAGGCTAAGAGATGATTTAGTCAAAAAAAACCACAGGAACCCTGACCCCCTCCCCTCTTCTGGTTAATTTTCACTGCCTGCTCAAGTGGAAGTAGCAAAGGTTTGCTAAATTCTAGTAAAGCCAATATAGTTGATTTATTGCAGATGTGTTTGCCCAAGTTTATTGTGGTCAGCTTGTTACAAGGTTTGTAAATGCTTGCTTGAGCTAATATGGATACTCAATTGTCATGTTTGTATAAAGAATTTCATTTTTCCTAAACCCATTGGACCTTCATATACTAAAGTTTAGGTTATAGATTCAAATCTATCTTAATGATTTTACGAGAAACTACATAATCCTTCACAATAAGGAGATTTATTTAGAAGTAAGTAACCAATTAAGCCAGAGGGGCTAAAGATTTCTAAAATAACTAAGGAGACTTGGTTTACCTCAGGTTTTCTCAATCAACAAATAGAGACAGTCAGTTTAGAGGCTTCTCAAATATCTCCATGCTATAAAATAATTAGTCAGATTCTTCTCTAAGCAGTTGAGTAAAGGTCAAAGGGGTTATCTCTTAGATGTTTTCTGCTGGAAGAGCAAGTCTTTGCTCTTCTTCCCAGAGCCTTAATGATTAATAGATCCTTGGTACTGAGTCTTGAATTACCCAAGATTATTATTCTGAGAAGCCCTCAGTTTCCCTTTTCACTCATTTTCTAAAATTATTTTGATAATTCACAGCTCTACCAACAGTACATTAGTGTTTCACACCTTTTGGCATGGACTATTTTATCTCTTAGAAAATGATGTAATGTGTAGTGTTTGACAGCCATGGATTTCTTAAAAATTTAAGAAAGGGAGGAGAATGTGACATCAAATTTTTTGAAGTCAAGCCTTTTCATTTTAATTTTGCATTAACTTTTTGTTTTTTATAATTTTTCCTTTTCCATTGTTGACATATCATATTACTACTTACTATATATGAATATCAGTTCATTTAAGTTCAAGCTTTTGTATTCATGTTCTTTTATTCTTGCTGCTCAGTAATATTCCATTTGGTTCATGTACCATAATTATGTTACCCATTACCCAACTGATGGGCATCTTTTTGATAATGCAAAATGTTATGTTTTGATATGTATGAGGTCTTTTGTTGATCTCTTTGGGGTATACACCTGACAGAAGATTCTGTAGGCAATAATCACTTTGTCTAATTTCAAATTTTTTCCAAAATAGTTAAGATCACAACTTAACCAACAACATGTACTCAATCATTCCACAATCTCTCCAGCATGGTTTATTCCTATCTTTTGACATCTTTGCCAGTTTGTTAGATGTGAACCAAGACATCTGGATTGTGTTTGAAATTATAAAACTAAAAGCTGATTCTTTGAAAATTCTAATAAAACTGATAAACCTTTAGCTAATCTGATTTAAAAAATGGCAGAAAATTAAATCAGTAAAAATAACAAGGTGAATTCCAAACAAAATGAGAATAAAAGAAATAATTCGCACTTACATACTAATAAAAATTAGAACACAAAAGAAATGAGGGATATCTTCATAAATAGAAAACATCCCTCCGATCAAAAAACAGATGCATATCTTAAATAACCTAATTTCAAAAAAGAAATAGAATTAGCTATGTTGTCCCCCAAAAAACCAAAACCAAAACTTTTGGTCCTTAAGAAGGCATCCTCCTGTAAGTAAAATATAGTTTTACTATCCAAACCAGGGAAGAATAAAACATAGAACGAAAACTACATATCAATATCATTCGTGAATATTAATCAAAAAAATTTAAGCAAAATCTTATCAAACTTACCAGAGAGAGTCAAAAATCATTAGTTATGACCAAGTTGGATTTATATCTGGGATACAAGGGAGATTTACAATTAGGAAAATAATCAGCATAATCCATCATATTAAAAAACAAAATATTCCAAACCACATAATATTATCTCAAGAGATGCAGAAAAGGCATTTAACATTTAAGCTGAAAAGTCTAAAATTATAAGAATTTTTTAAAATATAAAACCAAAAGCAAGAATCATATGCAATGAGGATGTACTAGAACATATTCCAATATAGACATCAAAGAAGAAAACTATCAAAGATGACAGAAAAGATAAGAGTCTAAATAGCTCTTCTTATAGATAAGAAAACTTCAGTTCACAAAGGTTAAGTGACTTGTCTATAGGCAAGAAATGGCAAAGCTAAGATGTGACAAAGCCAAGATCTGAATCCAGCTTTTTTGACTCTAAAATTCAGCACTTTTTCATTGAACCACTTAAATTCAATAGTGCCACAGACTTTGTTATTAAATAAGAAAAAGATTTTCTGCTCTCCATAGATTTTTCTAATCAGTTTGATCCTTGATATCAATATGCCAAGTTACATATAATTTTTACAATTCAATGATCTAAAGGAGTAATCTCCAACATGAAATATATAAAATGATACAATAGATTTAGGGGGGGAAATAACATTTATATTACAAATTATACTATCATAATAATTACCATTTATCAAAGGTTCCATTATACAGTATGTTTATTGATTGATAATTTTTTTGTCCAAAAGTAAAAAGCAATTAAACTGTAATAATATTTAAGAGATGAATTAATACTGGAGCTTTGAATCTGTATGTTCAAATGATTTCATGTCACATGTGGGAAAGCTAAGTACCTAATAGAAGAGTGAGAGTGAATTAACATAAAGACACTGATTGTTGGTTCATTGACTTTCAGACATGTCATTATGAAATATCAATTGAGTGAATTTACAGCCTATAGTGTCTACTTGGAATCAACTTTCATAAAATGGACACATGACTTAAAAATATATCTGCAAAGAAATCAAGTATTAAAAATAATATTAATATAAACAGAAGTTATCAATAAGAAAATGTTAATGCTAATATTCTTCCTATTCCTAATATTAGCTCTTCATCAGCCATATTACACAATATTAAAACAATGATGATATAATCTGATCTGACAAGAACTTCAATTATCAAGATCACCTGAAATATGGATTTAAATTCACTACTAACAATGCTCTCTGTTACATCTTGAGATATTAACTAATTATAAAACTCTTAAAACTGAGCTTTTTGTCCTATCACCTATAAAAACTCTCATGCCCCCACGTTTTAAAAATGGAATTTTCTATCTGTTTAAAACTTGTCAAGATAACATGAAGCTTGTTTTTAAATGCATTTGTAAAAAAGTACAAAAATACAACATCTACTAACTTTCTACAAGAAGTCTTTATCAGACTCTTTTAATTCCAAAGGACATGATCTCTACTGTCTATCTCCAACTTATCCTGTTTATGTCCTATTTGTACTTAGTTGCTTGCATGTCATCTTCCCTATTAGAATGTCAGCTCCTTTGAGGGCAGGAATAATTTCTGCCTTTCTTTTTATTACTAGCATCTAAAAATTCCCACACTGGAGAGTTGGGCTTCTGAGTAATAAGTGTCTTTACTATTACTTCCCACCAAGCTACTCCCTGGTCATCCTCATGCCACTTTCTCTAACTGCTAATCCTCCTATCTTGTCAAATGTAATTCTAAGTAATTAAATCAACACCATCATTCCTGAAAAAGATATACCAATTTCCCTAAAATTTCAATCACTATCTCTCTTTCTTTATAAAATTGTCCTCCTTGGTCACCACTTCCCTAAAGGTTGTCTTCCCTTATAAGAATGTAAGCAACTTGAGGGCAGGTTCTTACTTGACTATATAGCACAAAACACATAAGAAATTAATAAATGCTTTTTCATTTATTCATTCATCAACCATCCCTATATGATAAGGCTTTCCCTCAATGAAAGAATTTACAAAAGCAAACTACTAATCCTTTTTGTAGTGGCAAGAAACTGGAAACTGAGTGGAGAATGGCTGAATAAGTTGTGGTATATGAACGTTCTGGAATACTATTTTTCTATAAGAAACGATCAGCAGAATGATTTCAGAGAGACCTGGACAGACTTATAATGAACTGATGCTAAGTGAAGTGAGCAGAACTGAGAGATCATTGTATAGACACAACAGTAAGATTTATGATGATTAATTCTGATGGATGGGGCTATTTTCAACAACAAGGTGATTCAGGCCAGTTCCAATGTTCACGTGATAAAGATAGCCATTTGCACCCAAAGAGAGAACTGAAGGAACTGAGTGGGGAACAAAACATAGTATTTTCTTTTTGAAATTTATTTTATATTTTTTCAATTACATGTAAAAACAATTTTTAACATTTGGATTTTTTTTTAATTTTGAATACCAAATACTCTTAATCCCTCATCACCACCCCACATTGTGAAGGCCAAATAATTTGATATAATTTATACATCTGTGGTTATATACATGTGTGTGCATGCACACACACACAGATAAATTTTTGCAAAACATATTTCCATATTAGTCATGTTGTAAAAGAACACAAAACCACAAAAAAATAAAGTTTAAAAAAGTATTCAGACTCATCAGTTCTTTCACTGAATGTGGATAACATTTTTCGTCGTTAAGTTCTTTGGAACTTCACAATTAATCATTAGATAATATTACTATTACTGTGTACAATGCACTGGTTCTACTCATTTTACTTGTGTCAGTTCATGTAAGTATGCTTCTTTGAAATCAACCTGTTCATCATTTGTTATATAGCACAATGATATTCCATCATCAATGGTAGGTATGAAGTAGTACTTCAGAACTATTTTAACTTGTATTTCCTTAACAATGGAATTTAGAGCCTTTTTATATATAACTATACATATCTGATTTCTTCTTCTAAAAACTGCTTCTTTATATCCTTTGACAAAATTATCATTTTTTATCAATTCATCAATGTATTCTTATAAATTCAATTCAGTTCTCTATATATTTGAGAAATAAAGTCTTTATCAGATAAGCTTGCTGTAAAAAAATTTTCAGTGATTATTACTGTATATTTCCCTCCATTCTATTTTCCACCATTTATATTTTTCTTTTTCTCCTTTCACCATGTACTTCTTCAAAAGCATTGTTTCTGATAGCTTCCTCCCCAATCTATCCTCCCTTGTAGCAGCAGCCCCCTTCTCTTATTCCCTTCTTACTTCCCTGTAAGAAAAGATAGAAGATACTCAAAAAGATACTCAATTGAGGGTGTAACAACTTAGTATTTTCACTTTTTTTTTTTTTTTGGTGGTTGTTTGCTTACATTTTGTTTCCTTTCTTATACTTTTTCCTTTTTGATCTAATTTTTCTTGTGTAGCATGATAATTGTGGAAATATGTATAGAAGAATTGCACATGTTTAACATATATTGGATTACTTGTGGGTGGGGAGAAAGAAGGGAGAAAAATTTTAGAACACAAGGTTTTGCAAGATGAATGTTAAATAAAAAGCTTTTTTAAAGAAAAAAACTATTATTAAAAAAAAAAAAAAAAAAAAAAAAAAAAAAAAAAAGGAAATTGATGTTCCTTACTTCTTCAGGAATGCTGTCCAATTCCAAATGTAATGGATCAGGATTACAATGGTCCTCAAGGGTCACAGACAAAATTCCACTAATTACAATGGCATTTCAACCTCTTTTGCATACATGAGATTGGATAACTACTTCTGTCCATTTGGGAAATAATACAAAAGTGAATAAAATTCAAACACGAAGGATAACAACAGAATCTTTCCCCCAAATAAACACACACACACACACACACACACACACACACACACACACACACACACACACACACACACACACACACACACTTTGTTTTCAATGAAAACTTTACCAACAAAGGTCACATCTAGCCAGAAGAGACTAGATGAAAAAGCTAATTTTTTCTAGAATTGTAATCCTATAGCAGAATATAGTACTTCAGACTTCTCCCCAAGTTTATCCCACCAGAGAACAATGCTTTTGGTATCTAGGTATTCCTAAGATTCTATGTGTTTAACAAGAAAAAAAAAAGAAAAGTTGCAAAGAAAAAATTTCTGAAGAATTATAACAGCTGAAATAAAACTTGAAATATATGAAAGTTCTATTTTAATCATTTGAAATTTAAGAAGGAAGTTATTTTAAAAGAATTCAATGAAATGCATGATTTTATAGAAAATACTGTTTTTATTAATTTTCAAATCAGTATTTTCTATGTTGCATTGCTTACTTACAAACTTTTTCATTTGCTAGATAACTATCTAAGAGCCATAGAATTGGCACACATATTTACAAAGAGGTCACACATAATCAGCAGCAAACATTAATCAACAAGTCCAAGTCCAATATGGTTTTTATACACATCCATGAACCTGATTGGTACTCAGTTCAGAAATACATCCCCTCAAACTCAAAATTCTACTTGTCAAAGAGTATTAGAAGTTAGCAAAATGATAAAATAATATTTTTACAATAGACAACACAATTTCTGTTCAGATAATAAAACAAGGTTAACTAGCTAGACCAAAAGATATCTGCTATGCTTCTGATCGCAGCAATACCAATTTACTTCAACAATATTGCTGTGTTTCAAAATTTATCCTTATGATCAACGACTTCTATAAAAACTCATTATCAACTAATCTGGACTTCAAATAAAAGCTAAAATGAGCAGAAGAATGTTGGCTTTCTGATCTTTTTCTCAAATGGGATAACAAGTCTGATACTGAAATATTTTTAGTTCCTACAAGATCAAATAGTGGTTCACATCTGGAATAGTAGTTTCAGAGTTTTCTTCAAAAGAAATGCATTGCTCAGCACAATATATTATCATATGAGGTTTAATCTTACCTGGCAAGTTCTTTAATTAAGTTTGCAATACGTCTTTTGTCTTCAGGACATAAGTCCTTCAAGCAGGCACTCTTCATTCCTCCATTGTGAATAGTCTAATAAAATAAAAGTTTTTTTGTTAAAAAAAATTGATTTTTTTGTTAGATGTTAAATTTATTAAACACTAGAAAACATTTCTTATAGCTTATTAGGAAGAATATTTTAAAAACAGAAGATTAGAGATGAAATTTCTTGAAATATTTTTCATCTAGCAAAAGGGTCTTTGCTTCAATTAAATCTATTTTTTTCTCTGAATTGCTTGTCACTGGGCTTTACCAACTGTTATTTAACCAACTATAGTCAATTCAATAAATATTTATTTAGTGCCCCCTATGTGCGAGGCACTGGACTAGGTGCTAAGGACACAAAAAGAGACAAAAAACACTCTCCACTCAAGGAACTTGAAGTCTAAACAATCGAGTAACTACCAAGAAAGTCTGCAAAGGATAATGTAAAAAAGTACCTACATGGGAAGCACAAGAAAAAGTATAGTAAATATATACCCTTTGATCCAGCAGTGTCTCTACTAGATATATATCCCAAAGAACTCATAAAAAAGGAAAAAGACCCAAATGTGCAAGAATGTTTGTAGCAACCCTTTTTGTAGTGGCAAGGAAGTAGAAAGTGAGTGGATCCCCATCAGTTGCAAAATGGCTGAATAAGTTATGTTAATTGAAGGTAATGGCATATTAGTGTTCTATAAGAAATGATGAGCAGGCTGATTTCAAAAAGCCTAGAAAGTAAAACAATAAATCATAGAAACAATGAATGATTTTATCAAAGAGAATAACATTAATGAGACTTTACCAAAGAAAATGGGATGTAACCAAAGCAATTCTTAGGAGAAATTTTATATCTCCAGAAAAGCCTGAGAAGATTTACATGAATTGATGTAAAAGTGAAGTGAGCAGAACCAAGAGAACATTGTACATAGCAACAAGAAGATTATGTAATGACCTATAATGGACTTGGCTCTTTTCAATGATGAGGTGAATCAGGGCAATTTCAATAAACTTGTGATGGAGAGTACAAATTGCATTGAGAAAGAGAGAGAGAACTATCCAAACAAGGTGAATCAAGACATACTATCATTATCTTTGTTGTTGTTTTGCTTATTTGCTTTTTCCTTTCACGTTTTTTCCACTTTTAATCTGACTTTTCATGGGCATCACAATGAATATGGAAATATGTTTAGAAAAAATTGCACATCTTTAATGTATATTAGAATGTTTGCTGTTTGGGAGGGGGAGGGAAAGGAGAGAGAAATTTAGAATACAAGATTTTGCAAAGGTGATTTTTGAAAACACACTGCATGTATCTGGAAATATAAATACTATAAAAAAAATGTTTTAAAGAAAAAGGAATGTTGAGCAGACTGATTGCAGAAAAGCTAGAAAGACTTACATGAACTGATGCTAGGTGAGTGAAATGAACAGAACCAAAAGAACATTATACATAGTAACAATAAAATTATGTAATGATCAACTGAGATAGACTTGGCTCTTTTCAACAATTCAGTGATTCAAAGTAACCATTGTTGGAATATACAGGAACCACCTGACAGTAGCTGCTTGAGATCCAACCCAGAATGGATCTCCTCTTATGAGAGGATGATACAAGGAGAGAGAGGCAGCTGCTGTTGTCTGACCTCTCTCCTCTTCCCTCTGCCTCCAATTTATCTCAATTCCAGTCCACAACACCTGTGTCAGCAAATGCTGCCTTTCAACTCTTTCAGATGTTATGATTCACAGTTATGGAGGCTCTTGGAGAATTGACCTATCCCTTAACAAATCATGAAAGACTTGGCATGGAAAATGCCATCTGCATCCAGAGAGAGAATTATGGAGATCAAATTCGGATAGAAGCATAGTATTTTCACTTTGGGGGGGGGGTCTGTTTTTTCTTACTCGGATTTTTTTTCCCTTTTGGTCTGATATTTCTTATACAACATGACAAATATAGAAATATGTTTAAAAGAATTGCACATATTTAATTTATATCAGATTACTTGCTGCCTTGGGGAGCTGGGAGCTAAAGGAGAGAGGGAGAAAAATGTGAAATACAAAGTCTTACCAAAAAAAAGAATGTTGAAAACTATCTATATATATATTTGGAAAAATAAAACACTACTGAAATTTTGAAAAACTTAAAATACTCATTTTCTTTCCTTTTTGATCTGATTCTTATTGTGCAGCAAAAATGTGGAAATATGTATAGAAGAAATGAACATGTTTATTGTATATTGTATATTGGCTTACTTGTAAAGTAAGGGAGTGAAGGGAAGGGAGGGAGACAAAATTTGTAATACAAAGTTTTGCAAGGGTAAATGTTGAAAACTATCTATTCCTAATATTTTGAAAATAAAAAGCTAAAAAAATTAATTAAAATTTATTAAGATTCAGAAAAATACAACTAAAACTTGTGGGAAAATATGTATTTTGGGTAATTACAGTCAGCATTTAACAAGGACAAGTTTTGAATCCAAATCTTCCTGATTCCCAAGTTAGCTATAAGTTATATCATAAAGCACACAAAATGCAACAGAAAGAAAACTACTCAATTAAAAGAGTACATAAGCAGTGGGGAGATGGGTAAAGGAGGTTTGTAAAACAAATGAATCAGTTATTACCTCTGACCCTTAACTATGACTTTCCTTGATCTCAATCAGGACTAAAGTGTATAATAAAAATGTATGTACTCCTGCCCTCACTCTGTAAGGTACCCATCCCTCACAGATGCAGGATAAGAAAAGAAAATATGGACTCTAAGCTAATGTTCAAATACTACAAAAACAGGGGCAAGAGAAATATATACCTCTCCATAATAAATAACTACTAAAATGGCCTTAATAATATAATTTAATAATGCAAAATAGTAATATTTTATTATTATAGAAAGATTTCCTCAAAAGGAGTTAAAGCACTTAAGAAACTTTCTGAAATCCAAGCCTCCTGATTATTTCATGTTGGGAAATGCAGAGGTGGTATGCTACTCTTCAGGCTATATTATGGCTCTTTTCGTGGCCTTTTGATTTTGCCTAAATTGAAAATTTAAGTCCTCTGGAAGCACTTTGTGTTTCAGACTACAGGCAAAATATGTTAAATTTTTTAAAGCTTTTTAAGTAGATATTTGATATTCTATACACTATACAAAGAATACACGTGAGATGGTTGTCAATGTAATAAGCCCTAAAAGTTCCAGAATTTCTGAGGGTACAATGTACCAGAGTAGAAGCTAATAAATTTGGAGTATTGAATTAGTAGCTCTGTATATTTTGCATCAGAATGCTAGATTCACCATTAAAAGGACTCGAGTTCAAGGAGAGGAAAAATAGGATGGCAGAAAATAGTCCATTTTAACTGTGAATATGAATGGGATGAATTCTCCCATAAAACATAAGTGAATAGTAGAGTGGATTAAAAGCCAAAATAACAGAAAGACTTGGATTCAAATGCCTCCTCAGAAATTTACCAAGTTTTATGACCATAGACAAACCACTTATCCTTTCTGGAACTCAGTTTCCTCATTTTTAAAATAAGGGGGCTAGACTATTCTGTTTCTAAAATCCCTTCTAATCCTAAATCTACAATTTCCATCCATGACTTTGTAATGTCCCAAAAAAGATAGTCCTTCTAGCAAATTCCTGTTTTTAAAACTATAGCTCAGGTAGACAGCCTTTAAAGAGTTTTCCCCCCTTAAATTTAAATGCCCTCCCTCAATAACCTTAATCCATAAACTACTCAAAACAGGCATGAGTCCTACATTTTATAATCCAAATTACCACATTTATACCACACTAATGAAAAACTCTTCTCCCTAATGGGGACAGGGACCATTTCATTTTTGTCAGGAACTAGCACAATGCTTTATATTTAAATATTTATTGGATGGAATATATACTAGAGACTAAAAGGTCTTTGAGGCCAGAAGTTGCATCTTATTTTGTGTTCATTAACCAGTAAATCATAGTAAATGATATAGTAAATTTTTCTTCAGTTACAGAGGAGAAAAGTTGAGATCCAATGAGTACTTAATACATTATATAACATATAGGTACATGACAAATGATAAATGAATTTTTAAAAATGCAAATACTTTCACTGATCAAATCAAAATCAAACTTACCTAGTCTCCTATTCTAAGCTTTCATTTATTTCCTTAAAGGAAACCCCTAGATTTAAAAAAAAAAAATAGAAAGAACAAAATGATACCATGAGAAGGCCATTGGATTTGAAGCCAGAGGACTTGAGTTGAAATCCTAACTCTGCCAAGCACTACCTATGTGACAATGAGCAAGTCACTGAACCTTTCTGAGATTTGTTATCATCATCTATAGATGACTTTCAAGGGCCTTGCTAACTCTAAGTCTATGATTCTATAATTTTATTAATTTTTCAAAACAATTACTTGGCTTTTAAAATATTTTCCCATCTTCTTCCTCCCTAATACCACATGTCTGATATCAAGTAAGTTGAAAAGATTATTTTTAAGAATATGGATGAGAAACAAATGTGCTCACATAATGTCCCCTCATAAAACCCAAATGACCTGATCATTCAACTAACCAGGAAATTCAATCGAAAAATTGTCCGACATGGGGCAGCTAGGTGGCTCAGCAAGACAGAGCATTAGCCCTGAAGTTAGGATGACGGGAGTTCAAATCTGCTCTCAGACTTAACACTTCCTAGCTGTGTGACCCTGGGCAAGTCACTTAACCCCAACTGCCTCAGGGGAAAAAAAAAAAAGTCTGATAAAGGTGAGTAGTCCATTCTCTTCAAATAATCCAAACCATTTGTGTCCAACTTCCCATATATTCGTGTGTGTTTGGGTAGCCAATAAGTAAAGATATGGCTACAGTAACCAAGCAACAGAGCAATGTTTTGTTTACAAACAGACCAAAAAAGACAAATTTAAACAAATGTTTTTGTAATCAACACCCTTCTACAATTATTGTGGTATTTAATCACAAGACTATCTTTAAAAAAAAAAGGGGGGGGCAGCAACCTTTCCAAACTCTTTTTAGTACTCTTGGAACAGCTTATTTTTGCTGATACCTGCCCTAGATTTTTAAAGATTTCATTTCAGTTTATAGATCTATGTGCTTAGTTTTGTTCCCATATTTTCAGACACTAAAAAAGCACTGTTATTTTCTCTAAAATATTAATAATTCAAATTTAAAATCTGATTATATTTATATTATTATATTATATAATTATATTAATTATATTTAACTTCCATATACTAACTTCCTTATATTAGCATCATTTCTATTTTAGGGGTATTAAAAGCAAGCAGGAAATAAGGAAAATGAATGCTTTATCTCAAGATAAACTGTGGGATGATGAGAGTTTTCTTCAATACCAAAAAAAACAAAAGAATGTTCTCTGTTCCTAAGTGTCTACATCCAGTAAGTGGCTATCGTTTAAACTCCTTATAGCAAGCTGTCAACAAGAATTCCAAACTAAAGACATCCTAAAATTAAAATAACACACAAAAAAGCAAAATGGTTGGAGAGTTTAAAGAACGCTCAGATCAGTCGGAATAACAAAGTTTTTTTTGTTTTGTTTTGTTTTGAAGCAATTCTGCCACTAATTTAGAGTTGCCTGAGCAAGTCACTTCACTGTTCAGTAGCTCAGGTTCCTTCGTCAACCAATGAGGGATTGATATCTATCTTAAAAGCCTTATCTAAAAGTAGAGTCTTTTTATTGCTCTGCATCTCTAAATATAATATAATACAATACATCGTTTCGATTACTTCTAGTCAGTGCCACCAAGTCACCTCTTTGTGCCTGGGTTTCTTCAACTCCAAAGTAAGGAGACTGAAAGGAATCAGGAGCTCCCCCAGCTCTAACATTTATGACACTACAGTTCTAAGGTTCCATCTCTCAGAGCTTTCACTGCAAACAAAGCCTGAGGCTGAGTCTGTTGTTGGTAACAGATCTTCCCTACCTTAGAAGAGAAAGATTTTTATAAAAAGCTGAAAAAGACAACTGGTAACAACTAGATCTTACGTAAACATTTAAAATTAAGCAAATGAGGCCACATACAAATGTAATGAGTGGCTTCTAAATTTGAGCAACTGTAGTAATTCCTGACAATTTTTAAACCCAGTGGACACTGACAATTCCACTACAGCCCTTCTCTACCACGTCATCATAGTAACCAATTAATAGCAAGCTTTCAAACAAATAAAATTAAGCTACTAAACCTTAAATCTGAGCCTCACAATAGAATGAAGGTCTCATGAAATATAAAGAAGCTCTCAAATCTAAGGGTTTGAATACTTTTTTTTTGTTTTAATAGCTTTTTATTTACAAGATATATGCACGGGTAATTTTACAAAACTAACAATTGCCAAGCCTTTTGTTCCAATTTTTCCCCTCCTTCCCCTCACCCACCTCCCCCAGATGGCAGGTTGACCAATACATGTTACATATGTTAAAAGTATAAATTAAATATTGTGTATGTGTATATATATATATATATATATATATATATATATATACACACACATATACACATGTACAAAGAGTTATTTTGCTGTACAAAAAGAATCGGACTTTGAAATAGTGTACAATTAGCCTGTGAAGAAAATCAAAAATGCAGGCGAACAAAATTAGGGTTAACCACTTTTTTGACCCACAAGAACTTATAAAGAGGCATGTATGTATAGAGGGATGGGATCTGTATCAGTGAAGAACATGCACACAGACTAAAGCACAGCTCTCTCAATGATTGAAAAAGCATAATAGGGAAATGATTAAAAGTATATTTTTATACTTTTAATATATACTATATATATATATATATATATATACTTTTAATATATACTATATATATATATATACACACAATATACACACATACAATACATATATGTGTGTGTGTATGTATACACACATATACAAACACACATATAAAATGTAAAAATGAGACTTTCAGAGAATACTACCAAGAAGGAGAGGGAAAACAAATTAAAAGAAGCTTTTTTTTTTTTTTCCTTTCCTGAGCTGGAGAACAGTACCTTCCCAGAACTGAAAAGTAGTAAAGTCTTAGGACAGGGTCTGGTCTGGTCAAGCAAAGATAGAGTAGTTCTCAACTTTAAAAGCAATTTAGGGGGGAGGGGAGAGAAAGACTAAACAAATCATTATGACAAATATTCAACAGAAGCCTAAACACTATTCTATAATATCAATGTTTAAAATAAAAAAAATATACAAGAGAACACCTTTCATTTTTTGACAAATTGAACCTAACCTTATTTTTTTCTTTTTTTTAATAATTTTTTTTATTATAGCATTTTATTTACAAGATATATGCATGGGTAATTTTTCAGCATCGACAATTGCAAAATGTTTTGTTCCAACTTTTCCTCTCTTTCCCCCCATCCCTTACCCTGATGGCAGGTTGACCAATACATGTTAAATATGTTAAAGTATAAGTTAAATGCAATATATGAATACTTGTCCATAGTTATTTTGCTGTACAAAAAGAATCAGATTTTGAAATAGTGTACAATTAGCTTGTGAAGTAAATCAGAAATGCAGGCAGACAAAAATAGAGGGATTGGGAATTCTATGTAGTGTTTCATAGTCATTTCCCAGAGTTTTCACTGGGTGTAGCTGGTTCAGTTCATTACTGCTCTATTCAAACTGATTTGGTTCATCTCACTGTTGAAGAGGGCCACGTCCATCAGAATTGATCATCATATAGTATTGTTGTTGGAAGTATATAATGATCTCCTAGTCCTGCTCATTTCACTCAGCCATTCAGAACCTAACCTTATGATAAGGAGTTAGAAGTATCCTATGTTGTAACTTTTGCTCAACAGCAATTTAGGGTAATAGTAGACAATTACCCATAATAAACAAATATTTAATGAGTACCTACTGTCTATAAAGCTCTGTGCTAGAAAATGTGGATATAAACAAATAACACATATCTTAAACTTTAAGGAACCAAGGATATAATGAAAAATATTAAAAATCATGCACAGATCATTAGACACTGCAACAGCTCAAGTAATTTAAGATTACAATGTAGAGAAAAAGAAAATTCTCTACAAATACAAAATCAAATTTATTTTTTCTCCAAAACCTACTTCTTCTAATTTTTCTATTTCTGTTGAATATACCACTTCATCCTGTATATAGATAAAGTAATATGGGAGGGAGGAAAACACAGTTGGGGAAAGAAGGAAAAACAACGTAGAAGACAATGACTGAGTGGGACTCTAAAGTAGAGGTTTATTTCAGGCATAGGAAACAACCAAGAAAAGGAGCTGTATGTGAAAAACGGAGAAGGTAAGTTTAGAAAGATGAAAGAATGGAAGAAGAGAGACAAGCTCGCCTTCAAGCTAGAAAAATGAACTGAACCCTAGTTATATAAAACTTTAAGCAGAGAAATGTATATTTTATCTTAAAAACAACAGGAAATCCCTGAAGTTTATTGAGTTGGAAAGTAATAGTGTCAGATTCACTTTGACAACTGCATAGAGCAAAATTTCTCAAACTTTTTCCATTTGTGACCCTTTTTCACCCAAGAAATACTTGACACCAGGTATATAGGTATATAAAATAGGGATATAAATTAAATATATACTGAAAATAAATAATAATTTTGTAACCACCACAAATATCCCTATATGGGGGGGGTCACAACCCACAATTTAAACAGCTCTGGCATAGAGAATGTACTACTGAACTACATCTATCTATTCAACCCATCTCTCTCTGACCTTCAATTCCACGTGACAAATAGCCTATTGTGTTTTATACCGGATGTCCCAAAAACATCCTAAAGTAAACATGTCCAAGACATTTTCTTTCTTTTCTTTCCTCTTTTCTTCCCAACTTCCCTATTCCATCCATCCGGGTTCATAATCTTGATACCATCTTAGACTCTCTATTCTCCTTCACTTCATAAAATAAATTGTTGCAAAACCTCTCATTTCTGATCTGTTCTCTCCATTCACACAGATCTTATTCTATCTAGCTCAGGTCCACCTGATCAACTCTTACCTAGATTTTTGCAACAGACTCCTAGTTGGTCTCCTTGCCTCTAGCTCAGTATATAGTCAAAAATAGTTTCAGAAGAACTCAGCTACAGAAAAGACCATCAGGTTGCCAATTAGAAAAAATTACTCTTTTCCAGTAACTTGGAAAAGTGCTGTTTCACCTGGTTGATGAGGTCGTTAGCCAGACTGCAACGAAATGAATGAGAGAAAAGGCAGAAGAGACAACCAGTAAAGACCGCTTTTTTTTTTTTTCAAAGAATATGGCAGAGAAAAGGAAGAGAGATAGGGGATGAGAACCTGAAGACAGCAGAGTTCAGTAATGGATGGGGTAGAATCAAATACATATGTTGAGAGGTCAACACTAGCAAAAAAAAAAAAAAAAAAAAGACATCAGAGCAAGAGAAAAAGGAGTAGAGAGAAGATGTTTTTGCAGCCTCAATTTTTTTTTCAGTAAGGTTCTCAGCTAAAACAAGAGAGAAGTATGGAGTGGAAATCAATAAGGAAAGAAAATGTTTGGAATAATTTTTGTAAGGAGAAAAGAATCTTTTCCTCTATGAGCAGGTTTCTTGGGAGGTTTCTGGAGCCTCCAGCCAGCCTCTTCTTCTTCCTGAATCCTGGCTCTGAATCTCCTCCAGCTTTTGTCCTTCCCCAGTCCAGACTGCTTGTCCAGGCCCAATGTTGCCTCTTTTATCCTCCCAGAGAATGGGTGTGGGATAATGCAAGGGCTTCTGGGAAGAAGTACTCCAACCAATGAGCTTGCTCCTCTTAAGAATCTGAGCCAGAGAACTATCAAGTCAACCTGAGTTCTCACCTTGTAATTGTCCAGACAACCTGAATTCTCACCTTGTCATTGTCCAGACAACCTGAGTTCTCACCTAGTAATCCTAACAGACCTACATCATCTTCTACCCGCCTTCCCACACCAAGTAGAAGAGCTGATTTAAAAAAAAAAAAAACAAAAAAAAAAAAAACAGTAACAACATAATAGAAAGAAAGTACATTGAATTTTAGAGTCAGAAGATCTGGGTTTTAGTCCCAGATTTTTAACTTACTATCTGTGTGACCTCGGTCAAATAAATACAAGCTTTTAAAATTTTTGTTTCTCCATTTGTAAAACAAACAACTACAAAGACATGGAAGGAGTAGGCTAGAGAAGGAAGAGAGGATTGCATGCTCGAGCAGAATTCTTGGGGGACGTTGTTTGGGAATTCCTGTGGTCTAACAAAAGCAGCATTGTTGTTAGCTCTCAGTTTTTATACATGTCTAGAGAAGGATGAGAAGCTATAGAATCAGGGACACTAGGGTATTTTCCTGGCAAAAAAGACAAAACACCTCTACCTCTCTCTAAAAATCCTTGCTGGAGCAGAAAGAAATTTGACTTGGAAAAAAACCTCAAAACTGGAAAACTTAAGATGGTGATTAGATTTGTTGCATGGAAATCACTTTCCTGTAATGTTCTCTTCTCTAAATTGTAATGTTCTCTGGGAGCAGATGTCTTGGGGAGCTTCTGGAGGCAGCTTTAGTTTCAGTTCAGTTCAATAATCCCAAATGCAGCCAGGAGTCCAAATCCTTTACTGTCTCTTCCCAAATCTTATCTCCTTCACTTGGGGCTCCGCTAGTTTTTTGGAGGCCTTCCAGATCTTGGTTTCACAGGACAGCCTGCCACCACTTCTCTGTCTTTCTTCATTCTGCCTGCCACCACTTCTCTTTCTTCATTCTGCTCAACTTGTGAATCTCCTTAACTGAATCCTGACTCTGAATATCCCAAAGTCCTCTTTGGCCCTGAGAGCTTCTTGCTTATATGTTGCACAGAGTACCTCGTTTCAAGTTCTGGCCCATAACATCTCCTTTTAGGATCAGATCAATCATACTGAACCATGCTAAATTAGATAATTATTGTCTTTATCCATTCTAATGACTTAGCACCTTGTAAGAATCCTAACAATTTCCCACCTTCCAGCCCCTCTAGAGACAAAGGAGCCTTCCTTTGCAATTCAATGCACTCCTAAAACCCTTTCAGAGAATCTCTCCCAGGCTGAGGAGAAAACCTGCCTATGCTGGGGACCCCTTCCAACTTTTTGAGGGGTCTAAGGCCAATACCCTCCTTGATCTGACCTTGGGAGATAAACAGAGGAAATTGGAGAAGCCAATTTTGAGCCCTCAAGTTTCTTCCATTCCGCTGTTACAAACAGCAATTGGCTCTTTAACTCTATCTTTCTCAACTGAACTAAATCCCAGGACTCCACAGCTCTTTTTCTCCTCAAGGCAACTTCTGCCTCCTGTGAGAAAAACTCAGTGCAGGGATGCCTCTTTTAATGCAAATCCCTCCCAGACTGAGACCTGGAACCCCAGAAGTTCCTGTTTTTGTCTGAAGAAACTCCCCAGTCCCAGTCCCGAGCTCGAGCAGAAGGAGCACTGGACGGACTATCTCTCCACCAGGACAGACCAAAACCTGGTGGTTGCTTGGTACAGAGGTCAAACTGCTCCCCCTTCCCCCAAATGTTCTGCCCTCTGGCAGGAATTTGGGGCTTAGTCAAGTTCCTCAGGGCTTCACCACCATAGTTCAACACCTGGGGTCTGATAAGATGGGTGGGGCTTCTCCTTCACTCTCACTCTGGCCTGGTTTCTTCGACCCCTCCCCCATAGAGTGGGCATAGCAGGGGGAGCTCAGGACCTGTCTAGAGATCTCTCCTGGGCCTCCCCAGCTTAGTTATTTAATGAGATTAAGGACCCAACTCATTCTCATTCCTCCAGAGAATTTTTTTTTTTTTTAAAGCACAAACTTTTAGACAGATGTTAAGAGATTTGGAGAAGCTTAACTGAATTCTCATCTTGATCTGCAGTCTGGATAGGGCCACACCCATCCTCCAGACTCTTCCTCACAGCAGCTGTGTACTTTTCTAGGTTGGCCATCCTGCCTTAGAGCAGTGGCTGCTTTTAATTGAAAAGGCCCTTTTAATTGAAGATGCCTCAAAACTAACTTTGGGGCTGCCATTAAAGGTTTTAACTCCCCACCCGTCCACAGCATGTTAAAAGCCAAAAGACAGCAGTGGCTTGGTGGGAGACCTAATAGATATCAAGGTCTTCTACCTGACCTGACTCTCTGGGTGCATCACACCCTTAATCCTGCCACCCCTGTTTCCCTGACAGCACCTAATCGGGAGAAATTAGCTTTCCTAAAAATGGGAATACAAGGGCAAGTTATTCTGTGGGGACTCTTTACTGGCAACGTAGAGGCTAAAATCATTGCCTCCTGGAACATCTGCCCCAACCAGAGCTTTGGAACTACTGGGGAAGGGAAGTGGACACTTATACTGACTTCACTCCTATTAAACACAAAGGAGAAATCCTGAGGCTATTGCAAACTGTTCACGAAATTCTTTAACTCCCTGAAAAAAAACCCTTACAGAAGAAAGGGGGTACATGTCTTATCCTTCTGGCTGGTTTCACCAGGCCTGCCCAATTTGTGCCCAAATGAATCCTGAGGGAGCTGTTAAAACCCCCTCCCTCCTGAAGCCGTGGTGGAGAGTGCAGGGGATTCCAAACTGCTTTTCATTTTTTTGCTAACACTTCTGAAAGCCTCAGAGCACTTGCTAAGCTCCTTGCAGAGAGACAAACAGTCCTGCTTTTACTTATCAATTATTTCAGAATTTTCTTGGGAGTACTCTGGAGAAAGGAGAGTGGAATGGACTTGCATCCTTTTTTCCCTCACATTCACTCTCCTGCCTTTTTCACTCCAAAAATGGGAACTTTTTTTGCTCCCAGCATTTTTTCTCATACTTTCTTTGATTGGCATTCTATACCCTGCCAGTAATTAACTCCTTAACTACCTTCAGCTAGGGAGCTTTGTGGGCAGTGGGGGCATTCAGCATTGTGGGTGGGCTATCAGCATTCTTAAGGCAGCCCACACAGGACCTGATGCATTTTCTGTAAAAGGCTCCATTCCCAAACGTTGTCATCTCAACTCTGGATGACACCCCACTTTTAATCTGCTCTTGAGATCTGTTTTCTCTAGGCTTCAAGCTATGGATTTTCAACTGCCTCCTGCCTAGAGAACTTGGGACTGTTGAGGGCGGTAGCCCCTTGATATTCTTTGTTTGATCTCCAACTCCATTTGGGACTTGGACTTTGATGTGGTCAAACTAGTTTGGGCTATCTGAGCTGGTTGGAGTTTTACAGCCCCCCCCATTCTAATCTGCTCAAACAGACCAATTGTCACAGCAGGGGAAGAGACTTCTGTCTCTACTCAAAAGATAACAAGAGAATCCTTATCTTATTTACATCACTCTCAGGAACCTCCTTACATCACTGCATCTGAATGATTGTGCTCTTGTATAAAAGAGAACTCAAAAATCTACTCTTTGCAAAATGGGCCTTGTACCATGCAGCCATTTTGCCCACCGGCTCTCTGGTGTTTCCATACAGCATTAAGTAGCAAATTCATTTGCTGCCAAACCCACCCTTGGTTACTTTGGGGAAGGAAGGAGAGAGAGAAAAGGAACTGACCCATCTCGTTTAGACCACAACTTACTCCTCATCAGGACGACTGAGTGAAACACACAATACCCCTTAGATGTCTTGCTGCCGGTTTTTCTTTTTTAGATCTCACACTTCCCCCTCCTGGCATGAATCCCCAAATGAACTAAGGACATCTCTATGACCCTTGCCAGCTTGGAGCAATTACAGAAGAGACTTTTGCCCCTTTTCCCCAAAATTAATTTGAGTGGTAACTGCTGGGGGGGGGAGAGAAATGATGTGGGGAACCTTGAAACTAAATTCAATCTGTTTTGAAGGAGGTTTTAGAATGTTTTCCTGTATACTTTAAAGAATACAAGCAGACAATTTCCCATTTGAGAATGAAGAGGCACCTGATTTGGCAAGGTGGCATTCTATGGCCTGTCATCCACCCAAAGAACACAATAAAAGCATCTTTATTAAACTTTCACTTAGCTGCATGACTCCAGCCACTGGGTAAGCCTTATGTTTTTTTTTCCCCCCAGATCTAAAATTCTAAGTAAAAACAAGAAATTCTACTAACCTCTTTATGTACTGAATCTCCTGCACCTCTGAAAGGATCCATGGAGGCAGAAGCCTCAGCTGCCTTGGAAGCTTTTAGTTTAACACCAATTTTGGAAATTTTTGACTTGTGTTTTGCTTTACTATTTCCTGTTGCAGAAATTCCTACAGAGGACCAAATTAAATTTTAGAAAACAGCATTCACTATAGTGTGTATTTATATATACATATATATGTATATTCATACTAACAACATTTTCCTTAATATCTTCTATCTGATGTGAACTAAAATGAGAAGCTTGCAGGTACATTTAACCACCAACGTCAAATTCTGTTAATGTCCTAAAAATCCTGAAGACATTTGAGCCTATATTTCAAATCAGTAAGGCTTCTATTAGAAAAGTTAAAAATTAAATTAAAAACATTAAATTATAGGAGCAGTGCCTTAAGAATTAGAAAGTACTCAGATTCCTCACTTGACCATGATGAAACCAAGGCCCAGGGAAGTTAAATGACTTGTTTAATGTGACATAAATAGTAAGCAAGATAGAATTTGTAGCTAGATCCTATGATTCTAAATTAGTGATCCTTCCACAAGATCAGATAATCTTATACCCTTTTAATTTATTTTTAAAAATAAAAATATTGCATGTTTCAATTTAACTCCAGTTACTAACATTCTGACATGGATAACATCTGTGAATTATTTCTATTATTTACATTATTAGAAAACACCCTCCTCCAACTGATAACTAATAATCTTTAAGAGTACATTACCTTTTTTAAGGAGGTAGAAATTTTCCTTAAGAGATTTTACAATGTTTCCCCAAAACCTTCCCCTTCATTACTGATAGGACACTTCCATCCTCTCACGTACCAAGGCTTGAAATTTATTTGACTCCTCACTCTCATTCTGCCCAATTAGTGGTAAAGCCTTGTCATTTCCACCTTCATAACATCCCTTGTATATGTCCCTTCTCTCCTTTGACAGTCATTAGTAATCCTTATCAATTCCAACCTAAATTCACAATAGCCTGCAAGTCGGTCTTCCTACTTTAATTTTCTGCCCACTCCAAACCATTCTCCACTCAGCTTCTAAAATGTAGACCTATCCATATCATCCCCATATTTAATAAACTTCAGTGATGTTTGATTATTTCTAGACTCAAATACAAAATCCTCTGCTTGGCTTTCAAAGTCTTTAACTACTTTTCTAATCTTCTTATTACCGCTCACCTACTCTGCAAACTAGTAACACCAGTCTCCTTTCTATTTCTCACACAAAAAAATAGCAAGGAAATATGGTGGATACAGTACTGAGCCTAGAGTCAGGAAAACTTTGATTTCAAATCCAGATTTGGACATGGATTAGCTATATGACCCTGGGCAAATCACTTAAACTGCTTAACTCAGTTTCCTCAATTGTAAAATGGGAATTTTAACAGCATTTATCTCACAGGGCTATTATAAGGATAAATAATATTTATAACATATTTAGCACAGTACCAAACTCATAATAAACATTATATAAATATTTATTCCCTTCCCTATTCCAATTATTTTTCCAACTCTGGCCATTTTCACTGGCTGGTCCCCATACCTGGAATTCTCTCCTTCCTAATTTCTGGCTCTTAGGCTCATTAACTTTCCTCAAGTCAGTTCAAATCCCACCTTCTCTAAGTCTTCCAATTTCCCTCTGAGAATACCCCCAATTTATCCTATATATATTGTTTGAATAGAATTGTTTATAGATTGTTTCCCCATTAGAACGTGAACTTAAGAGACTAATTTTTGCATTTTTTTTGTATCCCCAACATGTCTCATAGTAGGCACTCAATAAATACTAGCTGACTAGATCAATTAAATAGATCAATCAATAAAAAAGAATGGGAAAGTGCTCATGGAAAAAAAAAAAAAAAAAAAAAAAGAACATCAATTAATCCCAGAGCATCTGTTTAAAAAAAAAAAAAAAAGTTTAGACTCTGATGCTCTAGTTTAGTCAACTGGACTCTAAAAAAACTTCCTGACCGCTATAGATTTTATATCCTCTTGTATATACTAATATGAAATCATATTGTACATCCCGAATAAAATGTAAGCTCCATTAGGATAGGGACTACAGGATACAACTATTAATTAATTTAACAACTAGTTAATTTAACTGTAGCTGGAAAAAATCCCATCCCACCCCGCCCCAGCTCCACTGTATTCATATAAAGGAACTGTACCTGAAATATGTAGCACTGCATGGTCCTCATCAGAAACTGTGCATGAGAGCATTAAGGGAAAAAAATTCATAATTCAAATATCCCTCTTGCCCCGTATTTCTGACAAAATTTACCATTTCCTTTAACCCTAAAATGTATAACTCATCTAAACTGCTTTGTTGAAACTGCTTTGTTGGAACTGCTTTGAAAGTTATGTGGCATATTACTACATCTCTAAACTCATCTTCTCATATTATCAATGAAAATTTGTGAGAAAACTTACATTATGAAATCTATTTTTAGGTTTTACCCTGACTTTTTAATTAAAGGAGTTACTTTCCATTTCTGAGTGCAGAGTTAATCAAGTGCTATATGTTTTGTCATTTTCATGTTTAGGAAGACTTGGTAAGTTCTTTTAGGCAAAAAAGAACTGATAATTTCAACAGTCTATCTCAGAAGTATAAATGGTATTGGAGGGCAAGTAAATAATGTAGAAACAAGTGCAGTTTTTATTCCACTGCATGAAATATGTAAAGAAGTTCTGCTCTTTTAGAACTCAAAGGAATCAAGGGGCATTTTTTTAAAAATTTCTTTAAAAAGAAATTCAGGAAAGCCAAGATTACAACAGTGCCACAGAAAAAAGAATCAACATAACCTACAGAAATCTTCTACAAGTAACTGGAAATTCTTTCTGTATTATCCAAAATTAAATTGCCTCTTTACTTTATACTATCTTCCTGACTCCAAGTCTAGCATTTTATCTACAGCACCAACTAGACTAACCTCTTTCCCTTCTCTTCACCTGTTAAATTCTCTCTCTGCACTTTAAAGTTAAATATACTCTGACATCATCTTCTCGAAAGTCTCTAGAAAAACTTCTTTAATAATAATCACCTTTCAGTTAATTATCTTATTATCACTATGTAACTCTCTAAATACATAAAATGTAATATTGTGTCTTATAGTTACCCTAACATCTTTGCCACCTATAAACTATGTTAGGACAAGGAACTGTGCAACAATTACCAGATGATAAATTCACTAACTGTTTGATGTTTTATTACTTTTTTTTTGGAAGTACAATAACAAAGCAAAAATGGGGATTTTAAAAGGATTCCTGGAGAGTATGTCCAATTCTCTCCAAAATATAAAGATTCTAATTAATATATGGCACAGAGGGGCAGCTAGGTGGCGCAGTGGATAGAGCATCAGCCCTGAATTGTGGAGGACCTAAATTCAAATATGACCCTGGGCAAGTCACTTAACCCCAATTGCTTCAGCAAAAACAAAACAAAACAAAACAACAACAAAAAAAAGACAGAGCTCTTCTCACAGTAGGAGCCCCAGGGATTCCATTTCCTGTACTGTCTAGAATTTTTTCAGCAAACTAATGAATATGTATATAGTCATAACTGGGATATGTTCTGCTTTTTAATAATTAATCTAGAGTAGAAAGGGATCTCTTAAATCACCTAATCCAACTCTTATCATTTTACAGGTGAGAAAGCTATGGTGCAAGAAGTTAAATGATTTGCCCATTATCACATTGGAATTAATTACTGGAAGGAATAAAAGCCCAGGTCTTCTAACACCTGAACCAAGATTTTTTATTAGTATACCATGCTGTCTCTTTAATACACATTCACAAACACTCCTTTTGTGTTTTCTAATTTAATTTTTTTTAAATAGCAAGACAAAATCAATTTCTAAGTTTTGACCAAGTTCTTTAAAGTCGCTACTTACTATGTCTGATAAAAATTAAACAACTACATTTTAGTAATCAATAGGTGACATTTCTGTCCTCACTATGGACTACCATAGAGCATTTCACTGCTCCTGAGTTCCTTTTTAGTCAGAAGCCTGACTCTTGAGATGACATCATGTCATATCTCACATTGCTGACACATTAGGTATGTAAAACTCTTGTGCAACATACCACAGCTAAAGCATATTGTGTAATAGGAAGAAAAGTAAAGAAAGCTGATAGTCACAGAAGGCCAAAGGTATAAAAGATGATGATGTCTGAGGTTTGGGAAACTTCCATTGTGGAAAAAACAAACTTCGAAATGACTTAAATGAGAAAATTAGAATTTTGGTATCTTACTAAAAAAAAGTTTCTTTTTTTCTTTTTAAATGTTATTTCTTTTTAAAGCTTAATTTTGAAAGCTTTGGATAGTTATTAAGCTATGATAAGCTATTATTGTGAAGAGCAATGATATACAATTAAATGATCCACAGATGTAATCACCACAGCCTACCTTGAGGTAATATATGACCACTTAATTTCCTAAGTTAATTAAAATGCATATTTCTAAAGAACTAGTCACCACTATTTGTATCCCAGCTCTTCACCAAGAGAATGTGGCACTTTACATTAAAGATGAGAGAGTTGGATACATTACCCTATATGTTTAGCCTATATTTAGGACACCGTATTTATCAGAACAAGATTAGGTTCAGACGTTGTACCTGACATTTAATTAACACTTAACCTTAAAGAGCTGATCCAGGACAACTAGCTGAGAATGTGGCTTACCGGCATAAATCCACAGGGGTCCCATTAATGAACATGTCCATAATGCTCTACAACTTTTTCAGAAGCATGGTCTAGAGCAAAATTCCTTATTTCCAGAAACTTATCTGGGTTTTTTATTGTTGTTTTATAAGAACTATAATAATATATGTAATAAGTTTCATTATTATAGCATTACATACAATAAGATATGTAATACATATAACAGTTGACCAGTGGTCCTCAAACTTTTTAAACAGGGGACCAGTTCACTGTCCAACAGTCGTTGGAGGGCCGGACTATAGTAAAAACAAAACCTCACACTGTCTCCGCCCCTCAGCCCATTTGCCATAACCTGGCGCAGCATAAACGTCCTCAGCGGCCCAGAACCCCCGCTGTAGAGGAATATAATTAACTTCCAGCATGGAGAAGCGCTTCGCCAGTCTGACAGAGGGGTCGGGGCACACAAAAATACAGAATCCTGCTCTAGGATCACTCCTATCACTATCCAGACCGTAGCGCTCACCCACCCCGCCCCCGCTCACAGCCGGAACCGAAGGACCACGAGCCTCAGCCCCAGCCGCCCCCACGGGATCGCAGCAGCCCAGCGCGCTCCCTCTGCACCTGCACCCCCCAACTTAGCATCGCTCCT